>NC_042621.1:186885354-187205731 GCF_901001135.1 Rhinatrema bivittatum
ATGAGGCAGGTATAAGGACTAGCTCATCCTCACGGTTTTTACTATTGAGTGGAATAGAGTTTAAGAAGTTGTTTATTTATTTTGCCATTTTATATACCGTCGTTCCAAATAAAGATCACAACGGTTTACAACATGACATACAATTGATTTTAATAAGGTCAAACAACATGCACATTAAAGATTACATGTACTTGGGATAAGGTATTTAGATAGAGGACATATTCTTAATTACATTGTTCTTGAGAGTGCATGCTCTGTGTTCCTGTGATTTTAAATTAGGTTATAGGCATCTTGAAATATCCATGTTCATAGGTCACATTTGAATTTCTTTGTTTCTGGGGTCAGTCTTAGATACTTGGGTAGAGAGTTCCATAGCATTGCACCAGCTATTGAGAACATGTGGTCTCTTATTTTTGTTAGGTGAATATTATGTAATGATGCCACAGCTAGTAGTCCTTTGCTTTGAGATCTTAATGATCTCTGCTGCTTGTTATCCTATCCATATGGTTGTAAGTTGTCAGAAAAGTTTTCGGTATTAAAAAGATTATAGTGTATGCTGAACTTTAGCTAATTAAAATCTTTATTGGTTATCTGTTTCACAGAAAAAAATTATAGCCTTCAGTTTAAAAGTGGCACTTCTGTAGTATGAGCCTCCTGGATAAAACTGAATAGCGAACCATGGCCCATATTGAAAGAAAAACCATTATGGGAAATGTTTTGATTTTGCTTATTTCATCTGTTTTGAGATTAGCTGTATGTTTATATATTTACAAAGTTTTAAAGATTTTATTGGATTATTTGCACTTTTTATTCAGCAAGCATTTTTTGGTGCCTGATGAATAAAAAATTGTACATCATTCCATATATCTCTAGTTTAAAAAAAGGGGGGAGCAGAGTGTAGAAGTTAATATCAGCATATGTTTGGTGTACAGCATTATGAACTTTTACACTGGGTGATTTCACCTTTGTATATTTTGACTTTTTCATCCTTACCGTTTTTGAGGTTTTTGTTATATTGCTTTTGTATGATTGTTCACAGGATAAACAATGGCAACCTTGATTTCTCAGAGCTGATGCTTTGAGAGACTCCAAGGGCAGCACAACATGGAAACATTTAACAAACTCCTGGTGAGTCCCCATACAGTACAACAGATGGATTCTTGTTTTTGAAAAACTACACCCACGCAGATTATTCACAGTATAATAATTCCATATCCGGAGTCCAAATTCCAGTGTTTGAGTGAGCACATCTGCTGTAAATATAATTCCACACTGTTATGAGCACCTGCTACAGTGAAAAAAATATATATATACTTAGTGAGTCTGCCCGCATTAGATAATGTCGTTATTGGAGTTTTCATCTTCTTTTAAATACATACTACATAGGTCTGAAGATGTTTTCTTTATAGGTGTTTTTATTATAAACCGCTCTGATAGTTTTGCTTATGGTTGCAGTCTATACACTTTTAAATAAATAAATAATATTTCTGTCATTGCTTTCTTTTTCGCATCCTTTGCTTTGCCTTGTCCTCTCCTCCCCAGGCCGATCACCCATGCAATACTGTTCCCTCTTGCTGGATGATTGCAGGAAGGGAAGTCCCCTCCGACTGAACCTTTCAGCCCTGATCTGGGCAAGCAGCGTTGCCCTTTCTGGCAGCAGTAGTCAGTCATGTTCTATTTGCAGTGTCCTCTCTGTGAATGAAGTGATCTATTTATCCAGAGAACAAGCACAATACAGTCAGTGACTGCTTAAACTGTCCCATATTTCTCTGTCAATATGTGATAACCCTGTCCTAGAAAGACTTAAATTAGGAAGCTTAATTTGTATAACAGTTAATCCTTGGTATCCCTGCCCAAACTCCCAACAAGAGTACAAATTGCTGTTAATTGTGCTAGCAGATTTTAGTGACGTGGATATCTGTCCAGTGGAAACTTGACCAAGACTGTCCATAATTTTCATACAGGCAAAGGAACAGGCATTAGAGAAGAATTACAATGTCTCATTGGGGCCAGAATCTAGGCAGTGACCAGTTGAATTTGAAAGATTAAAAGTACCCAAAAACCTACTTTGGTGTGGATGACTCCACATTATGATGGGAAACAGTAGTATAGTTGTGTTTTTCCCAGACTGGCTCAAGGATGACCCTCTGGCATAAATTTATTTCTAGCTAAGAGACTTTAGAAATCAGGACCTCTGGTGGGGGGAGACGGGGGGGGGGGGGGGACGGGGGACGGGACAGTGAACCTCTAATAACAGCAATTGACCTGCCTTCCACATCAGGCTGCCTGCATCCCAGGAGCTTGTTTTGAGGTACAAAAACAAAATAGTATTGCGAACAGTTCAGCCTCTGCATCAGCGTAGCCACAATAAGTCTGAGAACATCCACAGCAGATTCAAAATAGTAATCAAAGTTAGATATAAGCACTGCATTATTTGTAAGTATTTGGGTTCTTTTAGCTCATCAATATTTTCAATGAGAAACAATGTGCCTAGTTTACTTTTGAAAATTAGCAGCTCTGGTAGTTTAGTGGGGACCTGGAACACCTACTACGCTACAGCCCTGTTAGAGGCCATTTTACGAAATGGGGCCAGCTGCCTCTATTATGCGATGGGGGCAAAGTCAAGCTGGCAGCCGGCTGGCACCATTATGCAAAATGGTCACCACTGGGTGTGGAGCCTAGGGAGTACTCTGGGCCCCCTCCAGACCACCAAGGCAAATGTGATGTCCAGAGGAAGTCAGGAGGTTGGGGGGGGGGGGGGGGGGGGGAGGGGGAGGGGATGACAAACTCCCAAGGGAGCTATATTTGATCAAAGAGGAAGATTTCGGGGTTGGGGGTGGGCATGCAAACACAGTTCTTAAATGTGTAAAACCTTTTTGGGAGGAACTGTGGCTGCCTCCAGCAGAAGTGGGGAGGGGGGGGAGGGGAGAGAGACAGAGGGTTTCCTTGGGGTCTTTGAGACATTTGGGGGAGTTATTTGGGACTGATAGGCCCCTTTAAATCAATGCCCTCAGAATATTGGGACCTGCATTAGCCTCCTGATGCTCCTGGAAAAAGTTATCTACATCTCCTCAATTGTAGCTAACTTTCATGTAAATAATGTGACTTGCAATTTTTCTAGCAAGCCGTATTATTTTATTTACATTAAATTAGTTAGCAATAAGCTGATTAGCATGATTTTTTTAGGCTAATCAGCACATTAGCATACATGCAGTACCAGTGCTAGGCTATTTACTAGCATTTAATAGCATTAGGCTATTTACTGCACAGTAAATAGCCTAATGCTGCTTAATAAACGAAGCCCTTACCCTGATAAATTAGCTGATTCTGAATATCGGAGTTATTCAGATAAATTATTGAGCTAACTTAACTCTGCCCCAGAAAGCACCTGGAATGCCTCCAACTTAGCTGGCTATCTTTTATTTGGCCAGTTACAGGTGAATTTTCAAAGGAGTTACGCATGTAAATGTATCATACTATCGTAGCAATTTTCAAAAGCCATTTACTCATGATAAGTGCACTTGATGCGGGTGAAACCTATTCATAGTTCAATGCATATATTGTAACAATTTTCAAAAGCCTAATTACATGAGTAAAGTGCATTTGCACATGTAGAACCAAGTTTTAAGTGTTTAAATACTTTTGAAAATCAGGATGTCAATCAGATAAGTCAGAGATGGTAGAGCGGTAAGAAATTTAAAACCCACGGCTTGTCTGTTAAACTCCTAACTTAGCCAGACATACCATCTAACTATTGCCACACACACACACACACACACACACACCCTGTTTTTGACAGCCTGTGTGAAGGATCCCCTCAAGTCTTACAGCTTTGCTGTCCCCCAATGAAGAATCCTGACCTAGAGCTGCAGCCAGGGTTTCCTCAACCCCTGCAACGTCGGAAGGTGGCCCCCTTTGCTTATTTCTTGGAGTGACTACAGAAAGGGGGTTACACGCGGGAGGACATAAGGGGGCAAAATAAAATGCTTACGTTTGAACATGTCACCGATGTGATATGTCAAATCGAAGTCGGTATATAAAAATAAATAAATAAATGTCAAATAAGCAAATTGTTTTACTCTCCTGGCCTAAAAATGCCCCAGAATTGCCTCATTTCAACTCAGCTAAAAGCAGTGATAATTGGCATGAAATACATTTTTTTTGTTAAAGTACCAGGTTGGGTCCACTGTTAAGCCTTCAATTTTTACTTTATTCTAGAGGAGGAAAAGAAGCAAATCCATAACTGTGACTGGTGACTTGGTATGACCTGGCAAAAATTAATCACTAAAAATGCATGCATACAAGTTCATGCTTATTATTAGCTGGGCAGAGGAGGGCAAATTTCAACAAAGGCTTTCTACCTGAGTAAATAATAAATATCAATTTACCCAAGTAAATGGGTTTGGAAATTGTCTTGCAATACCTGTACAGCAGCTTGAAGCCTCAGGTGTTGCAAAGGATTCAGATTCTACATCATAAACCTATCTGACCCAGGATTGAATAAATGCTTTCCAGTGGTGTCCAATCTAAACAGTTAAATATTTTGGCCTGCAGGATTCGAGGATTATCCCCTTCATCCCATATCAGGATAGGTACATAGGCTTCAAAGCTCATCTCATAAACTGGATTGTACTTACTAAGCTTATAGAGCCCACTTTTATAATACCCTGTGAAGGGCTGAAGCCTATGCGTACAAAGTCCATCTGGACTTCAGCTCCAATTTTCACAGTGGAATTATGCACAACAGTCTGCCTTAAATGTTAGCGGGACCATGCGTACCATTGTGCGCCATGCAGACACATGTTTACTCCTGCTAGAGAGCTGGTGCAAATGTCCATGCTACAATTTACATGCATACTTTCAAAAATAACAGATTTGCATGTAAATGATTTCCCCACCCCAGCTCCGCTCCCAGGAATGTCTCTTTGCAGTATGCAAAATCATTTCCATGCAGGCTTGTACACATACAACCTCCCAGGGTACAGTGCAAAAAGCCCATTTGCATGCATAAATGCTTTTGAAAAGTACCCCCTTAAGGTATTTATTGCAATGATGGATAACAATGGTTATTCTTAATGTCAAATCTCCAGAGTCCATGATCCCTCCAGAAAGATATACTTTTCTAACTCTTGTAGGTAACAGGTTCCAGTTCTTATCTGGATCCACTATGAAATTTGAGTTGCAATGGCAGATCAGTACTAAGACGAGAATGCTCTCTGATCCATACATAAAGAGTAATCAGGAGCAGACTGACCCAGAGAACTGCCTTTCCCACAAAGCTCTTCAAAAGCCTCCTACCAGTAATACACTCCAATTTAGGGATGTTTCTAAAGTACAATGCTTTTCCAGATTTTGGAAACACATAAAATTAAGGACTCTCCTCCATAGTTACTTGCAATCTTCTGTTTAGATGATTTACGGAACACAAATTTGAATTTAAAACAAGAATTTTAACATGTATCTATTTAATTTGTTTTTCAAAAATGTCACAGTGGTTGGCTTCTTTGTGGTGTTCTGCAGCCCATGAGTGAACAATAACTGAACCTTCCTCAGGAAGTTCACACAAATACCGGTGTGCAGATTATCCCATGAGCAGAATTCTGATTAGATGAATCATCATACAGGCTATCAGTAACTCATGGATAGATATTATGAGGACAGTTTGCAAATCCATTTACATGGATAAATAGTAATCTTCCTGTGTAAATTGGCCATCTGGAAATTGTCTTCCCTTAAGGCTTTAGTCAGAGGAGGCATTCCTAGGGCTCTGTGTGTAGGTTAAGAAGGAATATAAAGCACATAGATTACATTGTGAAATATCACACATTATTTTCCATGGGTAAAGTACTCATACAAAACACAATGGAAAAAATGTCCGCAGATACTTTTCCACACAGCAAGTTTCAAAGCTGCTGGTTGACAAGACTGGAGATGGAAGTAGGGTAGATGAAACTCCATTTATAGAAGAGAATATATGGAAAGAGCTAGGAAAACTGAAAGGAAACAAGACCATGGGACCAGATGAGGTACATCCCAGGATACTGAAAGAACTCAGAGATGTGTTGGTGGGTCTGCAGAAAGACCTGATCAATATATTCCTGGATTTGGGAGAGATGCAGTGTGATTGGAGAAGAGTGGTAGTGGTACAGCTACACAAGAGTGGAAGCAGAGAGAAGGCTGAAAACTACAGGCCAGTTAGCCTCACCTCCGTGTTGGGAAAATTAATGGAGTCTCTACTTTAGGAAAGGATAGTGGATTGCTGGACCTGAGGTTGCATGGATTCTTCAGGGGAAGGTCCTCTCAGACAAATCTGATTGATTTTTTTGATTGGGTGACTAGAGAATTGTATTAAGGAAGAGCGCTTGACATGATTTACTTGGATTTCAGCAAAGCTTTTGATACGGTTCTGTATAAGAGGCTAGTGAAAAAATGAAAAGTTTGGGAGTTGGCGCCATGGTGGTGGAGTAGATTACAAACTGGTCGATTGACAGGAGACAGTGCTTAATGGTAAATGGAACTTGCTCTGAAGAGATAATGGTGTTAAGTGGAGTGCCATAGGGATTGGTTTTGGGACTGGGTTTGTTCAATATCTTTGTAAGCAACACTGCGGAAGGGATAGATGCTAAAGTTTGTCTATTTGCGGATGATATTAAGATCTGCAATGGAGAGAACATGCCTGAAGGAGTAGAGAGAATAAAAAGTGATTTAAGAAAGCTTGAAGAGTGGTCGAAGACCTGGCAGCAGGGATTCAGTGCCAAGAAGTGCAGAGTCATGCATTTGGGGTGCGGTAATTCAAAAGAGCTGTATGTGATGGGGTAAAAGCCTAATGTGCATGGACTGGGAGAGGGACCTAGGGATAATAGTGTCTAGCTATCTGAAGGTGGCAAAGCAATGTGACAAGGTGATAGCTAAAGCCAGAAGAATGCTGAGGTGCATAGAGAGAGGAAGAACCGGTAAGAAAAAGGAGGTGATAATGCCCTTGTACAGGTTCTTGGTGAGGCCTCATCTGGAGTATTGTGTTCAGTTCTGGAGACCATATCTAAAGAAGGATAGAGACAGGATGTAGGCCGTCTAGAGAAGAGCAGTCAAAATGGTGTGGTGTCTGTATCAGAAGGCTTCTGAGGAGAGGCTGAAGGATCTAAATATGTATACCCAGTAGGAGAGGAGGTGCAGGGGAAATATGTTACAGATCTTCAGGTACCTGAAAGGTTTTAATGATGCACAAACTTCGAACCTTTTCCATTGGAATGCAGACAGTAGAACTAGAGGTCACAAAATGAAACTCCAAAGGGGATGACTCAGAACCAACTTCAGGAAATATTTCTTCATGGAGACAGTGGTGGATGGCTGGAATGCCATACCGGAAGAGGCGATAATGTCAAAAACAGTAAGTTAATTGAAAAAGGCATGGGATAAACACTGTGGATCCCTAAAGGCTAGAGCATGGAAATGAAGAAAAGGGTGCATGGTGCTAACTGCATGGATCAGCAGTTACTGCCATTAACCAATTCGCTTTCATGATTTTGATGCAATTGTAACATAACTCTCCATTTCAATGGTAGGGGTGAAAGAGGAATTTGATTCAGATGATAGCCCTGACTTTTATAGTCCAGAGAACTGATACTCAGACATTAAGGATAAAGCACAGGACTGCTTCTACAGCCAAATCCAAAAGCAAAGCACGTTCCATCAGCATTATCTGAATTATCAAGGCTGTTCACCCTGTAAAACTGTTGTTAGTAGTATTACTACCCTTAACAGAAACATGGAATAACTTCAATGGAGCAGCAGTTACTATTATAAGAAGCTGGCTGGGCAGACTGGAAGGACCATTTAGTCTTTTTCTGCTATCATTACTATGTTCTATGTTACAAAGAAAATGTATGTGCCAAGTCTATGTGTAAAAAATACCTATGGACTTTGCTCCAATGCAGACAGTTTTAAAATTGCCTACCTATGGTTGTTAATAATCCCATTGCTATAGGATGAGTGTGATGTACCTAGTGTAAGCTGCTTTTGGCTAGCTGCTTAAAAGTGAAAGAATAAGCAAAGTACCTAGCCTCTCCACCACCAAGACTTCTGAGGTTCCTCTTCATGGCAACATACAAACATCTGGGACCTCACAGCTCCAGGCTAAACTACTCAGAATCTTGGAGTAGCATGGACTTCAGAGACAATATGCACAGGCCCATCAATGTGTGGACATGTCCTGGCCCCTTCTCAACCATGCCCCAGTTATGGATTAAATAATGCAAGCAGGTAGGGCTCCTAAGCCTTGGGCTGGCAATCTACATAGCAGGAGATTATTCAAGTGTAAAACCTGCATCCATATGGACTGCAAAAACGTATGACAACTTCTGCACCCAGTCAACATGGATATAACCACAGGAAAATGTATTTTGTGCCAGCTTGTCACCACTGAAGATCTCACTAGGTAAACTCTTTTGTTGGAACACCCATCCTGAGTATCCATTCTGATTCTTTGGCATCTACATCTATCAGATACACTTACTGAGTTAATACCCCTAGTGAAGGTTTTCATCCTGTGCCTTGGGCCCTGGTGGTTTCTCCTCTCTGCATCAGAGAATCAATCCCCAGAGTTATTGTGATTATGTGAGGACCTAGACCTGGGACTGAGCGTGATCCCTGCCTTCTCAGTACACTCTAGAAGAGGGGCTACACATCATTTTATTAGTTACATCATAACCAGTATGGATTAATTGCATCTAGTGGAGCATAAAAATATGAAACTTTTTTGCTAATATCATTGAACCCAGAGATCCAGGAGAATTCTGGGAGATGGTGATAGAATATCAGTAACATTTGTAAATGGCACAGGACACTGGTACTCTTTGCATTTGCCACGCACTCTTCTGTGTAGCTATTTTTCTGTTAGTATTAAATTACTTGTTGGAACAGTTAGTTCAGTCATTCATTAAGTAATAGAAAAACATTGATTATTTTGTATATCTAATGAATATGAACATTTTTATTTATTAAAATAAAAATATAGAGGAAGGAGGAATGAAAATAAAAAGATTAGACCGGATATTTCTGCCTCTTTACGGTAGCCTTTTCCAGTACTGTAATCAGGAAGTTATTTTCCAGCATAAACATCTCAGTAGAGGAACACTATCAGGGAGGCTGAACTGGCAATAGCTGGTATTTATTTCCAGCTGTAGCACAACTGTAAAGGCGAGAAAGCTGAAGCAACAGAGAACCAGCTGCATCCTCTCAGGATCTAACTCACCATAGGATGGACCAAGCTTGATGCTTCAATGCTGTCTATTCTGCTGCACAACACAAAAGAATGAAAGCAAAACATTGAACCACAGGAATAAAATGTCAGCTTTTTTTCTTACATTTTTTTCTAACAATGCACTAAAATGTTAATTTACTGGTTGAGGTAAGATGGTACCTTACTGGCAGGATGCAATTTATTTTTATTGCCCGATGGTCCCATTACTGTTTTGTGTTTTAGTTCCCCTCTTTAAAATATTTTTTTGCCAAAATAGAAAGGAAAACCACAGATTTACTCTTTAGAAAAAGCAGCAATAGGGCCAATTGAATTGGTTTTTGCCAAATCTTTATATAGGGCCCTGTAGCTCATGCACTGAAGCAATCACATTTGAGTGACTCACCTGTTAAAGCCCAGATGCCCAGCCCATTGCAACCTGTGGGCAGGGGATGTGCTTTCCTCAGATCAAAGCTCTGCAGACAGAGTCATCACAAGGAGAGCATATACCAGGGGACTCGGAGCAAACAGGCAGGATGGAACCAACTATTGAGAGCCAGACTGGCTCTCTGCAGCATCATCAATTGCTGGATCTGCCTCTGCTTATAACCGTGAAGTCTTTGTGCAAGGTGATGGTATGAATGGAGACACAATGGGGGTCATTTTCCAAGGAGTTACCGCGGGAGATAATTCCGCAAATCGCGCTAACAGCTGTTAATGCGATTTGCATTCAGGGGGTGGAGTTGGGGCGGAGCATATGTAAAGTAGGAAAGAGTTATCGTGTGCCGCGAAACAGCCGCAGTGTTAGCGTGGCCAATAGCTACACCTCTTTCATTTGCGGTACGTTGTGCGCTAGAGGCCGGTAAAGGTTTATCGCAGTTCACTGTTTCCGGACAGCCTGTTTCGGGGGGGGGGGGGGGGGGGGAGAGAGAGAGAGGGGGAGAGAGAGAGAGAGAGAGAGAGAGAGAGCGCACCTTGCCATAGTGTCCCCTCCCTAGACAGGTATTTGTATCCCTATGAGAGGCTGACCTAGTAACTCGAGGTGGGGATTAGGTATGAGTGTAGGGGGTTGGGGGCCACTTTCACATTCAATATGAGACGTACGAACAGAACAGTAGTCTCTTGTGAAGATTTGATGGCCTTCGGAGTGAGGAAACTCACTCCAAGAAGAGATTTGGGCAATGTTCTCTCCACCTGTCTAGGGAAGAGGCACTATAGCAAGTCTCTCTCTCTCTCTCTCCCTCCTGAAACATCATGAACTGCAATATATACTGGCAATGTAGCCCAAATTGGGTTAATAGCACAATGTGCAATATTGGAAAATGAGGCCCAATGTTTGTTAAGAAACATAAGTTCTTAGAAGATAAGTCTCTTTTAGATTGACATTTAAAAGTGCAAGAGAATTCCAGAAATAGCACTAAATAGATGATTACTTTGGAGAACACATGAACAACTTTGCAAGCAGTGACGGATTTAGGATTTTGCTGCCCCTTGGCACTGTTTACTAATTTATTTATTTGCTTTATATTCCGCTTTTCGGTACTTCGGAGTGGACTGCATTCATATATTGAGGGTTGGTGCTGTCTCTCCCTTCCACTCCCAGACAATGATCAACAGAGCAGAAGGTCTAAGGCATAACCTTCTTTGCTCTGCTCTTTCTGCCTCAGTCTCACCTCCTCCCCTCAAATCCCCGAATGACAGGAGGAGAGGGGATGGAATAGGGAGCAGAGTGGCTTTTCTTTGTTCCCTGCTGTGTGCTTGGCGTCTCCCCCCCCCCCCCCCCCCCCCCCACCTCTCCTCCTATTCTCTGCACTGTGAGGGGAGGGGCTGGAGCAGGAAGCAGAAGACTGTTCTCTGCTGAATGAGATTAAGCACTGCTGGTAGGTAGCAAATCTTCAACTCCCTGCTGCCCCCCAGATTTTTGTCTATTGGCAAATCAGGCCTGCTTGCAAGTTTATACCACCATTTTGATAAAAGATAATATTTCTCCAAGAAGGAAAATTAAAAATTTAGAGAACCTAGACACACAGAAAAATGTGTGTGTCTAGGTTCTCTTTCCAAAACGTAATAAGCGTTTAAAGAAATATTTGCTTGAGCTCATACATACGAACAAGGAGTTGCTTCTAACTATACATCAAATTTACTATCTTCCTGAAGGTCATAATAAAAAGGATTCATTGGTCTCTGCTGTAGACTCAGCACCCTAAGGCTGACGCAAATTACCCCGAAACATAAAGCTGAGTATAAAGGGCCTATTTTAAACTGTATTAACACACATTAAGTTTACATTTAAAACAAATTAACATGCATTAAAGGTAACACTGGCTTAAATGGCACCAATAATGCAAAAATGTTGGTGTTACCATACAGCAAAAATTAATGATCACATGCAAATA
Source organism: Rhinatrema bivittatum (assembly GCF_901001135.1). Classification (NCBI taxonomy): domain Eukaryota; kingdom Metazoa; phylum Chordata; class Amphibia; order Gymnophiona; family Rhinatrematidae; genus Rhinatrema; species Rhinatrema bivittatum. The sequence goes on from NC_042621.1 coordinate 186,896,986, forward strand.
CAAACATTGCAGCGTATTAATATTAACATGGCTTTAATGGATCACATTAAAACATGCAATCCAAATTGATCTTCTGAAAGTTAACTATAGCTGAAGAGATGTAAATAACTATGTCAAAAATATCTGCGGACTAATGCGCCCAACAATACTCGCCGCCCCCAAGCTGACAATTGGGCAAGACGCCCAGAATATTCTATCTCCCCTCCTCCCAAAGCATCAACCTTCCCCAGGTACCTCCTTCCCAGGCAGAACTCTCCCCTCCCCCCCCCCTGTGATAGATTTCCCACTCCTGGCAGCAAACCTTGTTCTCATATGAATATTCAAAAAGAACTCCAGCACTAGGAACCCTTTGACTTTGATTTGGGATAAGAAGGCTTCACGGGAAGAGGGACGATCTGGGGGCAGATTTATATTTGGATATTCAGACGAGGGTGGGTATCTGATGGGAGAGGGCTGCCATCTTTGGAGAATAGAATTGCTTTCCCCATTGTCAGCAAGTGATGCTCATTACAGCGGCTGGTAGCAGCCAAATGTTACCGGCACTGTAACCACACATACAGAATTTACTGTGGGTTTAGTAATCCCATGGCTTCACCAGATAATAATGAATGTTTTTAACATACTCTAGTTTAAATAGGCCCCTAAATCTGTTATGCTGCTTATTTCATTCATTTTAGAGCCTGAGCATAATTCTCTACATAGGCTTTCCTTTTTGTGACTTTGAAATTCTCATATTTCCTAATGTGACTTGAGTCACGCCGACTAGAAGACTTTTTTTTTTGCAGCTGAGGAAGGCGTTCCTGATCTGGCTGCTTCGTTCAAGCTTTGCTATCCTGTCAAGGGCAAAATTGCTATTCTGGAATTAGTTATGTTTTTCATGACCTCAGTCAGGTGTCTCTTTTTTTCTTGAAGGATAAACAGCAAAAGCCTACATCAAGCTCTGCCTTAGATTGTATATCATTATCGCTGGAAACTTCCGATTTACTGGTATCATGAGAAGTTATCAAAGATTTGACAAATGTAATTGTTTCTGCTTTCTCCTTGGAGAAAGTTTGATGATTTAGAAAAATGTATAAATGGTTTACCTTACATCTTGATTCTTGTCTTTATTTATTTCTTGTAATTCTGTTAAAAATATCTCTACTTATCTCATTCTGTTTACTAAGATTTGTTCTCTCTTTTGTAAAATTATGAAAATACTTAAAAAAATTAATTTCATATAATTAGTGCGCCTAGGCTCCCACAATTGTACAGTCATGGGGGAAAACTGCTTGTTGCAGCATAATTGATAACCTGCTGCAGAATCAACATTCCTGAATCTTTCCCACCTCTTAATTCAATCTTTTGAAAAAAGCTACAGGGTGTCTGCCTGCCTTCAGCCTCAGCCCTCTCTCTCTGTTCCTGCTCCAGCTCCTCCCCTTGCGAGCAGCCTGCAGATGACACTTTCTTTCTTTCTTTCTTTCTTTTGTTTCCCCTGCCCTGCTTCCTCCTGAAGTGAACAGGAGGGGGTACAGTGAAGTGGGAGAGGACAGAGAAAGCACTCAAAATGTTCAATCTCTCAAAGATCTCTTAAATCCTTATCAAACAAAAAGAATTTTGATATAATTCCTGGATGGAGTGATGTCCCTTTAGAAGAATTTCATCTTTATACAAAAGTTCTTGCATCTGCAATTGGGGTTAACCATATACCAGCTATAAAGATTTGTATGTGTTTTTTGGAAGTCTGAAACTCCTGGAGTCTTACAGCTGGCACTGAGGGCATTAATTCTGAGTTTTTATAGTGAATACATCATTTTTGTGTGCTTTATTACTTTTCAAATTGAAGTGCCAAGCTTTGTTGCTTTAAGTCCCACTAAATATTTATCTATTTGTTTGTTTATTTATGCATGCATACGCATTTATTTAAAGTTGCATACAGCCCACAAGATCCAGTACATCTTATTCTGATCTGCAAGCAAATAGCACTATTACAGTGTAATGCATTAAACTAACCCTGACAGTATCCTGTCCAAGTTTAAATAGGTGTCACATTAGTTTGGGATTTACAAGCTCAACAAGAACTGGGCTATATTGCATCAAAAACATGGGGAAAATTATTCAAATATCAAATATAAAAAGTTATAAAGGGCATGGATGTTATGACCATCCGTCGCAGACGGCTGCGACCGTGTCTACTCACATTTTGTACTGCCCTGCTTCCTTCTCCAGGCCTGCTCGCGGCGGGAGCCAGCCTCTACCGCCACATATCATGGTTCCTCGTGATGGCCAGGACAATGCCGCCACCCACGCCAACTCCGGGTCTTCTAGGTGTGCGCGTGCATGCCACCGGGCCCTCTTTTGAAGCTGCTATGGCGGGAACCTCAGGGGCAACCCTGATGACATCACTGGGTCAGGGTTCTTAAGTACCGCCTTCGCCCCCTGCTTGCCGACTTGGCAACGAGTTCCATCGCTACTCTACTAGCTCCTGTCTCCTCGGACCTGTGGTGACTGTCGCGGACCCTTCTTGGACTCTGGACCCTGGTTCAGGTACCTGCTCCTCGGGGGCCTGCGTACACTCTCTCCGGAGACCCGGTCTCCTGGCTTCTCCTGCTCCTCGGGCTAGCCCTGCACCTTCCAGGAGTCCTATCCTCTGGCTCCCTGCTCCTCGGGGTTCCCTCTGGGAATGTTCTCACCACTTAGGAGACCTTCCTCCATGCTGCCCTGCTCCCCGGGGTAGTGCATACGTTCTACACCAGAGACTGTCTGTGCTTCCCCTCTCCTCTGGGCAGTGCCTGCGTTCTACACCAGAGACTGTCTGTGCTTCCCCGCTCCTCGGGGCAGTGCCTACGTTCTACACCAGAGACTGTCTGTGCTTCCCCGCTCCTCGGGGCAGTGCCTACGTTCTACACCAGAGACTGTCTGTGCTTCCCCGCTCCTCGGGGCAGTGCCTTCGTTCTACACCAGAGACTGTCTGTGCTTCCCCGCTCCTCGGGGCAGTGCCTGTGTTCTACACCAGAGACTGTCTGTGCTTCCCCGCTCCTCGGGGCAGTGCCTACGTTCTACACCAGAGACTGTCTGTGCTTCCCCGCTCCTCGGGGCAGTGCCTACGTTCTACACCAGAGACTGTCTGTGCTTCCCCGCTCCTCGGGGCAGTGCCTATGTTCTACACCAGAGACTGTCTGTGCTTCCCCGCTCCTCGGGGCAGTGCCTGAGTTCTACACCAGAGACTGCCTGTGCTTTCCCGCTCCTTAGGGCAGTGCCTATGTTCTACACCAGAGACTGTCTGTGCTTCCCCGCTCCTTGGGGCAGTGCCTATGTTCTACTCCAAAGACTGTCTGTGTTTCTCCACTTCTCGGGGCAATGCCTACATTCAAACACCGGTGATTGCTGGTACTTCTCGAAGTTGTCCATGTCATTACCTGGGGACCCGACTCGGGCTTCCCCTCTCCGCGGGTTAGCCTATGTCATCACAGCAGTATTTTCCTTGCTACTCAGCTCCGCCCCTCGAGGTTGCCTCTGCAGTATACCTCCTGCATTTCCTGCCTCGGCTTCTCGCTCCTCGGGCCTGCCTAGCACCACCCTCTCGGAGGTCTCCGCCCAGGTACTGCTCTCCAGCCCAATCTGCTTATTGTGGGGTTCCTCATTGCTGTGTCTCTCACCCCGCTCCTCGGGACCTCCCCACAGATTCTCTCCCAGAGCTCCAGCTATACCTGACCTCATCTCCCGACATCTGTGGACCTGTGGAGCTCCGCCCTCCCCACAGGCGATAACAACTCTCACCTCGGGCCAAGGGTCCACGAAACCCACAAACCACAACACTGGTGTACTTGCTAAATGGCAACCAATGAATTCAAATAAATAACAATAATAATAGGATCAGGCTTCAGCACCAGGCCTGGGTGCTGGGCCTTTGCCTTTGTCCAGACTGGACCTAGGCCTTAGTACTGGGACCAGGCCTCAGTGCTGGGCCCCAGTGCTGGGACAAGGCCTCATTGCCTCACTAGGCCCTGATGCCAGGCTTGAATAATATTTTGGCCAGGAAGACCCAGCTAGGGATGCCAGAGACCTTTTTATTTTCTTTTTTTTTTTTTTTTTTTTAATATGCTATGAATATAAAACTTCCTGAAACGTTTTGGGTATTATCATAGGAAATTATTTTGGGTTCGGAATGAACTGAAACTAGCCTCATTCGTTACATACTTGGCATTTGTTAGAAATGAATGCTCATTCCTATTAAGGAAGTACTTTATGGTGTTAACTATACTAACATATCAGTTATAGAAAAGTAAATTACAACTGTTGTGATGTTCATCATATTGTGAAACAGGAGATTGATATTTCTCAACTTTATAAAACAGTTTTTGTTTTTTTAGTTGTGAAATCTTCACATAAATGTTTACTGTCTTTTCACATACAATTGCAGCAGAAAATTTCTGTTAAACTAGTATTTTAACTGGCTCAATGGATGCTTCCAATCAGGAGACCAATTAAGTTTATTTTAACTACAAAGAATTTGTATTTGAATTGACCTTTACAGGGAATCTTGGCCAAAGTTACACCAAAGACATAAACCTTAGTTAACAAGCTTGATTACTTTATAAACTGGGCAAGATGATGCATCACTGCCATAAACCTACTTAGATTAATCTTAGCATATAGTATACTTATTGATGTAGCAGAAGGAATTTACAGTAATACACTGCATTGAATGTATAATTTGTAATATATATTTACAATCACAGACATTTTTATACCATCCACTGTTTGTGTTTGCTGGATCCTATCTTAATTTTCATCGAGGGTTAAAAGATAGCTCCAGGTCATTAGGGACTGGCTGAGTCAGTCCAGGTTTTATTCCCAGTACCTGTGGTAGAAGTAAAATTAGAATTGCTTTAGCTTTCCTTAATGACCTGGAGACATCTGGACTGGTAAACCCTTTCTTTACAAGCACCTTTGTCCCTGGGCAGGGAGAGGGGCCAGGATAGTCCGCTTGATTTCAAGGCAGATTTTGACATGCATAATCATAGTACATTGCTTACTAGACTGAAAGTAATGGGTATGGGGGAGAGGGGAAGATTTATGACTGGTTTCATAATTTCTTATCTGACCCTTCTCATTTCATATCTCTGCAATCATTCATTTCTAATCTAGTTCCTATGCAGTTGGGGGTTTGGGACTTTCACTGTTATTATTTAATCTACATATGACTCCTTTGGGCCAGTTATTAAACTGCTTTAATATCAGTTATTATCTGTATACCGATGATGTACAGCTTCATATACAACTGGGTCAGGATTCTTCATCTGCTCTGCAAAATCTAACAGGCTGCCTGATGGCCCTTGAATTGTGGCTTAGTAGTAATTCCCTCCAGCTGAATCTTCCAAAAGCTGAAATTCTCTAGGTGGGAAAAATGACCCAGGACAATTACAGGCCTTACTGGGTGTGATTTTGGACCATCATCTGTCGATGATTGATTCTATCCTTACAGTTTCCAGTCTTAGATTTGCAAGCTTTCATCTTATAAAAGAAGCCCATCCATTTGAGGGGAAGGATAATTTATGGTCAGCTCTTTCTTCTCTGACACACTCAAAACTGGATTACTATTAGCAGTCTAGTTGATCTTCCCAAAAATCATCTGTGCTGTCTTCAACTGCTGCAGAATGCTGTGGCACATGTTATCTCCAGTTTCAAGGACAGAAATCTCATAACTCTAGTCTTGCAGGACTTATAGTGGTTGCCGGTTCTATATCAGGTTAATTTTAAAATTGCCTGTAAGATATTTAAGGTGTACATAGATCAGGCCCCTCATAGTTAACTGACCACTGCCTGCAAGACCATTCGCTTGTCTGCTGCCTGGAACTGACCACTGCCTGCCTGACCATTCTCTTGTCTGCTGCCTGGAATTGACCACTGCCTGCCTGAACATTCTCTTTGTCTGCTGCCTGGAACCGACCCTCGCTTGCCTTGACTACACTCGGACTGACCTTGGTATTGACCCCTGCTTTGGCTGACCATTTCTGGACTTATACTCTTTATCTGACCCTTGCGCTTCACTCGGACACTCTCTTCTGGCCTACGTTACTACCAGACCAACCTGCTTGGAATCCACCTGCGGCCTTCACCTGACGAGACCCGTAGACACCGCCTGCCTCACCTGGAAAACCTTCCTGAACTGTTACCACTGAGGTCTCCGGAGCTTCCAGTTTGGGTCTGGTCCATCCGCTCTGCATCAGCCGCGCATCCTTGCTCGTGGTGGGCACGCCCCTCTGCCACCTCTCCAGGAGACCCTCTGAGGCCCACCTAAGTCCAGGCGGTCCGGGTACCCAAGGGTTCAACCTGCGGAAACCCCGGACTGTTATTGGTGAAGCTCCAGCTAGCCTCTGTGTCCTCGTGTGCTCCGCCTCCTGGTGGCAGGCGCTCTCTGGGTCCGACCAGAGGGTCGTACTAATCCTGCACCAGGCCAAGGGTCCACCTCCAGTGCAACAATTATTCCAAATTACAGTCTTGTGTGTGAAATAACTGGATTATAAAACTAACAGGTTAACTGAAAATATTACAATAGGTCTGTGGGACCGAGCGGTGATCCCTCAGGCCTGGAAGCACAAACTTTGTCTGACTCCAGCCTTTCTTAAAACACTTTATCATAATTTGCAGCTTTAATCTATACACATTACTAGACTGACTTTACCTTCAGAACAGTGTACTCCACTTAATCACAGTTTAGTACTGCTTCCCTCAGTACTCACACAACGTCGTTACAGCTCAGTGATTGGATAGCAATATTCTACTGGAGCTGCTTCCTCCTGGAGACCTGGGCCTGGTCTGACTAACCTATCTTGGCCCTAGCTCTTATTCCTCTCCTGTTGGACCCCACCCAAAGAGCTCTGTCTCACAAGGGGAATTAAAGGGGAACAGGCACCTAGCCTGGACCTGCACTGGTTTAAGGAGGAACATAGGAAGACTGCATCACAAGGTCTTTTATCTATATAGTACTTCATCCAGACATGAATTTAGTTTCATTGCATTTTAGAAAATAGCATGCACCTATCTCTTAGATGGTTGAATGTTAGCTTATTTCTGGAACTCAGCATGAGAGTTTATCAGAAAGAAAGAAACAATGTATTATTAATTATTAGCCAACTACAGTATGTTAAAGTGAAATACAAGAAGATAACATGATTAACTATGCATGATGCAATGTAGGGATTCAAACTCATGTTTGCTTTAGTTCATTATTGTATGCCCTGGTTTAAGTACTCTAAAAATAAAAAGAATATTTATCTTATTTATTTCATTTATAATGAATCTTCTCTATATATGAATATTCTTGTGAATATTTATTATATTATTACCAAAGAGAATTTTCATCTAGAACTCTTCCAAACCTCCCCCATAAAAAAACATACCCCAGCTCACCTGTTATGTTTTACAATGAGCAACCTCCCTTGCAAAAACACATTTTCTGAAAATCTCAATGCAAACAGAAATATAGAAACTTCAATGTGAGAATTCCAGATCAAGTAGGAAATATGAAGATGCTACTAAATTCACCAGGAACCCATATGACAACCCTAGTAGGTACTCTCTGTAGAATCTTGTAATAGCTAACCCTTTTTTGCATTTCTTTAGTTCTTGGAAAACAGATATTTCCTTTGCATTTTTTAAAATCTCCTTATAAAAGGAAAATAAAGAAAAGGTACCCATGAGTTTATGCTAAAAATGTGCAAGGAGGATTGACAATCAGCCTCCACTGAAACTCCCATGTGGAAATAAAAGGGGAAAGTTCACTATTCAGTCCTGTTTTCCATGAGGAACAGCAACAGTTTGATCTGTGCTGTCAAGCAAAGTATATAGCACATGTTGAAGACACGGTAGCATACACAAGTGGTTGGATACAAATGGGTAAGAAACTTGTGAGCTATGCTATCTTTCAAGGCTTCAGCCCTAGTTGTAGCTTAGTGACTCGCTTCTCAGACATTCAGTCTCTAAGAGAAAACAAAAACACTCTTAAAGGTGATAGCAGGGCTGGCTATACCATATCACTTGCCCCTAGGTGCTGGGGAGTTGGGGTACTTTTCCAAGGATGCATGCAATCTTGGCTCTCTGCTGCATTCAATAGGATCCTCCATCTGGATGGTCTTCTCTTCAATACCACAGTCAGCTGAGCACAACAGCCCATGAGACAGAGGTTTGCCCAGACTGAGCAGACACCCCCCCTTTTACCGTGCTGGTGCCCTCAGCAAATGCCTGCTGTTCCTAAATGGAAATCTGGACCGGGGTGAGGGATTTGCTGCAAGGTGAAGAATTACACTTTCCATAGGGGACAACTGCATGCAGGATGAGAGAGAGAGAAGGAAGCAGAGGGAAAACAAGGGCTGCTTCGTTCTAGGGGAGCGCTGGAGAAAAGCGCTGGAAACGCAGCCCAGGAAGAAGAGTTAGAATGACAGTGTATTGGGAAAAAAATAAATCACCATCAGTTCTGCTAGGCTACCCACCCTCTCTCCACTTAAGTTTGTAAGATATGACTGCGTCTGTTTAGATTTTTAACCTGCAGCTAGCTTTAAAACTATATGCAGGAAGGTGACAGGTGTACCACAAGGGATCCATAATCCTGTAAATTGTAGAAAGAGTGTTAAGTAAAATGTCTAACTGACATTTACAGAAAAATACACCTGGGATGCAAAGAAAGACAGACTCTAAATGCCTGGTAAAATGCATGGGATACTATTTTATTTGATTTTTTGTACAGAACAGAAACATTGATATTTTGCTACCAAAGTGATGGAACTGTTCTGTAAGAACCCCTAGTTTTATCTGAGGCCCTCATCTCCTCCAAAGTCAAAACAAAGGGTGCTTACAAACAAAACATAAACTAAAGAGGGACGGACATAAAGAAACATGGTAGCAAATAGAAGGTACGGTTAATTCAGATTTCAAACTTGTGAGCAGCAATGCCATAGTCATGGTCTCTTGACCCTTTCTACTCTCCTGTGCTCTCAGGCATTCAGTCCCACATTCAGCTCCCTAGGCACTTTTAGGCAAAGTAGAGTCTGTTTTAAACGGGGGGAGCTATTTGCCTTATGCAGTCAGAGTGATACAGAAAGGAAACCAAGGGAGGAAAAAAGTTGCTGCACTCCCTGTGTAAGGCAGAAGTATACGTGTTGGGATGAAGGGAAGAATGATTGGAAACAAGGTATAAAACCTGTCACTCATTCTTTCACACTGCCCATCATCTCAGAGATCAAACAACAAAATGAATCAACACGGTTCCATTTGTTCCTATAAACTAATTGAAATATGGACGTATGATCTGAAAATGCCAAGCAAGCCTTCTCTTTCATGTGGGTATGACATCACTCCAACATGCATGCATGAGCTTTCATCTTTGGGAATGAAGTAAACATGCACTGCAGCAGTTTTGGCATGTTTGAAGGAAGCAGACCAGCCGGTGAAAGGATGGAGCGAGACCATTTTCTTCATTCTTTGTAGGTGTTCCTGGATTAGAACCAAACTCAGACTCTCCAGGTGTTTGAAAAGTATTCATAAATCAGACACAGGAAAATGGTGTCAGAAAAATTCTTCAAAGAGGCTTTTTAATATTATATTTTTCTGTTTGTTCTTTACTGTGAGTAAGTCTTGTAAATCTAGTTTGCAAATAGAAACCTCTGTTTACATCAAAAGTAGAAGTGACGTTTTTTGCTGAAAAAAGTTAGTTTCTTTTTGAATTGCTGATGGCAATACCTTTTCTCTCTTGAGGGTGGTATTCTGGCACTTATTTAACCCTCTCCTTCACATTTGTCACAATAGACTCAGGAGTTAATGTGTTTAGAGAAGCATGTATGCACACCAGATACTCCATGTAAAGAACTGAGAAGGTGTTGCGCCCGTCGGTCGCAGATGGCTGCAGCCTCTCATGCTTATTTCTTTTTTTGCTGCACCATGTAATCTGGGATGAGTGGCTGCTTCCGCCAGTCACCGCCGACCTCCCTGGTGTTCCTGGGATGGCGTGGGCACTGCTGACCGCCATCTTGCTTCTGGATTCACATAGGCGGGTGCGCATGGGCCAGCTATATACACAAAAAAGGGAAAAATGTATGAGTTACTCAAAGGTGTTGCCCACCCATAAGCTTATGAACTGCTGGATAAATATTTCTATGTGATTTAATCTATTTTTTCTTTCTTTTTTTATAATTATTAAATGTATTTTTATTATATAAATTATTTATATGTGTGTTCTTTTTGCAATGGACCGCATCAGCAAGCCAGACAGCGTATCTCCTATGGCAAGTGAGATCGCGTGGTCTTATCAATCATTTGCGGTGCTTTGCTGTAAACGAATTTTTTCAAAATTAGTAACAATATTGCCATATCAAGGTTAATTATATATTGGAGAAACATAGACATTGTATGTTCTTTGGCACATTAGAAGATTCATAAGATAGGCTCCTGACGAAGCTTCACAGCGAAACCTCGGCCGTTGTTGAGCCCTTCGAACTGTATGTGTCTTGAACTGTTCATCAGATACCATCATTTCCAAAATATATTTGCACAGTGAGCCCATTGATTTATATGAGTCTTGAACGGATATTTGATATGGCAGTATCGTTTCTAATTTTGAAAAAATTATTTTACAGCAAAGCACCGCAAATGATTGATAAGACCGAGCGATCTCACTTGCCATAGGAGATACGCTGTCTGGTTTGCTGATGCGGTCCATTACAAAAAGAACACACATATAAATAATTTATATAATAGAAATACATTTAATTATTATAAAGAAAGAAAAAATAAAGTTAATCGCATAGAAATATTTATCCAGTAGTTCATAAGCTTATGGGTGGGCAACACCTTCAATTAACTCAAACTGTTTTCCCTTTTTTGTGATACTAAATTTTTTTAGGATTTCTTCGCTCTTTTTTTCATCCAGCTATATACACATCATGGCAGGAACCTCGGGGGCGTCCCCTCCGGATGACGTAGTCTCGCTACCTGTACTTAAGCAGACCAGCCCGATACACTGACGAGTTAGCAAGGAGTTTCCTCGTTGCTGAATCCACCTACTTGGACCTTCGGTTCCTGTTCCTGGCTTGCTGTGGGAAATGCACTGAGTACCCGCTCCTCGGGGGCTCTTCCGTGTTCCTGGGCTCTCTGCTCCTTGGAGGGCCTTCCTGCCTTTGAACTCTTGTTTGTTCTACTTCTCAGGACCACATCTCGTGAGTACTTCCAGTACTTCTACTCTAGCAAGCCTTGCTGGGATTCCCTGCGGTGTACCCCATACCACAGGCCACTACCGCGTACCTCTCAGCAGGATTCACTTCTCCACTCTCTGCACTGCAGATTGCTGCCTCATCGTCATCTGTACCTTCTGATCCTCCGTACCTCTGACTACCTCCGTATCTCCATCTGTACCATCATCCTCGGCATACCCCGCTTGCGGGCCATCACTGGATCTGTACATCGGAGGTAATTCCTTCCTTGCTGTGAAAGCTTGTCTGGTGTACCTCGCGCTGTGGGCCACTACCAGATCTGCACATCAGAGGTAATTGCTCCACTACTGAGAAGGTTGTCTGGCATATCCTGCTCCGCAGGCCTTCACTGAACCTCTATTTCTGAAGTATCACCCTGGGCATATCCTTGCTCAAGAACTGTTTCTCTACTGTAGTTCCCGCTCCTCGGGTTCTGCACAAGAACTACTCTTTTATTGCATACCCCACTCCTTGGAGTCCGTCTTTTCTCTCCTATAATAAAATCTCCTTACAGTTGTATCCTAAGCCTCTGAGACCGCACCTACCGACGGTGAGGCCCACAGGGTTCCTCCCTGTGGGCGGGATCATCTGTCACCTCAGCCCAGGGTTCACTTCCATACCAAAACATAATAGAAGGCTGTCTGCACTGACTCGACTATTATCAGGAAGGTGACAGGTAGCAGATACAAAGGATGAAATTATAAAATATCTGAATAGTTGCAGTCCCAATATTGGAGTTTATGATCAGTCCAGATCCAGAGTCAAAGGTCTTGAAACTCAAAATAATAATTTTGGGGATCTGTAGGATCTACCCCATGATTCCATGAATATTACCCCTTAGTGCAACCTGTAGTGCAAATGCTAGTTAATATCTTTGCAATTGAATATCTCTCCTTTGTTTAATATACTTCCTGTTATCCCTTTTTGCTCAATTGTTAAAAATCCTGCATTTTGAGCTTTTGTAAACCGTTGTGATGGCTTTGTTCTACTTCTCAGGACCGAATGACGGTATATAAAACTCATTAAATAAATAAATAAATATTAGCATTAGAAAGTAGAAACTATTTCTTCACAGAAAGGATGATGAATGTATGAAGCAACTTCTCAGGGGAGATGGTGGAGATAAAGAGAGTAACAGAATTCAATAAAGCATTGGATAAGTGTAACACTGGTTACTAGTTCTACTGGTTAAGCTGATATATTGCAACCGCCCTATGCAGAAGTCAATACTGGTCTAACCAGGTAGGTGAGTGTATATTCATAATTATCTTTATAACTAGGAACAAAAGAGGAATCCATTGATAGCAGAAGGGAAAGAAGGTCTGGCAAAAGCTCTTTGCTATGTAGCCAGTACAGAGAAGTCAGTTCTCTGTAGAGCAAGTATACGTTCCAGGGAGATTTTGATATTCAGACTTAGGCCTGGATTTATCAAAATGCGGTAAGTACCGCATGTGATAGCAAAAGGGGTGTGTTTTATGCTAATATAGCATTTATCTGTGTGAAGAGCTAAGTTAGCACAAATTGCAATAAGTGCCAGACCTGTTGTATTTTCCTGCATTCAACCACTGGGGGACCATTTGTAATGATGAGAGAGAGAGAGAGAGAGAGAGAGAGAGAGAGAGAGAGAGAGAGAGAGAGAGAGAGAGAGAGAGAGAGAGACTGGCCATAATATCATGGCCCATAGGCAGGTATTTGTATCCCTATGGTAGGCCCACCTAGTAACTCGAGGTGGAGATTAGGTAAGTGTGTAGTGGGTTAGGGGCCACTTTGACATGCTACGTGACACCTACGAACAGAACAGTGGTCTCTTGTGAAGATTTGCTGGCCTTCGGAGTGAGGAAACTCACTCCAAGATTAGATTTGGGCAAGGTTCTCTCATTCCAAGATGAGATTTGGGCAAGGTTCTCTCAACCTAGCTTGATGTTACCCAGGTAGAGAGTCCATCAAGCTAGGTTGAGAGAACCTTGCCCAAATCTCATCTTGGAGTGAGTTTCCTCACTCCGAAGGCCAGCAAATCTTCACAAGAGACCACTGTTCTGTTCGTAGGTGTCACATAGCATGTCAAAGTGGCCCCTAACCCCCTACACACTTACCTAATCCCCACCTCGAGTTACTAGGTGGGCCTACCATAGGGATACAAATACCTGCCTATGGGCCATGATATTATGGCCAGTCTCTCTCTCTCTCTCTCTCTCTCTCTCTCTCTCTCTCTCTCTCTCTCTCTCTCTCTCTCTCTCTCTCTGTCAATTCAGCTGAAATCTCCTTACAGGAGACATGGCAATGAAATGTCACAGCAGCTAACACATTTGAAAGAAGTGTTGTTAAAATCAGCGTTATGGCTGTGCTATAGCTCTTCACAGGCAGGCTAACCCAGCCCACTCTCTGCCCCTAACTCCTCCTATTTTTGGAATTTGCATCGCACCATACGATATGGTGCGATCGCATGCGGTAAACACGTTTTCGCATGCGATAAGCCCTTAACGCATGCGAAAACGCCTTACCGCATTTTGATAAATGACCCCCTTAGTTGGATTCTTCATTGTTAGCGCTTGTTATTGTACCACAGTGTCAAAGACTCGGTGAAATGAAGAACATGTTCTCTCCATCCTTTCACTGTCTGGTCTGCTTCCTTCAAACATGCAAAAATTGCTGCAGTGAATGATTCCTTTATTTTCAAAGATGAAAGCTCATACATGCATGCTGGAGTGATGTCATACCCATATGAAAGAGAAGGCTTTCTTGGCTACAGTTTTTTTCTGACTTGGCATTTTCAGATCACACGTCCATGTTTCAATTAGCTTTTAGCAACATAGAATTTCTATCCATGTGGATTCTACAGTGCATTTTATTTCCTGTAGGACTTTTATCCTGCTTGACTCTATATGTAAAGGATAGTATAGAGTCAAGCAGGATAAAATCCTTAGGAAATAAAATGCACTGTGAATCCATAGGATCTAAATTCTATGTGACAGGTAAGAGATAGCAGTTGGTATATAAACCCGTCCACCTCGGCAAGATGAAAAAACAGACTATGAAATGTTAGAAGAAACTAGAAATCTGGCAAATATATTTGGCAACACAATATAATGGGAGATTTCAATTACCTCTGTATTAATTGGGTTAATGTTTCCTTGGATACTTAGAGACTTAAGGATTCAGTCCCAGATTTAGCTTCCAAGTAACTTTTAGACAAAGAGTCTGTTTTAAAGATGGGACTCTTTGCCTTATGCAGTCAGAGTGATACAGAAAGGAAACTGAGGGAGGAGGAAAGTTGCTGCATGCCCTGTGGGAAATAGAAGTACCGGTATGTGCTTCCAGTGAGTCTAAACCTGATAAATTGTACACTTCCAGTGCAGCTTTGACAAATGCTGACCCTGCTCTCTAGGGAGATTTTTGAGCTCAGGAAGTGGGGGGCAGGGCCGGAGGGGATGGGGTGGAAAGGAGTAATACATGGGATAGGAAGCGATGTTCTTTCATGGATTACAAACTGGTTAAAAGACAGGGAAACAGAAAGTAGGATTGAATGGTCAATTTTCTCAGTGGAAAGGGTAAACAGTAGAGTGCCTCAGGGATCTCTACTTGGACCGGTGCTTTTCAATATATTTATAAATGATCTGGAAAGGAATACGACGAGTGAGGTTATCAAACTTGCAGATGAATCAAAATTATTCAGAGTAGTTAAATCACAAGAGGATTTTAATAAATTGCAGGATGACCTTGCGAGTCTGGAAGATTGGGCAACCAAATGGCAGATGAAATTTAATGTGGACAAATGCAAGGTGTTGTATATAGGGACAAATAAGCCATGCAGTAGTAACACGATGTTAGGTTCCATATTAGGAGCGACCACTCAGGAAAAAGATCTAGGTGTCATAGTAGATAATACATTGAAACTGTCGGCTCAGTGTGCTGCAGCAGTCAAAAAAGCAAATAGAATGTTAAGAATTATTAGGAAGGGAATGGTGAATAAAATGGAAAATGTCATAATGCCTCCTTATCTCTCCATGGTGAGACCACACCTTGAGTACTGTGTATAGTTCTGGTCACCGCAACTCAAAAAAGATATAGATGCACTGGAGAAGGGTAACTAAAATGATAAAGGGGGTGGAACAGCTCCCCTTTGAGGAAAGGCTAAAGAGGTTAGGGCTCTTCAGGTTGGAGAAGAGACGTCTGAGGGGGGATATGATAGAGGTCTTTAAAATCATGAGAGGTCTGGAATGAGTAGATGTGAATCGGTATTTACACTTTCGGATAATAGAAGGATAGGGGGCATTCCACGAAGTTAGCAAGTAGCACATTTAAGACTAATCAGAGAAAATTCTTTTTCACTCAATGCACAATTAAGCTCTGGAATTTGTTGCCAGAGGTTGTGGTTAGTACAGATAGTGTAGCTGGGCTTAAAAAAGGTTTGTACAAGTTCTTGGAGGAGAAGTAAATTAACTGCTATTAATCAAGTTGACTTAGGGAATGGCCTCTGCTATTATTGGCATCAGTAGCATGGGATCTACTTAGTGTTTGGGTACTTGCCAGGTTCTTGTACCCTGGTTTGGCCACTGTTGGAAACAGGTTGCTGGGCTTGATGGGCCCTTGGTCTGACCCAGCAAGGCAATTTCTTATGTTCTTATGTTCTTATGAGACTGGTGAGGGGGAAGGGGGGAAAGGCCTGGCCTCATGGGTTGGTCTGATCAAGGAGTTTGTTGGGGGGGGGGGGGGGCAGCACATGACAGCTTCATTAAATTTTAAGATGTGGGATGGGGGATATAAAGCCTGATATGGCTACTTTTATATTAGATGGGGGAGATACCAAACTGGGCCATAGGCCCCTTTAATTCTTTGGGTTTTTTGGAAGCAAAAGCACCATCTTTTGAAACTATCCAGGTAAGTAGCAAGTTATCCAGCTACATGTAACTGGATAACTTTAAGTAAGTATATTTGTCATGTTTGCTGACCACGGAGCCCCACAGCCGGCTTCGCTTACCCGATGCCGTGCCACCGTGGTGGAAGAAGGCTCGGGCTCCCTGGTATTGATGGGTAGCCGCTGCCGACACAACTCTTCTTCTTCACAGCCCTGAGCACTGCTGCTCTCCCATGTGGCTCAACGCTGCCGACCTCTTGCTTCTTCTGCGACCAACCCTAGGCGCCGAGCCGAGATAAACAAAAAACCCACCCGACCCTTTAAAACTAATATCCCTTAGCTTCACCCACCCTCCCAACCCCCCAAAAAACATTTTACAGGTACCTGGTGGTCCAGTGGGGGTCCCTGGAGTGATCTCCCGCTCTCGGGCCATCGGCTGCCACTAATAAAAATGGCGCCGATGGCCTTTGCCCTTACCATGTGACAGGGTATCCGTGCCATTGGCCAGCCCCTGTCACATGGAAGGAGTACTGGATGGCCGGCGCCATCTTTAAAAATGGTGCGGGCCATTTTCAATCGTCCGAAGCCCGATTCACATCCCTACCCAGTATGGCAAGTCTTATGTTATGTTCTTAAGTGGATCTGTATATGTTTACTAATACTCATACATTGTATATGTTCCCTGAATTTATTTCATGAGCATGTTTTCAGTACTATGTAACTAAAATTGGAAATTCAGAGAAAGTTCCCACATACTGATTTGTAGTTTTTTCACTTCTGACCCTCAGGGACATTAAATATCCAAGAATATATTCAGACATGGCTGGATGCCAGTTACAACAGTTCAAACCATACTTTAAAATCAAACTCTTACTGGATGGAAAAAAAAAGATTTTCCTCTAAATAAGTCTATGAACATTTCCTGATTCTGTTTATTTCACTAATGTAGTTTAGTAGTCTAGCAAATTGGTTCAAAGTGACATGAAGAGAGAGTTATCATAAATTTGTTTTAATTGCTAGAGAGTGGGACAAGTCCCTTTGTACCTCTGCTGTGGTACACATTTCTGAGCTGGCCAAAATCAAGCCTTCCAAAATGAAATCAAATTGCTCATCTATATTCTTCTCTGAAAATCAATTCAATTCCAAATCAGCATGCCTGGAGTTAAAATCAAATCAGAGAAAATACAATTAAAATGTCTTCACTAACAAGAAGTATAGCATTATCTGTCTAGTAGGTGGTAGGGGGTGGGTGGGGCAATGAAGATCATGTAGGTAGGGGGTGGGGGGGGGCGGGCAATGAAGATCACTGTAGACTAGTTTTGAAGCATTTCAAGGTAGTGTACTCGCAGTAATAGAATAGAAATTTTATAGGTAAAACTATTGGCTGACAATAAATAAACAAAAAAAGATGACCAACTCACTCAGTTCTCTCCTTCAGTACAATCATGTTACTCACATATGTAACCCAAGTCACATTATCAGAGCCTGATTTAATTGGAACAATTTCACCATTGCAAATCAAATCTATTTTTGCATACCATAACTCAATTAAATCCAGAATCCTTCACATTGAGGTGCTTTTTAAAGTTCAGATCTCAGATATGATATGATTTTTGCCCATTTCTTTTCTATCATACATGTCCTACACATCTATAAAGGTAAGAGTTTTGGTAAGTTGTTTAGGGAAATTCTGCTGTGGACTGGCTGTTATGGTCAGTTTTTAACCACATGGCTAATGTCCAGCCTCCCAACTTTAACTGACATGAAAGCATCTTCAGAACTGTGTAAAAGCAGGGGACACATGATGGGCTCTCATTGCGCAATTAAACTCAAGTTCTTTATCAGGGGAAGTTATTAGCATAAAGGAAGTACTTTATGCAGGACAAGCATAATACATCTTGATTCAATACTGTCATGTATAAACTAGGTCATCTACATTTCATATACTTGTAAAAGATAATTTTTTAAGTCTTTTCCATGAGTGAAACTGTGCTTTACCCATTGAACTGGGCCCCCATCTCTGTGTGGGTAAAAGAGCGTGCAGTGCCATTAAACATGTAACTTTACCTACAGTCAAGGAGGCATTCCCTGGTCAGGGTTTGCAGTTATGACGTCAATGCCAGGCAAGACAGGCACCCCACCTAAGGTGCCATGTTACCACAACTTGAGGAGGTAGTGATGGAAAGAAGCTTCTCTGTGTGCATGGAAGCTTACGTCCATGGCCATCCAGTCCTTCGGCACTGATGAGCAGTTGTGTCATTGGAGGCACTGGAGGAGGATGGGCTTTCCACAATATTGGCCTCAGGGATCTGTACTGGGACCAATATTGTTTAGCATATTCATTTTAAGGAAGTAAGTCCCAAGTGAGGTTATCAGATTTGCAGATTACATAAAAGTATTCAGAGTAGTTAAAATACAAGTCGATTGCAATGAATTGCATGAGGACCCTGCGAGACTGGGGTACTGGTCATTTAAATGGCAAATGAGATTTAATTTGGACAAGTGCAAAAGTGAAACACCCAGGGAAAATAATTCTATTATGTGCACAATGTAAATTCAATATTAGGAGTTACCCCTCTCACCCAGGCCAGTTGTGTCATCAGAGTGGGGGGGGGGACCTTTCCCCCTTGACCGCCCATTGTGCCATTTGGCCCACAATGGTCCTGCCAGCACTGTATCCATGCTTTACACCATCACCCATTTCTTGATATACGATAACCAAGAACACTCCGAAAATACAAACTGTGCTGCAGAAACAGTAATAAAGTATTATTTCTATTATTTCAGACTGGTACCAGGACAAAGACTGGCAATACTATATCTTTAAATAAATGAAAAAAAGAAAAAACTTGCTGTTTGGAGCCCAATTCTATCTTGTCTGACTTCCCATTGCCATCCAGGAACCTCACTGGCCATTCACACATTTACACAGATGCAGGGTCAGATATACTATTACATAACAAATGCTACAAAATCTTGCCTTTCTGACAGTTTTCAGCTGAACTTGTAAACCTTCTTGATAGATGCCTCTCAGAGCTCCTAAGCTCAGAATTTTGTCATATTCTCCAAGCAAAGCTGATCCATCTTGCTTTCACAATGGCAGTAAACTGTATTTGCTCTCTTTCTCTTTCTTTCACTGGACCCCCTCTGGCTCATTCCTTCTAGGGATCTTTCTCAGACTCATACCTTATCTTTGTAGTTTAACCTTGAGTATTTTTCTTCTGGGCCTTTGCTCTGCTTCTAATGGAGATTTTTAAAACTGGCCCCACACCTAGTAGGAAATCAACTTGCTACAAATCTTATTTCACCTTATTTCTGTCATAATCACCATACTAGATAAAAACAAACAAAACAAAAAAACTTCCCATAGTAAAGCTCATAAATACCAACATACGTAAAACTTAAACTAAAGATTTAAAAAACAATTAAAAAAATTACTATCCGCACTCTCCGTCCTGGGGGAATGGAATAATTTGCTTATGAAGAATGGCTAACAGGAGACCAGGGATATGCATGGGAAAAAATATCAGCTTGTTTTTTAATCACTTTTCATTTTGTTTATTTCATTTCTTTTAATTTAATCATTTAAATAAACGAAACAAAAATATAGGAAAGTGAACAAAGAGGCCGGGGACCCCCTTTACCTGCCGGATCTCCCTCCCCCCATCCCCAGGACCACCCAAAATGAAAATTTTACCCCCCCCCCCCAGTCCCTTCCTTATCCTCCCCCCCCTTCCTGGATGCAAATTCCTTACGCCATCCATTGGCTCAAATCAGTCAAATTGGGGTAGGAATGACCCACTCACTCCTGCCTCACCAGCTGGCCCTGAGGTTGGCATCATATTGTTCTATGGCCATATGTTATTTAGCACAAAAGCAAACAATGTAAGGAATTATTTTGAAAGGAATAAGAAAACACAACTGGGAATATTAATATGTCTCTGTGTTAATCTATAGTATGACCACTCTTTCAGCCACAACTCAAACATATAGAAGAATTAGAAACAGTACAGAGAAAGGCAACAGAAATGAAGACAGGCTAAACATGTTAGGAGGGATATGCACAGGAAAACATTTAACGTCATTTGTTTTTTCTTTTTTCATTCAGTTTTTGTTTTGTGTGTTGTTTATTTTGTTTCTATTTGTTTAATCATTTAAAAAACCACCATAAAAATCCCCAAG
Source organism: Rhinatrema bivittatum (assembly GCF_901001135.1). Classification (NCBI taxonomy): domain Eukaryota; kingdom Metazoa; phylum Chordata; class Amphibia; order Gymnophiona; family Rhinatrematidae; genus Rhinatrema; species Rhinatrema bivittatum. Next base: position 186,917,248 of record NC_042621.1, read on the forward strand.
TGCCACCAAAATACAACAGTTAATAACTCCTCCCCCTTCTGCCCTTTCCCCTATCCTTCCACTCTCCTTGGACATATGATTATCATCCATAAGTCAAAACGAGATAGCAGTGATCTCCAGTTGCTTCTGCCTTTCAGGGTCCTGATGTCCAAATGTTGCTGGCCTCATTCTGTTGTACAGCTGTATGTTACACAATGTCAACAACAACTCCAATGGCCTTTCTTGAGTGGTAACTCCTAATATTGGATTTACAATGTGCACATATAGTTAGAATTATTTCCCTGTGGGCATCACTTTTGCACTTGTCCAAATTAAAACTCATTAACTGCTTTGAATAATTGTTGTGTCATCTGCAATCTGATAACCTCACTTGTAACTTACTTTTTTAGATCATTAACGAATATACTAACAATATTGTTCCCAGTACAAAGCTCTGGGGACATCCATTATTCACCTCTTTCTATTGGAGTACTGACCATTTAGATCTATTCCTTGTTTCCTATCCTTTAACCAGTTACCAATACAGGCCTTCTGTCCCATGACTTTTTAATTTCCTGAGGAATCTTCCATGAGGGATTTTATAAATACCTTCTGAAATCCAGATGCCGGCTCACCTTTATCCACATGCTTATTTATACCTTCAAAAAATTCTAATAGATTAGTGATGCATGAATTTCCTTTGCTAAATCATGTTGACTCTTCCCCATTAAGCCATGTCTATCCATATGGCAAGTAATTATGTTCTTAACAATAGTTTCTACCATTTTGCCTGACATACAGTTATTTATTATATCAAATAATACCAATACTAGCAGACAGTCCATGAAACTAACTAGTAACAGATATAAAGCATTATGACAGTCTCCTTTTTATTCACCTTTCACTTTTTAATAATTCTTAACATTTTGCGGGGAGGTTGGCCCTGCTAGCAGGAATGAATTGGTGGCAATAGTTGGTGAATCCTAAGAAACACTGCAGTCCCTGAAGACCATATGGTTGGGGCATGTCTAAGATGGCTCGTCACATGGCTGGGGCAAAGTCAGGTTGGCACCATTTTCTAAAATGGTGCCAACCTGAAGGGGTAGAAATAGGAAGGGGGCTGGGGCCTAGTTATTTTTATGTAATGGACTTTGGGGGGATTCAGGAGCCTGGACCTAATTTGGTGGAGTGGGGGGTAGATACAGGAAGGGGGCTGGCACTCTACATTACTTTTTTTTCGCTCTTGTGGTGGGGTTGGTTACGGGAAAGGGGTTGGGATATAATTTGCATGTTTTTAGCTCTGGGTGGGTGGGTGGGGTACCAGGGCCAGACCTATTTTTTTATTTGATGAATTGGGGGTTCGATAAGGGAAGGGGATACCTGGACCTGATCTGCATTTTTATTTGATGGACTGGGGGTGGGTGGGACACATAGCCATGCAGGCTCATTTTTAAAATTTTATAATTTGTGGGAGTTGGGGCCACCTCAAATGGTGGACCAGGGTTGAGGCGGGATTCAGTCCTGGCCCCTGCTCAGCCTCCCCTCTTTGTCAAGATTTTCTTTTTTGCTTGTCGATGCATTAAATGTAAGATGGGAGCCTTTGGGCACACATTAGGGTCCCTGGTCTCACAATAACTGCTTTTCCAAGAGGTGTTTTTATTTTATCTCAGTCGGCTGCAATAAAATATTTGCATAAGATTGCCTAGTACTGATCTTCTTTACATGCACTTGCATTATTCATGCATGCAAATCACATGCAAAAATATCATTGAAATAGGGGAGGGAACCTCGGTAGAGAGATACAAAATATTGTGTATATCATGCAATATACGTGATATAACAACATGTTAGAACACTACCGCAGCTTGATACATCTCCAAGTTAGCCGGATAAACGTATCCAGTTAACTTTAGAAGTACATTCAATAGTGCATCCATACTTTTGAAAATACCTGGCTATCTTAAACGTTAACCTGCTAACTTTAGGACAGCTTTATGGCCCAACCAGACTTAGCTGTGAGTTGGCCAGATAACTTAGCCAACTAACTCATCTCTTCTCAGTTACGCCCCCAGAATGCTCCTAACTTAGGCCAGGATTCATCATTCAATGCAGAATGATGAATTCTGCAAAAACGGGGTGGTGGGCCTGCAAAAGCCAGCAGCCTTTGCACCACTGCGGTGCGCCAGCTGCCGGCTTTCGCACCGAATAACGCCACCATGACAGGTGGTGCTATTTGGCGTGCTCCTGCCACGATAATGTTAGAAACATTATCGCCGGCAGCGAAAACACCCTGCCTCCGCCCCCTCCCTTCCCTGACTCCTCCCCTCCCCCTATTTTGCATCATATCGCAAGAGAAAAGGCCCTTTTCGCATGCGATATGGCCTTATCGCGTGCGTTAGGGCCCTAACACACGCGATAAGGGTTTAGAAAATAACCCCCTTAGCTGGCTAAATTCCAACTGGCTAAAATATAGTTGGCTAAGTGCCCAAATATACATTTAGCTGGATAATTTCTGAGTTATCCGTCTAAATGTTTCTAAATATGAATCTCGAAATGTCAATGTGGAAAAAGTATAGTAAATCAGATCCTGAGCATCAACATATTTGTACTTTTATATTAACTTCAAAAACAGTAATATTTGATTTTTAGCAAGACAGTATATCACATAGCCCTTGTGTTATCAACAGAATCACAATCCATCAAACCTTTTGATTCTCCAGAACATTCTTCTATGTACTATTGCATTGCTTGCCTTTCCAGAACCATCTTGTTAGCTTAAAGCCTTCTCTACATATCTTACTACACTTCTCTGTTTATTTCTCTCCCTTATATGGTTTGATCTGTTATTAGTCTTAGTCTTTCTCATTTATTCAGGTTCCCTCTGAAGAGACCTTCAGTCAATTTTTTGACTTTTCCTTTTATTTTATTATTTTGATTTATTATTTTGATTTTATTGTATTTATTGTATTTTATTTTATGTTATTTCATTCCATTTATTTCTTCCGCTATTCTCCACTCCTTTCTACATATCTTCTTAGTTCCTTCTCCCTAATCTAAGCCTAGTACAGCACAACAATCTTTGAATTTTCATTTATTGGACTCTTATCACTTATGACCATCATTACTATGTAATCCAATTCTTATATACCTTGATTTCTATGTAATTTAAATTGTATATTTAGTTTTTTCTTCTCTTTGACTATTACTTAAAGTTGCTTAAATGTTTATATGTTTATTGTTCCATGTAAGAGACTCAAGACTTGGTTGTTTAATCAAGCATTCTCCTAATCCCAATAACTATTCTGAACTTTTCAACAATCGACCTCAGGCCCAACTCAGTCAATTCCGAATTTATATTCTCCTATATTATATTATATTTAAATTGTACTCTCCTTGCTCCGTTGAAGTTATTTATTGCTCTCATTAATTTATTTTATTTATTTCCAAGTTAAATCTTCCCTGTTCTCTGTAAGACATTATTCTATATTCTGTCAATTTTATTGTTACAATGTAAACCGAATTGATTAGTAACTTTGTTACTAGAACTTCGGTATATAAAACTGTTAAATAAATAATAAATAAATAAAATAAATGTAAGGCCGTATGGCAAGTTTTTGTTCTTTGTAAACCCGGTTTGATTTGCATCTAATGTAGGAAGATCGGTATAAAAAAACAAAAATAAATAAATAAATAAATTTATACCTTGCCTTATCATACCCCAAGGGTTAGCTCAAAGCAGCTTATAACAAAAATTTAAAACTAGATTTTATAAAATAGATTTCACCTGATTTATGTGATGAGTTAGATTATATTATCCCAATCAAGGAGTTTGTTTCTTAGGCTTTTATCTTGGTTAGTGTTGTCACTTTCATTCCCCCCCCCCTTATTTTTTTTTTTATAGAGGTTTAATCCTGCTACTTTACAATGTGGTCGCAACATAATGGTGTTCCCAGTGGGGACAGGTTGCTGTCTTATTTTATTTTATTTTTCTATTTGATGATTGTGAAGGGATTGTATGGTCCAATGTCTATAAAACCTTAACTATGGTGACAGGGCAGATCTCCAGATCTACCCAGGGAACATATGTAGAGCCATTCCCATGTGAGGCATGGGCTCCGCTTTGCACCACTCCAGCTCTTAGTTTTTGCAATTCATCTCGGTTTAAATAATCAGTTGTTTTGTAAGCAAATGTTCACGTTAAGCTGAAACTATAAGAAATATTTCCTTTTTTTATCTAGCTTGTCACCTTCTTGAAAGTATGGCTAGGCTCACCTTCTACCTCAGGAAACCTTTGTACTTAAACCCATTATGACAAAGCAGAACATGCTGGCACCTGACTGGGATAAAAATAAAAAATCTGTTTCTTTTGAGAGGTGAACAGTGTACGGCGACGTAGCTTGGAAGAATCCCAAGCCAATGTTCCTCTTGATTTTATTTGTCTGTAGAATGTAGTGGTTTTTTTGATTCATGACAATTTATTAAAACTCAAAGGCTGTTTCTGGGCAATTACCCAAGAGGGGAATGAAGTTCTGACATACAATAACCTCCTAAAAAATCATAATCACAATTACAAAAAACAAGCCTAATCATGAATTAGCCTCTTGCTGTTAGTATTGCTTAAGTATATTGGCCAAGAGGAAGAACATTTTCTGGCAGTTAATAACTTGACAAAGAGATTAACCTGTCACAATATTAATGAACAGGAATTCTCAGCTGTGAGTCAGTCTAAGGAACAAATCATGGTATCTTTGAAACTAGCTGGAAAACTGAAGAGCCCTATGTTAAAACGTATTTACTCTATTTTGTATCTGTGAAAAAACACTTCTGGAAATAGAACCCATGATATCCAAGGCTTGTATTGTTCATCTAGACTTATGACCACCATTTCTCTCCGCTCTACATCCTGACATCACCATAACCTTGGCTGAGAAAAGATACGTTTTCTCTAAGTAATGAGTGGGGGGGGGGGGGTTTTAACCATTCTTCTCAAATCCATAGTCCCTAACAAGAAAGAAATACCACTGTGCTCATTGCATTCTAAAATACAATAATAAAAGCTAATGAATGAATAAGTGCAAATGTTGAAAATGAGACAACAGATTGCAGCTTTGCTGTCTGGGCTGCCTGTCTTTGATTTCTCTGTGGCCCTCTGCCTCCCTTTTCACTACCGAACACTTTTCACAGCCCTCCATTTCCTGGCTGCATTTCTTCTCCCACTCCCTAGCAATCCTTCATCTCTCTCTCTGTACATCTTCCCCGCCTACTCTCGATCCTCCATCTTCACTCTGTATGCCTCATCCACAGGGCCGGTGCAAGGGGACTGGGTGCCCAGGCACCTTCAGCCTTGCACTGCCCCCAGCCCCTGGTGATTGTCACTACTGGGTCAGGTATTTAGCCTGCCGCTAGAAGTTCGCCACCAAAGGTGCTACCCAAAGGGGCTCTACTCCTATATGAGCACCTTCGTGGACACCAAAGGTTTGGAAGATTTAATATTGATACTTAGCTTTGTATTGGTAGTTTGAGATTGGTTTGTGGTTCAATTGTATTTATATTATTGCAGAAACTAACATAAGTATTATTTAGGTTATTTTGATGTGTTATTGATTTTTATTGAATTTTTGTGTGTATATGCACTGAAATGTAATCGCTGAATTGTTTAGTTTTGATATCTTATTGGACTTTTTTATCTATTGTAACCTGCTTTAAGTAGTTTTTATTAGAAAGGCATGGTATAAATCTAATAGATTTATCTAATACGTAGAAAAAAAAAATATAGGGAAGGAGAAGAGTCAACCATGGGAACGGGTTGCATGGCATTCTTTGAATGTCCAGCCAGCTGGGGGCGGCGCCAGCTGGGGGTGGCGCAAGGCTGAAGGTGCCTAGGGCACCCAATCCCCTTGCACCGGCCCTGTGGATGAGGCATACAGAGTAAAGATGGAGGATCGAGAGTAGGTGGGGAAGATATACAGAGAGAGAGAGATGAAGGATTGCTAGGGAGTGGGAGAAGAGATTCAGCAAGGAAATGGAGGGCTGTGAAAGTGGTGGCCTTTAGCCCGTACCATGTGACAGGGGCTACCGGTGCCATTGGTTGGCCCCTGTCACATGGTAGGGGCTAAAGGCCACTGGCGCCATTTTGCTTAGTGGAAGCCGAGGCCCCGGGAGTGGCAGATCACACCCTGGCCCTCCGCTGGACCACAAGGGGGGCGTCAGGAGGATGGCACAGTGAGGCAGGGGCTGGCAGAATTTTGAAAGGGCACTTTTTGCCCTTTCAAAATTTTGCTGCCTGCCGCAGCACCCCCTAAATCGTGGCACCCTAGGCACAGGTCTAGCTCGCCTAGTGGTTCCTCCGGCCCTGCTCATCCACCTTCTCACAGGCTTCCATCTCTCTTCTCCCTTTGAAACCATCTCCCTTCTACCTTATGGTCCTTCATTTCTTACCTCCAAGGCAGCAATAGCAGTTGTTCCACCACAGGTGATAAGAATGTTAAGAGAACGCTACACTCCTCATCCCTATATTCTTCCACTAGCAGTACATGTTTTCACTTTAAATAGTCTGCCTGATCCTCCCTCTTCCACTTGTAGTACATAATATTATTTGAACAGTCTGCCTACTCCATCAACGCTATGGAAGAGAAAAAGGGAGAGTATTCCTTGCTAACTTGGGAATCACTGGTAAGGGCACCCATTCCCAATCCCCACTTCTGCTATCTCCATGACTGCCTCTACCTCAGCTGACACCCCCATAAGTTACCCTTCACCTCACTGATGTCATTACCAGGCCAGAGTTTTAAAAAGGGGCCCATTGTGGGAAGGCATTTGAAAAGTCTGCCTACTCCATGCCGGCTGTGGGAGAGGTAGAAGGAGAGTGTTCTTTGCTGACTCTGGACTCTCTTATCATGTCTCCTCACATGCTTTTGCTGTCTCCATGACTGCCTCTGCCACTGCTGACACTCGCAGCAATTAACCCTGTCCCCTGGTGATATCTCTACTGGGTCATATATTTAGCCTGCCGCTAGAAGTTCGCCACCAAAGGTGCTAACCAAAGGGGCTCTACTCCTATATGAACACCAAAGGTTTGGAAGATTTAATATTGATACTTAGCTTTGTATTGGTAGTTTGAGATTGGTTTGTGGTTTAATTGTATTTATATTATTGCAGAAAGTATTATTTAGGTTATTTTGATGTATTATTGATTTTTATTGAATTTTTGTGTGTATATGCACTGAAATGTAATTGCTGAATTGTTTAGTTTTGATATCTTATTGGACTTTTTTTATCTATTGTAAGCTGCTTTGTAGTTTTTGTTTTTTTTAATTTTTTATTATGCCATTTTTTGAAATACATAGGAAAATTGTACGAATACAGATACATCATTTAGTTCCTTGGTATTACACATCAATTATGAAAATCAATCTGTATATCAGAGGAAATCCCCAGGAATGAAGAAAATATATCTGTATAAGCGGTTACAGGAAATAAGAGAAAATTTCTCTAGAACAATTGAATTATTAGATTACACCTAGTCTATTCTCTAAGTTAGCCTCAACATCTTCAGCCAAAGACTCTTGGGTCATAGAATCAAGAAATAAACGTAATTGAGATATCTCATAGAAAGTGTATTTCTGATTCTGTTTCAGTATTTCACATTTACATGGGAATTTTAATATCATTTCCCCCCCCCCCCCTTACTTTCTATTTCTGTTCTAAACGCTAAAAAAAAATTTCGTCTCTCTTGGGTTATTCTAGAGAGATCAGGGAAAATCCAGATTTGGGTTCAATGGAATTTTTCTAATCTTTTTTTCATAAATAAACGAAATACAAGTTCTCTATCAGAAGCAAACATAAAAGATACATGCAATATAGCTCTATTATCAATGGAAGTATCTATTGTAGTTTCTATAATATCAGTCAAATTTAACTGTGCTACTTCTTTGAGTTTAGCATTATCTCTTGCATTTACTTTAGGAGAAACATAGTAAATTTTTGAGAGTGGAGGCATAGACTGTGATGGAATATGTAAAATTTGACTTAAGTACTCTTTAAACATATCTAAAGGTGGTATTAATTCCAACTTTGGAAAATTCAGTATCCTTAAATTCAGGAATTTCAAAGAGTTTTCAATAACCTCAAGTCTCTTATCATATAATATTTCAGTTTTTGTAAGCCTCTGATGGCAAGTCTCCAACTTATTTAATCTCATATCGGTCACTTGCTTATCTTTCTGAATATTTGAGATTTATGTTTCAAGATTGGTAAAACGATGATTTGAATCAGTAGTCATCTTGGTCAAATTTAAAATCGCAGCCTCTAAAGATTTTATGGCTGACCATAATAGGTCCATTGTTATTTCTGCAGGTTTCTCTCTTTGCACAATTATATCGCTGTCATGACTTGATTCCATCTGACCCTCTTTGGCCTGTGCTCCTTGTCTTGCCTCTGAAAGATGGGTTTCCAAAAGGTCATCAAAAACTGTATGAGGTGGAGAAGGAGTATTTGGGGTGCCGGGACTGAGTGATGTTTCAAGCATCCACTCTCTGCTTTGCCCCTCAATGGTTATGCTCACCGGATTAATACTAGATGCTGGTGAGAAAAAGGCTGGTATCTGCGATTGAGATGGCATAGGACTGGGAGAAGAAGCTAATATCTCTCTGATCTAAGCCTTTCTTTTTGTATGAGGCATAGTTTATTATATTTCAGTACCAGCCTAACTCACTCGATCTAATCTAATACTATTTTCTTCCTGGGCGGAGGCGGGGGAGAAAAGAAGAAGGCAAATTAGTTTCTCGTCTTTCCACAAAGTATAAACCAGATCAGATCTTTAGGAGTTCCTGTTTGAAACAAAGCCGCGTGCGGCTTCGGTGACATGCCGGCGGTGTCGATGCACCGCAGGGGCTGGCTTTTATGCCCAGCCAGTCACCCCTCGATGACGTCAGCGCGTCGAAACCCAGCAGGTCACAGGCACCGAGAATGCTCTCACCCCTTCGCTGCTGCCGACAGATTTTCCTACGGTTCTCCTCCGCCTCAGGTATGCGCCGCAGGGGGCTGGCTTTTATGCCCAGCCAGTCACCCCTCGATGACATCAGCGTGTCAAAACCCAGCAGGTTACAGGCACCGAGAACGCTCTCACCCCTTCGCTGCCACCGACAGATTTTCCTCTGGTTCTCCTCCGCCTCAGGTATGTGCCGCAGGGGGATGACTTTTATGCCCAGCCAGTCACCCCTCGATGATGTCAGCACATCGAAACCCAGCAGGTCACAGGCACCGAGAACGCTCTCACCCCTTCGCTACCGCCGACAGATTTTCCTCCGGTTCTCCTCCGCCTCCTTTAAATTTAGACAGTTATTGAAAGAGTATCTATTTCGACGTGCTTACAATATATATTAGAGAGGTGTTAACAGAACAAATCCCCCTCAAAGATGTGAGGATTAATTTTGAGTGTCTGTCTATTTTTTTTCCTATATGATATTAATTTTTATTGTTTCTGTGAAGCAAATGAAAATTGTGTGTCATTGCATATGTTAATTTTATGTTTTTATTATGTGTGTTGATGATGTAAATCGCCTAGGCCTTTTTGTGGTAGGTGATTAATAAATTTCAATAAATGAAATGAAAGTAGTTTTTATTAGAAAGGCATGGTATAAATCTAATAGATATATCTAAATCATAGAAAAAAAATACATAGGGGTACATTTTAAAACGCAGCGCGCGCACGTACTTTTGTTCGCACACCAGGCACGAACAAAAGTATGCTGGATTTTTATATGCTGGCGCCGGCCATCCAGTGCTCCTACCATGTGACAAGGGCCGACCAATGGCACAGATACCCTGTCACATGGTAAGGACAAAGGGCCATCGGCGCCATCTTTATGAGTGGCAGCTGATGGCCCGAGAGCGGGAGATCGGTCCCCATGCCCCCACTGGACCACCGGGTACTCGTAAAAAGTTTTGGGGGGGTAGGGGGGGGTAGGGGAAGGTAAGGGGTCAATTTTAAAGGGTTGGGCCTCACTAAAAAAAAATTAATGATGTGAATCGGAACCGATTCCGATTCACATCTCCGGCGATCAGATTTCTTTCTCCCTCCAGCCGAACCCGATCGTTAAGACGATCGGGCACACGATTCACATCTCTGCTCCAGAGGTAGTTGACAATGAGAGAATGAATTTCTGCGGAAAGATAGATTGCCAAAGCTGCCTACAGGACTTGTAGAAGAACCTGATAGACCGATATCGCCTTTGGAGTCCTAGCTGCAATAAAGGCTTTGAGTGGGGATGAGGCTTGTGGGAAGGATGGTTTTGGGGGTAGACTTTTATAAGAAATTTGCTGAGCAGTTATCACCAGTTTTAACTCATGTGTATCAGAAAGTGTTAGATGAGGGGGGTTTTATTGCCGACAATGTATGATGCTATGATTACTGTGATTCCCAAAGACGGGAAGCCTAAGGATGAATGTGCGTCATACCACCCAATTTCGTTATTGAATATGAATATGAAAATGTTTGCTAAAGTCATTGCTGGAAGGTTGGACAAGGCTATGGGGATATTAATAAATAGGGATCAGATGGGTTTTATCTCCTGGAGGTCGAGTGATAACATGTTGCATACCCTCTCTATTATAGATTATGAGAAGCATGTGTGGGCAGTCAGTGATTTTGTCCTGGATACAGAAAAAGCATTTGACAGGCTAGAGTGGAAATTTCTGGGAGCTGTGTTGGGAGGGATGGATTTGGTTTGGGGTTAACTTATAGAAATGGATTAAGGCGCTTTACATCTCACCTGTTGCAGCAATAACAGTTAATCGGATTATTTCTAACAACTTTTCATTAGAGAGGGGAACTAGGCAAGGGTGTCCCCTGTTCCTGCTTCTTTTTGCTTTGGTGATCAAACCTTTGGCACAGTATATAAGGAATTCTCCTGAAAAGGTAGGTGTGTCTGTGAAAGGGTTTGTGCAGAAGATAGCCTTATATACGGACGACGTGCTAGTGTCTATGTCTGATTTCCCTAGGTCCATCCCAAGGTTGTTAGTGATGTTGGTGGAATATGGGGCACTTTTGGGGTACTGGCTACCAATACAGTCCCAAATCCATTACAAAGTCTTAACATTAATACATTCCTCTCTCCTTTTTGACAACACTGGCCTGGTGGGGCTACCCTACTACCATACAAGCCACAGAGATCAATAAGATCTCATAATAAAGGATTACTAGCTGTGCCATCAGTACAGAATACATATCGGAAAAAAATAAGAGACTGTCTGTTCTCCATAGCAGGCCCTAAACTTTGGAACTCTTTACCTGAGAGTCTACATTGTACTACTGAAACAAAGAAATTCAAACAGGACCTTAAAACCTGTTTATTTCAAAATGCATATGACCTAACTTAACCTTTTCTCAAATCAATACTTTCTCCTACATGGACAAATTCATTATGCACCTAACTAAAGAACTCACCTCTTTCTTTCCAACCCTCCCCAAATAAATATTTCTGAAACATCTTCTCTCAACCCCTAACTTTATTTCCCTCCGGCATCTTGTGTTAAAAGCGCTACCGCATCCCTGCTTATCTCACCACCCCTGACCACCATATTCAATGTATGTTTCTTTTGCTAAAATGTATGATATTTAAACTCAACAAGTGAATGTAATTGGCTACCTGTAATATTATCGGTGGGAGCATCTTAAATGGAGGGGTAGTCGGCATCTGTTAGGGATGATTCCGATTTTAAGTTATTGGGAGCTTCTTAAAGTATGGCCTAAAAAGGTTTGTGATTTGATAGGGAGGTCATGGTTGAAGTCCTTTTCCCAGCTATTTGACAGAGCCGGTTTTTTATTCCTGGTCAGCATTTGAAGAGAAGTTTCAATTATATAGCTTTTCCTTTTTTGGAGTTTTGCGATTAAGGAGCATAGATTGTGCATTGATGAGTATAAAGAATAGGGTGGTGGTAGTAGTGAGGATAGGATGCATGCTGGTTAATTTAATATTGGTAAGAGTTCTGGCTTGTGGAGCATAGAACGGTAGTCGAATGGTTCCTCCACAGTAGCAACCTTGGCCTGTGATAATGGGGATAGGGAAGTGTGGTGAGGTAGATGAAAGATCGTATTCATAGTTTTCCATAGTATAGATGGTCAGGCAGATCCTCTTTTCCCATTTCATCTTTTCCCCTTACAGAACCTGCTCCCCCTTAGCTATTTAACTTCTCTCTCTCTCACTTCTCTTTGTCTCTGCTCCATTTCAAGCATCATCATTGTGTATTTACATCATGCTTTTCCAACAAGAGAGATCAAAGTATATTATAACAGGTTAATGTCTCTTGCCCCTCAAAGCCTTCATCATCTTCTTTTTCTTTCAATCTCCAGCTACCCTACATCCCTGTAAGTTCTTTTTGCCTTCTATAGCATTCAAATCTCCCTCTCTCCATTTTCAGCTTCTAACCTTCCAGCACTCCTTCTCACCTCCTTTAGTCTGCAGCTCCCCCTGCAGTCTCTTGCTCTCATTCCCAGAAGCTTCTGGCTCCCCCTCTTATCCATCTAACACTTCTCTATCTTACTCCTCCAGCACCTTCCCTTTACCTTCTTGCCTTCAACTAACCCTGTCTTCTGAAGCTTTTACTTCCCCCTCACCTGTTCCTGTCCCTAATTGACCCCTTAAGTTGCTTCCAAGCACCAGCTTCTCCCTCTTACTGCTTTTAGCTCCTTACCCCTCTCTGACCCTCCAGGAAGAGGATGGCGGAAAGCAAGGACTTTAAAGACAAAACATAACAGTTCCTTCTTTAGAGTTGATAATTTAACCTGGAATTATTAATTAAATGTCACTGCACAAAGCAGTTTTCCCCATTGTAATGCTGATTCTAGACCACAAGAGGACTGGGAAATGGGAATGATGTAGGAAACTGATACTAAGCCTAATCCCAGAGCACAGCTTTGAGTTCTCTTTTGAAGAATTTGAACTGTGAACTGAGAAAGATGTAATAATGTAGGTTTTGGTTTTACCTGTTTAACATCTGACTTTGCTTCATCTCATACTCCGGGTTGCTGTGGCAGCTGAGCTTAGCCCTGCAGAAGTTGAGTCTATAAAACCATCCTTTCCTGCTACACACCGTCATCTTTTCCCACCCTTGAGAGCACTTTAAATAACTCAAACAGCAGCACTAACGAGCAGAATAATGTCTGCAGTGGCAGCGGTTCAGCTTCATGCAGTTTTTATTATCCTGCGTAACACATCTCTTTAAATCGCTGGGCTTTTAAAAGGCCTTTGTGCAGGCAGTCCAGACCCTTTGACTTTGTGCTGCTTTCCCTTCAGCAAACAGTAGTGACTGGGTCGGTTCTGACAACATTGCAGTCTGCACTATGCCATTTTTCACTGCTAAGCATCTGAGAAAAAATAAGTGCCTCCGAAAGGGTGAGTCAAAGCATTTATAATATAGTGATTATTTTACTTTACATCACATGGAAAAATGAAATTATCATTTATAACCCAGAAGTGAAGGGAGCTGATTTGCTAAGAGAGGGGTTTCCCCTGTGTTGATATTATTTACTTCACTATTACTGTACATGCCTTGTCAGCATTTTTGCGGGTAAGGCACAGAACATGCAAGAGTGACTTGCACTGATGAGGTGCAAAGCTTACTAGGATATTTCTGTAGCATGCATTTAATTTGCTTTCATGGGCTACAAATGTAGCTGTTAAGCAATTCAGGAAATTTTCATTTGATTTTTAAATGGTGGCATGTGATTCAGCCTTCTATAATAGGACAGTAATATTTTTTATTTATTTAGATTTTGCTAATATTGCACAATCATACCTCTTGTCTTCATATTTTTATGTGTATTTTATTCGTAATATCTACTTTTCAGCAAAGCTCTTTCTGTTCAGTAATATGACTAACTTTTGACACCATTAGAGAATAAGGTCTTAAAGCCATTGTGAATGCGTTCATAGTAATATTTTGTTTCCGGGGATCCAAAATCTCTGATACTTTAATCCCGGTCTGCAATCTGATAATTACTTATGGCTGTAGATTAGCCATGGATCTCATTTCTTTGCTTCTCCTTCTTCTTTTTGTCTTTTACATTTTGTGAAGTCAAATTGATGATAGCTGATACAGGCAAGTTTTTCTTGTTTATGGGGTAAGGAAACTATTTTTAAAAGTATAGAGTCTTAGTCTTTATGGCTTAATGACAGTTTGTGAAGGGAAGGATTGAGTTTCAATATAGTAGTACTTTGGTTGAATACTAGTGTTACGGGTACTGAGGAATTTAACATTACTGTTTTTATTAATTTTCTTTAGAAACTGTAATGTAGTGCACAGAGAGAGCCAATAAAATTTGTTTCTATGAGAAAATAGATGGGAACATAAGTAAAATATTCCTCTCAAGTAGAATATTCTTACACCATTCCCATAAAATATCTGATAGATATAATAATTTTTATCACTTTTTTAGTGAATACATTTTCAAACATACCTGATATCAACTATCAGCCTTATTTTCTCTTAATCTTAAACACATCGCTGTTTATTGCTTAAATTGAGACCCAGGAAGATCTCTTCACTTGATTAGCATCACAAATAGTGGAAGAGTCAGGATTAGAACTCAAGTTTTGATTTCTAGTTTAGGCACCTATTCATTCCCTACTTTACTCCTTCTACCACAGAGAGGCTGTGCCAGTTTGGCCAGTGGTTATCCTCCATTTTTAAGCCACATTGTTAGTCTTATGCTTTCAATTGTAGGAACTATATGCATCCTTTTAGTCACCATCTAAGCAAAGAGCTTATAAATATTGCATTAGTTTGAAATTGTATTAGCCGGAAGTGTGATAGTAGAAAGCAGCAACAGCCTTTAAACAGAGATTAGAAAAATTGCTGAATTACATTTTGGGCCTGATGTACAAAGAGTTTTTCCCATTTTGTGTCTGTGGAAATAATGCTTAGTACTTAGCTCTAATACAATATTGTAAATAGAAAGCTGATTTTTTTTATATATTAGAGACAGGGAGGTGCATTCGTTTAAAATGACATAGACAGTGTCAACAACATTGTCTATATTGTTTCATACCATAAAAAATATGAAATATGATTTTACTTCTGTTTTTACTGTGCACTGTTTCAGAAACCTGAAAAAAAATACAAAAAAACGGTGGAAAATCTAAACAACAGAAATTTTCTGCAAACAACATAAAATGACCTGACAGAAAGGGATAGATTTTCAAAAAGAGCGTGCGTGTGTCCATGTGAACGCGCTACCCGGCGCGCACACATGGATGCGTGATTTTGTAACATGCATGCGCCGATGCGCGCATGTTATAAAATCGCAGGCAGTGCGTGCAAGGGGGGAGGGCAGACATAGGCAAAATTTGCATGGTGACGCATCGTCCGGCTTCCCCAGTTCCCTCCCAGTCCATTCCAATTAAGGAGCGGACTGGGAGGGAACTTCCCTACCTCCTACCCTAACCTCCCTTCCCCTATCCTACCCATCCCTTATCCCTAACCTAGGTACCCCTATTTCTTTTAATTACCTTTTGCTCCTCCAAAGGAGCTTTAGCAAGCTGCGCGCGCCTGTACCCTGCCGGCATGCGATCCCCTAACACAGCAGCAAATGGCCGCTGTACTGGGTGCCTCTAGTCCCACCCCGCCCTGCTCCACCCCAGGACTGCCCCTCTGCTGAGGCCTGGCTCTTGTGCGCGTAACGGGTTATGCGCGCGGCCAAGTCCCTTTTAAAATGCGCGCAGCGCGCACAAGGCTCGGCCATGCACGTAACCCCTGGTTTTTTGCGCATGCGGGACATTAAATATCGGGCCTAAAATGTTTTGGCCTATATATGTATATATATATATTTATAGGAGTGTATATTATATATATATATAAACACACATACCTAGTGCCGGTTTTGATAAACTGATTCACAATTTATGGAAACATTTGAAAAAGTATCAGCTCCTTTCATGGTTTTACTGAATTAGATTAGTAATCCTGCCATTTCTTTAGTTTATATGTTCTCCTTCTTATTATACTCTTTTAATAGATTTCCATTCCCCATAGCTTCTTTTCTGGTTTCCCGTCTACAAATGGCACCTCTGCTTCCGTTTTCATACATATACCAACACAGCACAAAGAACCAGATCATTACAAATTCTTTCAAATGATCTAATGTTAATGTATGAATGGAATAATCTATAGCAGACAAAGAGGTTTATTTACTTAAGCATATTAAAAGTGTGCATTGATGCACATTTTTATCTGAAATAATACAGGCCATTTAATGTGAGATTCACTAAAGAACATAAAGCCTTTAGGGGTAGATTTTATAAAGTTGCATGCGCGCGTCCATGTGCATGCACTACCCAGCGCGCGCACGTGGACGCTGAATTTTAAAACCTGCGTGCTCAGGTGTGCACATGTTATAAACTCGGGGGTCGGTGTGTGCAAGGGGGTGCACAATTGTGCACCCTGTGTGCGCTGACGCCCACAGCCTTCACCCGTTCCCTCCTAGGCTGCTCCGATTTCGGAGTGGCCTGGGAAGGAACTTTCCAACCCTCCTACCCTAACCTTCCTTCCCCTTCCCCTAACCAATCCACCCCCTATCCCTAATCTAGGCCCCCCCCCCCCAAAAAAAAATGGTTTTACCTGCTGCGCCTGCCTAGGGGCAAGTGCAGGTTGCGCATGCCTGCACATGGCTGGCACGCAATCCTCCGACACAACCCTATGCTGACATCACACCAGTACATGTAACACATGACTATAGCATGAACAGCTAAAGCAGCTGGTAGCATTGGCCATCTTCCACCTCCCTTCTGGCATTGAGGAGCAGTGCTGCCATCCCACAGTGGCCAAAGAAAGGCCAGAAGAAAGTGGGAAGCTTGAAAGCTCTAACGGCCAAATTTTCAAAGGTCTGCGCATGTAAAACACGGGGTTTATGCGCGTGGCCGGGCATTGCATTCCGTGCGCATTTTCGAACGGGCCTGGCACATGCACAATTGCCGGGCCTCTCCAAAGGGGCAGGCTGGGGGCGGGGAGATGCAACCGGGAGAACACCTTTGTATGCTGTCCCAGAGAAATGCACGCCAGCAGCCAGCCGGCGGTCAGCAGCCTCCTTAATTGGAGCGGACTGGAAGAGATCTGAGGGAGGCCTGATTGCTTCACCGCGTGTACTTTAACAAAATTCCCCCCCCCCCCCCCACGCACGCTGCGCGCATGGATTATATAATCCGGCGCGCATGTGCACACTGCCCATGGATTTATAACATGCGCGCGCCAGCCTTGGATCGGAAGGAAGATCACAGACACTGTGCAAAACCGATCCGAAGTCACTGAGGAATGGCAGCAAGGCCCTTCTATAGGACTGAAGCAGGAACAGGTCGATGACATCTCTGCTGAGGGCCGCGGGGATTTTCCCGCCGCTGGCCCTTTAAATATCAAGGAGAGGCGTGCGCCTGCGCCTATGGGGAAGCCAGGGAGAGGCAGTCACGCTGGTGGTGTCCCTGCCGGGTGGAGAGCCCAAGGAGAAGCGGCTCCCTGCCACAAAGACAGAGGAAGAGGCAGGCGCCGGCAAGGATGGCTTCCCTGCCGTCCGAGGACCCCGGCAGCGGCTCCAGCCGCGAAGACGGAGCACGTTGGGGCTCAGCCTGCCTGCACAGAGCAGGAGCCAGCTGCGGCCTCCGGACCACAGAGAACGGCATCAGCAGCGGTCTTCCGCACTCGAGGCAAGAAGAAAGGCAGGGAGACTGCCCGCGCCTGTCGCAGGCAGGTTCACAACATCCTCATTTCCAGCCTTAGGATCCTAGGAAAGCTGGAAAAGAAAACAATATCCTATCTTGACTAGGAGTGGGTTAAGAACTATAAAGTGAAGAGAAAAGGCAGATGAGTAGAGAGGAGCAGAGAGGAGAAACACTAGGGAAGGGGAGGGAGAAGGTAGGGTTTTACAGATCAAAAGAGATCAGATAGAAAGGGAGAGGAGGAAATGAGAGGAAGGTAAATGAAATTCCAAAAGTCTCTTTTGCTATGTATGTTTGCTTGATTAGACTGTAAGCCCCTCAGAGCAGGGACTGTTTCTTTTGTGTTTTTGTACAGTGCTGCATATGTCGAGTAGCATAATAGAAGTGATAACTTCTATTGCTACTAGTAGTAGTAGTAAAGGGGTTGTGATGTTACAGAAATAATTGGCAGGAAGGACTATAGCATGTGAACAACTATAAATATATGTAGGAAACTTTGAGAATATATATGCATGTATGTGACTGAGATTGTGTATATGTATACAGTATGCATATGTGTAACATTAATAGTGTTGACTTCCTTTATACAACAAAGACAATGATACAGAGCCATCAGCATAGCTCACACATTTTTTGGTTTGCCAGCTATCATTACTGTAGGAAGTGTGCTAAACTGGACTAGTAATGCAGAAGACAAAAGATAATTTGTTTTTATCTTAACTTGCACAATATTTTACTAAAATGACACTTATTCTGAATTTTACATCTCCATTTGCTCATTTCAGGAGAGACTGAAGGCGCTTCAGATTTTCGGATAAGGTTGATCCAGACCAGGATTTACCCTATTGCCCATTACCCATTCAGGAACTTGTAGCTCTAATGTCCTTATTGCAGTCCCTAAAAAAGGCAAGACTAAAAGCCCCTGCATGCAGTAGAGTAAAACCAGAATCAGATCAACCTGTCTTGACAAACTGGAGCCCTCAGTATCCCTAGGTGTTATTGAGTGAAATCAGATAAGGGACCAGCATCATTATATAAATTATCAAGAAGGCTCCTCAATTAGTAAAAATGTTGTTGGCAGTAATTTATGGGTTTGACAGTTGCTTGGTTTTGATTGATTGAAAATATTACTACCATTATAAGGCTTGGGGGTAACTGCAGGAGCGACAGTTGCTACCCTTGAGAGAAACATGGCTGTATCCTGCAAGGAGAGGCAGATACTACCATAAGAAACTTACTGAGCAGACTGGATGAGCCATCTGGGCCTTTTCTGCTGTCATTACTATGTTGCTATGTTTCAACAGTTGCTGAATGCGTATTTTGGAAAAGTCGTTATGCTGTCCTCTTGTACAGATGCATGTTGATATATTATCATATGTCTTGTTTTACCACTTCGCTTCTGAATATAAGGACATAAGAAGTTGCCATACCGCAACAGACCAAGGGTCCTTCAAGCCCAGCATCCTGTTTCCAGCAATGGCCAATCCAGGTTGTAAATACCTGGCAATTACCCAAACACTAAGTAGAACTCATGCTACTAATGCTAATAATAGCAGTGGCTATTCCCTAAATCAACTTGATTAATAGCAGATAATGGACTTCTCCTCCAAAAACGTATCCAAACCTTTTTTAAACCCAGCTACACTACCTGCGCTAACCACATCCTCTGGCAACAAATTCCAGAGCTTAACTGTGCTTTTTGACTGCTGCACCACACTGAGTCAACAATTTAAATGTATTATCCACTATCACACTTAGATCTTTTTCCTGGGTGGTAGCTCCTAATATGGAACCTAGCATTGTGTAAGTAAGCATAGGTTATTTTTCCCTATATGCATCACCTTACACTTGTCCACATTAAATTTTATCTGCCATTTGGATGCCCGATCTTCCAGTCTCACAAGGTCCTCCGCAATTTATCACAATCCGCTTGTCATTTAACTACTGTGAATAATTTTGTATCATCTGCAAATTGAATTACCTCACTCTTATTCCTTTCCTGATTATTTATAAATATATTGAAAAGCACCGGTCCAAGTACAGATCCCTGAGGCACTCCACTGTTTACCCTTTTCCACTGAGAAAATTGACCATTTAAATCTATTCTCTATTGCCAGTCTTTTAACCAGTTTGTTATCCACAAAAGGACATCACCTCCTATCCCATGACTTTTTAGTTTTCTTAGACGCCTCTCACAAGGGACTTTTGTCAAACGCCTTCTGAAAATCCAAATACACTACATCTACTGGTTCACCTTTATCCACATGTTTATTAACCCCTTCAAAAAAAATAAGCAGATTTGTGAGGCAAGATTTTCCTTGGGTAAATCCATGCTGACCATGTTCCATGAAACCATGTCTTTCTATATGCTCTGTGATTTTGATCTTTAGAATACTTTCCACTATTTTTCCCAGCACTGAAGTCATGCTCAATGATCTTAGATTTCCAGGTCACCACTGGAGCCCTTTTTAAATATTGGGGTCACATTGGCCACCCTCCATCTTCAGGTACAATGGATGATTATAATGATAGGTTACAAATTTTAACTAATAAATATGAAATTTAATTTTTGATTTATTTCAGAACCCTGGAGTGCATACCCATCTGGTCCAGGTGATTTGTACTCTTTAGTTTGTCAATCTGGCCTACTTCATCTTCCAGGTTCACCGTTATTTTGTTTAGTCCATCTGACTCATTACCCTTGAAAACCATTAACGAAACCAATATCTCCCCAACATCCTCACTAGTAAACACAGAAGCAAAGAATTAATTTAGTCTTTCTGCAATGGCCTTATCATCCCTAAGAGCCCCTTTAACTCCTCGGTCATCTAATGGACCAACCGACTTAATCACAGGTTTTCTGCTACGGATATATTTTAAAAAGTTTTTGTTATGAGTTTTTGCCTCTATGGTTGACTTCATTTCAAATTCTCTCTTAGCGTGTCTTATCAATGTTTTATACTTAACTTGATAATGCTTATGCTTTTTTTCTATTTTCTTCAGATGAATCCTTCTTCCATTTTTTTGAAGGAAGTTTTTTTGGCTTAAATAGCCTCTTTCACCTCACCTTTTAACCATGCCGGTAATCATTTTGCATTCCTGCCACTTTCCGTAATGCATGGAATACATCTGGACTGCACTTCTAAAATTGTATTTTTAAACATATTGTCTTCCAGTTATTAGTTCAAATTTGATCATGTTATGATCACTATTGCCAAGTGGCCCCCAATCATTACCTCTCTCACCAAATCCAGTATTCCACTAAGAATTAGATCTAAAATAGCACCCTCTCTCATTGGTTCCTGAACCAATTGCTCCATGAAACAGTCATTTATTCCATCCAGGAACTTTACATCTCTAGCATGTCCTGATGTTACATTTACCCAGTCAGTATTGGGGTAATTGAAATCTCCCATTATTTATTTCTGCACTGCCAAATTGGTTTAGCTTCCCCGATTTCTCTTAGCATTTCATCATCTGTCTGATCATTTTGACCAGGTGGACAGTAGTATATTCCTATCACTATACTCTTACCCAACACACATGGGATTTCTACCCATATAAATTCTACTGTGCTTTTAGTCTCTTGTGTTACCTGTTGGACTCTATGCCCTCCTATACATAAAGCACCACATCCCCACCAAGTTGATCCTCCCTATCATTTGATATAATTTGTATCCTGATATAGCACTGTCCCATTGGTTATCCTCCTTCCTCCAGATCTCTGAGATGCTAATTATGTCTATCTCATAATTCACTGCTATATACTGTAATCTCCCATCTTATTTCTTAGACTTCTGGCATTGGCATACAGACATTTCAAAGTGTGGTTTTTGCTTGTAAAAAAACCCTGCTTTTCAGTTGATAGGGATAAGTTGGAATCCTGTTTCATTAGTATCCTTTGAAGATACCTACCTCCGAACCATGCACTGCTGAGTGACTGTTGGCTTTCCCACTTGTTCTATTTTAAAAGCTGTTCTATCTCTTTTTTAAAAGTTAGCGCCAGCAGCCTACTCCCACTCTGGTTAAGTTGGAGGCCCTCCTTTTGGAAAAGTTTCCCCTTTCCCCAAAAGGTTGTCCAGTTCCTTACAAAATTGAATCCCTTTTCCCTGCTATCGTCTCATCCATTTTGGAGAATGTCACCCTGGATGTTGTGGATTTCAGCTTTCTACCTAAAATCCTAAATTTGGCTTCCAGAACCTCCCTCCCACATTTTCCTATGTTGTTGGTGCCCACATGTACCACGACAGCTGGCTCCTCCCCAGCACTATCTAAAATCTTATCTGAAAATATATAATTTTCCAGGTTATGTTATATATAATTCTTCCTGTAATGTTATATTTCACTGTCTATTATATTTGGAAAAAGCTAGATTCTTACGATATAGTAACAGCATATCATTGTGTACTGGCTACTGTATATCACATTAACCAACTTTAAACAGACAGCAACACAACATATTCTGTTTACTACTAAAACTGAACATCATTTTGAAATAAATGATTACTGTTTTATCTTGAAATGCTATATTAAAAAAGATTACTTTCCTCTCATTCTCAAATCACTGTCAGTGCAAGACTGGTTGGAGTCATTTTATGTTTGACAGTTCACTCTACCAAAGAATTATTAAAGATATTTGGAATATATATTTAAGGGTAGATATGCTCATCTGGTCCAATCAAGCTGAAATGCTCAGACAAAACACAGTTGCCCAGATGTCCATTTCTGTTCTGTTATCAGTCTCAGAACTGAGTGCACTTCAGTCAATTAGAGGTAGTCTGAAGAGATTTGATTATCAACCTGACATCATCCTAAATGAAATATTTTTATGTCTTAAACTAATTTGCTTCTGTCTGCTAATTTGCACCACAACCCTATAAATTCAGTAGTCATTACATGGCATTGTCAGGCTGTGCTTTTAAAAAAGAAAATAAAGCTCTGTGTTTGAATTTTGAATTTCAAATTTCATAGCAATGGTGACCCAAAACCAGAGGAGAAAGGTAAAGGATACTCAGTGCTAGTCCTCAGATTATTAACATTGGGAATTTGGAAAGGAGAACTGTTTTTTAGTTTATTCTTAATGCATCATATCTGTGACTAAAGAAAAGGTTTTAGTTACAAATCTTGACAGTCTTCTAATCTTCCTGAGTATATAAAATTAAAATGAAATTTGAGCTGTACATTAACATTCTTAAACTAATAAACCACAGAATGTAAGTAGAACTTTTTTTGAAAGTTGATAGTGCTCTGATTTCTAGGAACAAAAACTGTTGAAGGATTACAGCATCATATTCTTTAAACTTTAACCTTGACCCATAAAAAAAAATGTTAATTGCATAATCAGTCATGTCCTCTTCAAAATTCTGCTTTCTTGACATAA
Source organism: Rhinatrema bivittatum (assembly GCF_901001135.1). Lineage (NCBI taxonomy): Eukaryota > Metazoa > Chordata > Amphibia > Gymnophiona > Rhinatrematidae > Rhinatrema > Rhinatrema bivittatum. Next base: position 186,940,312 of record NC_042621.1, read on the forward strand.
ATAACCTTTACGGAGATAAGCTGTCATGCACTTACCTTTATATTGTCCACGTTACTATGAACTTGGAACTGGGCAGGGCAAATGCCTACAGGGGATAAATTATCAAAGAGGGATTTCATTAGAAACAGTCATTGATACTTTAACTACCAGAAGTCAAATTGTTTGAACATTTTTGCTCAACATTTATAGTACATTTAGTCTTTCTGCAATGGCATACATTTATTCCAAAGCCAGGTGGTTGAGTGGTTGGCAAAATTTTGGTATTAATTTCTGTTATAAGTTAAGGAGAAGGTTTGTGCATCAGATCCTGTGGGTGGGATGAAGCATCCTGTTTTATCTAGATTCAGACTGTCAGTGCTGCCCCTTTGGTGTGGCCTTTCTGGCACAGCCTTTAAGGGACCAGTTGTCCTGGATTGATGATGTCCTCGAAGGGGGCAGAAAAGTGGAGCCCTAATCTGGTTTCACCTGCTGCTGCTGCCAGAAAAAAGGTGGGGGAGAGGGCCCTTGGTTGTGAGGGAGGAACCCACAGGTAGTGGTAGAGCCAGTGTACTCATCCCTCTTCTCCCCAGACTGGGCTGTGCCTCCTCATGGCTCTGGCACAGGTTTTAATTGGGGACTTCAGTTTCTAGACATTGTTAAATCTGACATCTTCAGTGAAGAGTACATTATCCAGGAAAATATATTCAGTGAAAAAAAACAAGCTTGAACTGCCACAACTACTTGAATTACACAGTATTTCCTCTATATTATTCTGTTTCATGGAAACAAGGCCGGAGTAAGGGTAAACAATGCACTGGGCAAAATTTATCACTAATACACCCCTTCCCTCCTCTAGACATTCTCTCCCCTCCCCCCCCCCCCCCCCCCCCCCCACACACACACACATAATTTTTCTCACCTGCCCTCTCTCCCTCCAGGCATTCTCCCTCCTTCTTTCTCCTCTCTCTAGATATTCTCTTTCCTCCCTCTCTGTCTCACCAGGCATTCTACCCCCTTCTCCCTCCCCCATTCATTTCCCTCCCTCCTGGTTCTCCCCTGTCCCTCCATTCATTCTCTGTCCTTCTCTCTTCATATTCTGGATACTTCTCTCCCACTTCATGCCCCCATCCCCAGGGACAGATTTAGGATTTTGCATTTCTCGGCATTTTTGGAGCTTTCACCCCATCCTACTCCTCACCTCTTGCAAGCACCTGTTACAGGGTAGCAGAGGGTTGTTCTCTGTTGAATGAGATTCAGCAGAGCTAGAAGGCAGCAAAACTTAGCTAGCCTGCTGCCCCTTAATGTTTTCCACCCTAGGCATAAACTTAATGCATGCCTATTGACAAATCCGGGACTGCCCATCCTAAGACTTTTGTTCCTAACCTGCACCCCAGTGTCTACTATCCTACCCCATATACAGTCTCCCCCCCACCACCACCAACATACACACACACATACTAGTCCATACAGGTCTCCTTCTTCATCTTCCCCCCATATAGATTTCCCTCTCCTTAACCATACCCTCGTCATTACCCCCTCATGTAGGTATATCTCTCCCTGTCTTCCACCACCCCTAATTGTCAAATGTAAAAAAAAAAAAAAGTCAAATAAATTATAGGACTCCCCCTCCCCCCAATTCCTAGCATTTTCAATCTTCTTCTCCCTTTCTGTTATCCATTTCCTCATCTCTTTCCTGGGCCCACCAGTGGCTGGCAGAAGGAGCAGCACTTTGTAGTGCATCATCTTCCTTTGCTGTGCAGAGCCAGACTCATAGTTTAAATTGCAAAATTATGTGATCTCACAGCTCATAACTTGAGACGGGCCTCAAATAACAAATGAAGCTGATGTGCTATTAACTAAGCATCACTTCTCCTGCCAGTTGGATGTGTGGCAAAGCCACAGGGAGGAACATCTGGACCAGTCTAACGGGTACTGTTGGCGATGCCATGGTGCCCCTTGACTCATGGCATCCTGGTTGACTGCCTGGCTCACCCTACCCTAAGGCCAACCCTGTATGGAAATTTATGATAATGAAAATGGGTCACTTAAACTACTGCTAAACCTGAGTGTGATTTGTCTAAATACTACATACATATTTATCAACTTCTTTAGAATAAAATTCACAATTTGAAGAACCTTGGAAAAGTTCCAAAGACTCATTGAAACAGGATAACAAACTTCTTTTATGTAAAAAGCATATCCCCAATCACTGCTGTCTCTTTCTCTCCATCCTCCTCTCAATCGATATCACCATGTTCTCCCTCCTCGTCCCTGGACCAATACTCTCTCTCTCTCCTTCTTCAGTGCCTCTGTTTCCTTCCCCTCGTGATTCCACTGGAAATTCTCTCCCTACCTGCATGAGCATTTTCTCCCCTTCCTCCCTGTGCCTCTATTCAGCCTCCTGTCCTGCTTGCCTTTCCCAGTGCCTTCACTCATTGTGTACCTGTGCTGCAGTTTTTGCCATGTTTTGTGCTCCATTCAGTGGTAGCATGCTTCTTCTCCATACTTCTCTCACCTGAAGGGATGATGCAGAGGAGGCCAAAAAAAGGGTGGAGGAATGTCAGAGGAGATTATTCATTTTATTTACATGACATTGACTATTTCTGTTTCTGTGAAACATATGCAATTCGTGTGTTATTGTATTTGTTATTTTTTTATGTTTTTATTATTTATGTTAGTGCTGTAAATCGCCTAGGCTTCCCTATGGTAGGCGATTAATAAATTTTAATAAATGAAATGAAATGAGATCAAAGTAGCAGTAGTAGTGAGCCGAGGAGGTCAGTGTTGTGATAGCTGATATAGTGGAGGAGAGACAAAGTAGGTGGGGTGGGGGGGGGGGGGATGAGAGGTAGGAGACTGGAAACATAAGGGAGGAGAAAAAGAGAGGTGTGGACAATGTAAGGGAAAAGAGAGCAGTGGCATCAGTGCAGGAGGGATCTTCTTTGGATCGGGACGGAGAGATATGCATTGGGGTTTTCCCAGATCCGCAAGGTAAAATCTAAAAGATGTCCCCATTTGCAATTTTTAGCATACTTGAACCAGACTGAAATTTGCCTGGTTCAAGTTCAACCTCAAATTATTTGCACATAACAAGTGCTTGATATAAGAAGATAAAATATGCCATACTGAATCAGACCAAGATCCATGAGCCCAGCATCCGGATGACAAGTACATGGCAGGATCCCCAAAAGAGCATCTATTTCTTTTTATTCAAGGGAATAGCAGTGGCTTTCCCTAGTCTGCCTGGCTGATAATGTTTAATGATATTTCTTCCAGGAACTTATCCAAACCTTTTTACACATCGTCTTCACCATGTCTATGTATATTATATAGTACTATATGTATCATAGTAAGCTCTCCAAGGTAAAATATATCAACTTCAATTATAATCATAATTTATTGTTAATGCTTTTTACCGCATGTATTTTGCGTACTTAGAACATGCTGAAACACCTCTTCATGCACAGTGCATCAAGTGGATTACTAAGGACATGCATATTCCATAACTAACACCAGAAATGATCCTGACAAAGGCATTGTTGGTGCAATGTAGATTAATTTGACAATTCACTTGAGATGGAGCTAATTTATTATTAATTCCAAGTGTCTGGAACATGTAGACACATAATTGCATAATATCAATATGATTCTTCATTACAAAATTAACATTTGCTCAGTAAGAGACGCAGCATAGAGACACCACAGATACCCATTTACCTCTTGAAAAATGTCATATTCTGGGGAGAATTTTAATAAACTGCTCAGCATGCTGCAGTCCAAAGTACAAAATGTGATATTGTTTTCTATAAACTAGGGTCTAGTAGAATTCAGTTGATTTGCAGACACTGAAGACAAAGTTATAATTTGCACATTACTTTATAAGAATCTGTGACAATGCAAGCAGTGTTCTCATTTTTAGATCGGTGTCTAGCCATAGCCAATTTCCATTTGATTAACTGAAATTGAATTCTTCACAAACTATAAAATAAGAAATAAAATGCTTGACATACAGCCCTGTGTGGCTGTTTCTGAAATTGCTGTTGAAAGTAGAAGGTGGGTAAAAGAAAAGAAAAAATCAATAGTAATGTATGAAAGACTGGGTCTACGTCATGCTATTAAGAATGAAATCCTTTCAGATGTTAGCTCTGTATATTTGCAAAAAAAACAAAAGCATCCAAAGCCATATTTACCAGAGATTTTCTTTCATTCTGTACCCTTCAGCAAAATATTTTAAAAATATATCCCTAAAACCATATGAGGATGGCTATACTAATCAAAGTACAGAATTATGAACCAAGGGAACTCATACCTCACGTTCAAATCCCCAGCCTATTATTGAATTTTTAAATGGCTGTTTGCAAGTCTGTTTTTCCTCCTACACCTCAGATAACTAATTGAATAATAATAATTATAATATTGCTTTTTCTCCTCATTCTGCTTGGAGAGTTGTGTGATAATGTGTGCGCAATCTTTGGCCTTATACATGTGCCAGACAGAATAGTCTGGACTCTGGCCTTTTCTCCACAGAATCAGCTGTATTATTTATAGCATAACAGAGAAATAGAAAGGTCTGCTTACCTCAACAGTTCTAAATCAAAAGTTACAGCAAAAGACAGTTTTGTTGTTGGTGATTCTTTCTCCTTGTCTCTAGGACCTCCTTGTTCCCTCCTGGACCTGCTTTCTTATCCTCTTGATTAGTGAATTACCTTGGGACAAGAATTCCCTTCTTGGCTGTGCCTTAAGGTGGACTAAGCTAAATGCCTGGTTCTGGTCTTTTAAAGGGTTCCTGCTATACATTCTTTTACAAGTTGTCATGCAGCAAATAAATCATAATTGATAGCACTGGTCTACAACTAAAATGCTTCTGAAATGAGTATAGTCAAACTTTACTAAATCTGGGTCACTGAGAATGAAAATTATGCTTAAAATTGTTGATTGGCTTTAGCTTTCAAGATATGCTATGAGATGATCAGTATATATGACCTTTGACTTTGGAATTGTGGAGAATAAATGAGTTAAGAAGGGAAAGGATCTCAGATTAAACCAGAAATGACTAATATACATCTTTAACTGAATCCATGAATAAATGCATGACTGGATTTGAACAGTACTTGCTTTTTGGGCACAACAACGAATGTTTGCAATCTGAAGCTCGTATTTTGTTATACATGATATTGTAAAGGACCCTTTGCAAAATACATACTTGTATTTCTATTATATTTTATTTGCCTTTCTAAACTTAACCAAAAACTGGGTCCATTTCATACAGATAGACAATTAACTTCTGCCTACAGATATATGCTGTGAGATAGGGACACAGACACCCAGAGCCACTTCCTCCTAGCTCAGAAGTTAGAAACAAAGGCAGGAAACTGAAGGGGGCTGGTGGGAAGAATGGGTCAGTAAGATAAATCTGAGTTAACTGTTCCAGATATAGCAAAAATATTATAGCATGGTATGATATGCCAGCGTAAAGAAGAGAGACATGAGACCTTTACATGATTTCAGCACAGCACTAGAAGATATACCAACAATTAACTGCAGACATAAACTTAGGAAAGTACTGTGGACATTTGTTAAACAAACCATGATTATAATTAACGTCTGACATGGACAGTCTTGCCATCCAATCAGATTTGAAATGAATTCTAGCCAATTGATAACACTTGCTGACATTACAGAGTATCCTTCTAATTATCATAAGGCTCAGGAGATATGCTGAAGGCCAATAATTCAGATGTCTATGAACTGGCTAGCCAATGAAAAAGGCATAACACCAGACATCAGCCACTTATGATCTAAATATATGTGGTAACAAGCTAAACTCCTATGATGACTGCATGCAAAATCATAAATACAGAAATCTAAAACAAGACAGGACAATAGGATGTGCTATTTGCACACAACCCCCCAGGCAGCAGGATGTTAAAAATAATAATGCTGGCACCAGGTGGGTAAGCCTGCCTCTTGCATGTCCACCAGGTGAGGTCAGCCCGGCCACAATGCCACAACGGGAGATCGGACCTGCCAGCCACAACACCCGAGTGCCATCACTGGGGGTAGCGGAAAGCAATGCTGCAGGCGCTCTACCCTCAGGCAGCAGGAAGTTAAAAAGAAGAAAGACTATGCCAGGTGGGTGAGCCTGCCGCCTGCCACCCACCATCCCGGTGAAGTCTCTAGTGTTGGCCCTTCTGCCTGATACTTAACCTTTGTTGCCTTGGCCCTTAGGCTGTCTCCCCTTTGAGTACACTCTTTCAACATGGACTGTCTGGGATCTTCACTTGAACTGTGCTGCCTTGGACCTTAGCCTGTCCCCACTTTGAATGTTGTCTTTCAACATGGACTGTCTAGGGGCATTTTGGTTTATATCACATAGTTGTGCTGCTATCAGCTCTAACATTAGAGCTGTACTGTAGCTATTGAGGTGCCACTTCCACTTCCTATGTTCTTTGCTGTAATCATGATTGTAGAAATGGATAATGTGCTAATACGGTATAAGTGATGTTGGCATTTGTAACAATGTCTGCAGAGGTCTACACTCAATATGCTCTTTATTTCTGTTACAATGTCATGTGCAATTACATATCTTGTCCTTGTAGAATGTGATTACCAAAGATGTTTACTTGCTTTCAATATGTTGACATTTGAGGTGTAATAAAGTGGTTACATGTTTGAAAGAACACTTTCTGCTTGTTTGTTTTTATTGTCTGCTTTTTCGCTTAAGGGTTCACTAGTTGAAAGTTTTGGGATCCACATGACCTTGACATTCTCTAGAGAGCATACTCATAGCTAACTGTTGGGAAGATAGTGTTCACTTCCATATGCAGTCTGGTGGAATAGGTGTAGAAATGTTTGGCTAGAGGTGCACTCTGTTGGCGGCCAATGCGTTGTCTAGGTAAGCAAAGGTAATAGTTCACCTATTACAAACCATTGGCCTGTAACATTATGAAGATATATCAACTCTGACCAAGCAATGGCCCTTCTCTCAGGCTCTGGCACCAAATGGTATCATAACATACGTCTTCAGTCAAAGAGCTACTTGAAAATGGCATAAATCCCTAGGTGTGTTTTATCTCTAGGGAGCATAATTGTGTAGCTGCAGATGTCCGGGACATAGTGTAAATAGTGTAAATTTAAAACCTGTGTGGTGTTAAGGGCAAGCTACACTAATCACCCCACAATGCTTTACATTGGGACCCTTACTTGGGTCCTCACTCCACTTAAAAGGCAATCTGGAGAAAACCCTTTTTATATTCCACACTAAATAAAATGGCTTCTACCAGAGCTATAGCATGCTTATGGCCAATCTGGCCATGGCCATGGGCACTTACCAAAAGGTGCCATAGCGCCGCTGCCATGAGGGGCCTCAGTAAGTGGAAAAGCAGCACGGATCACTGGCCATGCTGATGATTCTGGTGGAGCGGTGCTGCTTTTTGACTCATAGGCATTGAAATAGGGGTACAGCCAAAAACAGAAGAAGCCTCATTGGTGGCAATGGAGCGGTGCATAATTTCCTGAATGCTGCTCACCCATGCGGGGTGCTACCAAGATACCCTCATTTACCTCCCTGCTCTGAAGAATGGAAGGATCGCGGCCTTGCAGCACGGGCTGCTTCCTCCACCTGATGACGTCATTCAAACACCAGCAGCTGGGAGGGAGGAAGCAGCCCGCACTGCAAGGCAGCGATCCTTCCATTCTTTGGGAGCTTGGAGGGTGGATGAGAGGATCGCGGTAGCACCCAGTGGGGGTGAACAGCATTAAGGAAACCATGCCACCTGCAGTGAGTGAGGGATGAGACAGGAACAAGATTGCTGGGGAGTAGGGGGGGCTGGGAGGGGAAAGGAGGCTGGGGAGCGATACTGCTGGGAAGTTGAGGTCTGGGAGGGGAGTGGGGTTTCTGAGATGGGAGAGGCATCTGAAAAGCAAGACTGCTGGAAAGTGGGGGGCCTGGGTGGGGAGAGGGAAGCTAGGGATTAAGACTCCTGGGGAGTGGGGTGTCTTGGAGAGAGAGGGCACCGAGACTGCTGGGGAGGGGGGGGGAAGGGGGATCAAGACTGTATGGGAGCATGTGTGTGGGAGTGTGAGAGAAAGAAAGCATGTGTGTGGGAGACAGAGAAAGCAGGTATACATGTGTGTGTGGTGGAGAGAGAGAGCATGTATATGGGAGAATGAGAATGAAAGAAAGCATGCATGTGTGTATTCACGTGGGAGAGAGAGAGAGAGAGAGAGCATGTGTATGTGGGGAAGATTGACCCCGCTTCTTCTCTGATAGCTAATCCATGACAGTTTTAGGGTTTCTGGAAATCAAAAGTTCCCAGATATGGATAACGGGCAATTTTTAAATATCCTTATTAGTTCTAATTATTGGGTGTTATTTGATATGTTATTTGAAATATTTTATTTATGTTTGGAAAATTTTTATGTGAGATTTTACTTATTGAATGTTATTTTATTCATTAGTTTTGTATTATTCTTTTTATTGGTATGGTTTTTCTAATTTTGTTTTATGAAAAATGGTAATGCTTCTGTTTTTTCCTTGTTGCAGTTCATATAAAATTTGACTTGTTGCGGTTTCCAGTTCAGGTTTTGCCTGTACATTTCTATTTATATTTTACGGTCTCTTTATTCTGTATTTGAGGATCTATTTTGTTTTGCATGTGTGACTGAGTAAGGTATTCCAATAGTGTGTAGTTTGTACTTAGAGATCTATAGCAGCTTGGCTTGTTCTGTTTTCCTAATAGGGGGTGTATTGATGTTTTAGGCCTGGTGTAATATTTGCAATGTTAAACTTGCATAGGTAGAGTTGTTGCTGTTTGAGTGCTGGCACTTAGTGTTGTTTTGATACAGAAAGTTTATTACATTATGATTCTGTTTTTTTTGTGGTTCTCTGAGGGTCATGCCCATGCCCAAAATGCATTACAGTAGGCCTAATACCATATGAGTTCCAGGTGTCTCTTGCTTTTTTGCAAGGTTTTCTGGTGGCACCACAGCAGTGCATGTAAATATAATATCCATATTGTAAGTGGTATTTTTACCTCAGAAGACTATGCTTTGAATGTCCCTTTTCATGTAAAATCCGTTGTTATAAATGCATAATATTTAATTGTGTGTAAGGAGGGTATGATGGGATGGGGGATACAAGGCTGTAAGGTTTTCCTAAGGTGCCTAATACCTGGCCATGGGCATTACTGTAAAAACATTTAACAAAGTTTCCCTACTCATGGTGTTATGTGTTGTGTAATAGACTAGGGCACAGTTTTTCACTTGGCCATAGGCGCCACATTGCCTAGGTACAGCTCTGTCTTCTATTTGCTGTAACACCATGTCAGCAGACCTCTACAGACTTGCTGCCTCCCTTGTACTGGCCTGGCATGTGGATCTGTATAATACCTCTTCTCTAAATATCAGCCTTATCTAACAGGTATTATACAGATCCACATGCCAAGTCAATACAGGGGAGGCAGCCAGTCTGTGGAGGTCTGCCTGCTCCCAGGCGACAGCAGGCTTCCTAGCTGCCTGCTTTTGGGCTTTGGGATTGGTGTAACGTATATAACTCCATCGCTCCTCCTCAGTTATCACACAGCTGCTGACATGGTATTGGAGCAGCCAGCAAGTAGACAGAGGTGCATAATGCACAGGTTGTGTACAGGATAAACGTTGCTGGGAAAATCGGCTGCTAACCCTGTCCCCTAAAATCAGCACAGAAATGTGCCACCACTTCTATGTATGCACATAAAACATGTCGAGTTACATATGGCAGCATCTTTGTAGGCATAAGCTGCCAGGGTATACATCTGGCAGAGTAAGGTGCAAAAGATGTGGCTGGGGTGGCAGCCTCTATGTGGAAAGTCAAGGATCTGTTCTATAGAGAGAAAGGTAATTAGGCCATGGTCTGTAAAAAGGGAACCTCTAATAGGAGTGCAAGCAGGCCTCAGCAAACCCTCTCTGGCAGCTGAAGCTCCTGGAACCATGCACCCTCCCCCCACCCCAAATATCAGGACAATTAGGCCCACTCAAAGTACTAGGTGGAAGAGCATCAGGGTTTGGGGGTTGGAAGGGGTGCACTATAGGCAGATATCTACTGATCCAGAAATGTGACACACCATATCTGAGGTCTGACGGTGTCAAATTTCACATCCTTTCCCCCCCCCCCCCCCCCCCCCAAAACAAGGAATAAACAGTGTGAGCCATTGTGGAATGGTCTTTGTGTAAGTGTGAGCCCATTTTCTCACCCAACGATGCAGCCATATTTCTGAGGCCCCTGTTGTAAACAGTGGAAGCACAGGATCACTTGTGTCGAAAGCAGTCTGTGCAAAATGGATGCACACACCATGCATTACATGCAGACACAGATGTAGACCAAGGCTAACCAGGGCCGTTGCACCTTCAGCCTTGTGCTGCACCCCCCCCCCCCCCCGTCGTGCCGCCCTCAGAACTGCCCCCGGTCGCAGCCCCGACTCCCCCCCCCCCACCACCACCAAAAGAAAACTTACAAAATACCTGATGGTCCAGGTGGGGGCCCAGGAGCGATCTGCCACTCCCGGGGCCTCAGCTGCAACTAAGCAAAATGGCGCCGGTGGTCTTTAGCCCCTACCATGTGACAGGGGCCAACCAATGGCACTGGTAGCCCCTGCCACATGGTAGGGCCTAAAGGCCACCGGCGCCATTTTGCTTAGTGGCAGCCGAGGCCCCGAGAGTGGCAGATCGCTCCCGGGGCCTCTCCTGGACCACAAGGGGGGCGTCAGATTAGCACGGTGAGGTGGGGGCTGGCAGAATTTTGAAAGGGCATTTTTGCTCTTTCAAAATTCTGCCGCCTGCCGCGGTGCCCCCTAAATCGCGGCGCCCTAGGCACAGGCCTAACTCGCCTAGTGGTTACTCCGGCCCTGAGGCTAACACAGCATGTCACTCACCCAGACATATATAGTAGCACATATGTGTTGGCCCTTTTTTGGAGGACAGACTACCTCCCGCAGTATATGCACCTATACATGGCCAATGAGTATGTTCCTGGCATGTCCGTAATCCAACATCAGTGATGCCTCTGGCTGCCTAGTCCCTATGTGATAATGAGGGAGTCAGAGTACAAGTACACACAGCATGACAGACATCTGCGAGAAGCATATATGCTAAGCACTTTGTCACAGGTACTGACATGGGTCCCTCAAGCCCTCAGAGGGCAGGAAATGCTTGTCTTGAAAGAGACCAACACAGAAGGTGCCTAAGCCATCATGCCAAGCACATGACAACTCTAGGAGCAGTTTCCCTAGACATTCATCACAGTGCCAGGTTTCCCAATGAGACAGCTTGTAGACCCCTGAGGTCATCAGCTGACAACAACTTCTCTAATCTTTATGCTATACACAGAGCTGATGAGTGAGAGTCTATCAGCACACCTTCCCTGCTCAACACTAACTGTAAAAGTGTCAAACAACACATGAGGCGCAGCCTATAGGACAACTCTTCCAGCTTAGTGACAAGTCCTGCCAGACATATGCATCAGCAAGGATCTGCAACCATAAAACCCCTGAAAGGTGGTGACTAGAAATGAGCCTATGTGCTTTAAATGTGGTCACAGATAGCATACGGACGGTAATTGATACTAGCTATCTCAGCAAGCAAAGTACTCAGCATATTTTCTAGGTACATACTAGTCCTGAGCTTGACCGGCCAAGGGTCTTGCAGCATCATGACATCTCCACCCTTACTGTTCAATATCTTTATAAATGATCTGGAAAGAAATACGACGAGTGAGATAATCAAATTTGCAGATGACACAAAATTGTTCAGAGTAGTTAAATCACAAGCAGATTGTGATAAATTGCAGGAAGACCTTGTGAGACTGGAAAATTGGGCATCCAAATGGCAGATGAAATTTAATGTGGATAAGTGCAAGGTGATGCATATAGGGAAAAATAACCCATGCTATAATTACACGATGTTGGGTTCCATATTAGGTGCTACAACCCAAGAAAGAGATCTAGGTGTCATAGTGGATAACACATTGAAATCGTCGGTTCAGTGTGCTGCGGCAGTCAAAAAAGCAAACAGAATGTTGGGAATTATTAGAAAAGGAATGATGAATAAAACGGAAAATGTCATAATGCCTCTGTATCGCTCCATGGTGAGACCGCACCTTGAATACTGTGTACAATTCTGGTCGCCGCATCTCAAAAAAGATATAATTGCGATGGAGAAGGTACAGAGAAGGGCTACCAAAATGATAAGGGGAATGGAACAACTCCCCTATGAGGAAAGACTAAAGAGGTTAGGACTTTTCAGCTTGGAGAAGAGACGACTGAGGGGGGATATGATAGAGGTGTTTAAAATCATGAGAGGTCTAGAACGGGTAGATGTGAATCGGTTATTTACTCTTTTGGATAGTAGAAAGACTAGGGGACACTCCATGAAGTTAGCATGGGGCACATTTAAAACTAATCGGAGAAAGTTCTTTTTTACTCAACGCACAATTAAACTCTGGAATTTGTTGCCAGAGAATGTGGTTCGTGCAGTTAGTATAGCTGTGTTTAAAAAAGGATTGGATAAGTTCTTGGAGGAGAAGTCCATTACCTGCTATTAAGTTCACTTAGAGAATAGCCACTGCCATTAGCAATGGTTACATGGAATAGACTTAGTTTTTGGGTACTTGCCAGGTTCTTATGGCCTGGATTGGCCACTGTTGGAAACAGGATGCTGGGCTTGATGGACCCTTGGTCTGACCCAGTATGGCATTTTCTTATGTTCTTATGTTCTTATGTTCTGACTAAGGCTATTTGTGTCAGGTCAGGTGAGGCAAATAACTTATACCAGAGCTTTGTGTTGGGTTCAATGACGTGAACCTTTTCATAGGAGACATGTGGGTGCTCTTAGATTCATTAGAAACTATACTGTGATGTTGACATTTGTGAGGTGACTTGCAAATACAAGTGAAGGTATGACACCATCTGATTCCCAATCCTGCCTTCACACAGTCTGACCAGCATCCTTGTGTCGCCTCCCCGAGAAGCTTACCTCACCACAATGACATCCCAATGGCCAAGGCCCTTACCATCTGGACACAATAGTTGACAATTTGCCTAGGTAGGTGTAGCACGGAGCATCTGTGTATGGGTACATGCAACCATAAAGAGGTATGCTAGCTTGTAAGGACCTGTGAGCATTGTGGGAATGCAACAATGTTACGCAGGTGCTTTACCAAAGGCTGTAAATGAAGGCCTGCTAAGTGAGCACTTTGATGTCAGCAGCGGCTCTGAAACAGCTGAGGCAGTTCTGTCAGCAGTGTCTTTGAAAGATCATGCGACAGAAAGCATCCCAAGTACAGGTGCAAAACTCCACATGCAGATGTTTGTCAGCATTGGGATGAGGCTGTAAAATGGGAGTTCTGTGATTGATACCTTAAACTGTCTACCTGTAGCTTTAGGCTGTGTCTTTAAGCTTCTGAGCTACTTGTGATTTATAGGATTAGCCTGTTCTTAAGGTTGTTGTTGTTCCTGTTGCTGTCTGCGGCGAGCTTTCTGAAACATCCAGTATCCCCCAACCAGTAAACTTGCCCGAAACGTTGTGGGCCAGATTTTATAACGTGCGCGCACAAATCTACGCCCGATTTTATAACATGCATGCGCAGCCACTCGCATGTATCTAGGGTTGGCATAGATACAGTCATTTATGGCAAGACTAGAAAGCAGTTTGCAAAGTGGAGGTAGATATATATTGAAAAGGGTGGAAGATAATGCCGATCCTTGAGGCATTCCAGATTTAGAAAAATATCATTCTGAATACGCATTGCCAATTTTTATTTGACGTCACCATTCTGATAGGTAGGAAGTGAACCAACTATAATACCATGCCTTTACTGCCTAATGATGAAAGCTTGAGCAAAAACAGCTTGTGATTCAGTGTATCAAATGCTGCGGCTATGTCCAGGAGCACAAACACATAATCAGTGCCCAGGTCAAATCTGCGAATAATGGTATCCGTGAAGGAAATTAAAAGTGTCTCAGTGCTGAAGTTTTTATGAAATCTGAATTGGAATTGATCAATTAGATAATGCTCATCAAGGAATTCTGTAAATTGTTCTAAAACAACAGCTTCAATTAATTTTCCAATAAATTTTAGAGATGAAATCGGCCTATGGTATGATAATACTGCTGGGTCAGAGTTTTTCTGCTGCTTTTTTTTTTTTTTTAGCTCTGAAGGAAGATTGCCACTGTTGAGAGAGAAACTAATTTAGATGTAAATATATCGGAGATGTTCTCTTTGACAATTTTCATCATGGTAGTTGGACAGTCATTATATGGACAAGGGGAAAAACTCATTTTTTGAATTATGTCAAGTCTTGCTACTATTGATATTTTCAAATGTTTCCCATGACTGATGACTCTCTACATATGGTTCATATTGCAGAGTGGCAAAATTGGCATGGATATTAGCAACTTTATCATTGTAATTGCGAATGCATCACATATTTGATTAGTAAAAATGTTTTGATCCGAGGTAACTGAGGAGGAGCAATTAGCCTTTTAACAGTTGAAAATAGTTCCATTGGATAGTTTAATGAAGTCTGAATTCTGGAAGTATAAAAATCTTTTTTAGACTTATTAATTTGGTTCTTATAAAACTTTAGTATTTTTAAGTTTATTTCTCTATTGGCTGGTGTTTTATGTTTTTGCTGTCACTCATCTTTTCTTAGCTCTCATTTTCTCTTTTTCAGGGCACTGTTATACCATGGTGCATTTCTTTTCCTCTGTATTTTTATAGTGTTTTTGGGCGCTACCTCATCAGTTATGTCACTAGTGATTGTATTCCATGTGAGAGTATAATTTCAGACCTGCGAGAAAAATTTTTTTCAGTAAATTCATCTGGATCAATTGTTCCTCGCTTAGTAATATTTTTAGATGTAGAATTAGATATTCTTTGCGAATTTAAATAACAAATACATTCTATCAAATGATGGTCAGACCAAGGAACTGGGCTAACAGTGAAGTATGGGACAGCGGAAGAGAACAATTTTGATATAACAAATATTAAATCTAATGTATGTCCATATCTGTGTATTGCAGAGTGAATTTGCCATTACCAATCCAAGGCCATTCATTGTAGAGAATAGCAGTTGGTAATGAATCTTGGTCTATATGAATATTAAAATCTCCCAGAACTACTGTGGATTGGAAATTTATATTCAAATTTGTACTGCCGTACATCAAAACGGTGCCCTCCACTAGGGAGGATGTGCTGGAGTTAATTAACGCTGGCATCTCCCAAGTGGATGGCATAATTTTGTTGAAGAAAAAAGACCTTCAAGGCCTGGATGCCGGGCCTGTACCTGACTCCGGACCAAGATCCTGTTGTTGAGATCTGGCCTCCAGGCTGGTCCCCGGTGTCAGGACCTGGTTTCCAGGCTTAAGGCCCAATCATCAGAACCAGGTCTCCCGACTGGGCCCTGATGTCAAGCCTGGGCCTGATCCCTGGCCTAGGACGTGTCCCGTGTGTCAGTACCCAGCTTCCGGATCAGGCCTTAGCATTGGGCCTGGGGCCGGGCTGAGGCCCTGTCATCACAACCTGGTCTCCTGTCCAGGCCCCAGCATCGAACCCTGGCCTAGGTGGAGGCCCTGGCATCAGGACCCAGCCTCCAAACTGGACTGCAGCATCGGGCCTAAGCCTGGGCCCTGGCCTAGGCCGAAGCCCAGGCATTGGGATCCATCCTCCGGGTCAGGCTCTCATGTCACAACTGGGTCCAGGCCCTGTACTAGGCTTCAGATCCAGACTTCAAAGGCTCTGCCTTGCGTAGACCTAGATCATGGTAGGTTGCTGTGACCTCGGCCTAGGATGTACAAGAGGCTCATGCTTCAGTCTGGACCTAGACCTCAGCGTCGATCCCCCTGGACCAGGTCAATGGGGGGCCAGGGAAGTTCCTGGCCTTGGCATTTTTTAGGTGGGAGAGATAGGTGGAGGGCATGGGAGGCCTCGTTTCTTTTTTTGTTTGCTTTTTTGGGGGAGGGGGTTTAATCTTTATTTCATTTTTTAACAAAATAAACATTAGACGATTGAAACCACACCCCAAAAAATTCTTCTTCCCACCTCTAGGTTACATATCTCTGCTGAACAAATTGCCCTAGATTAGCTCTAGAAATCATTCAGTGTCATTTATCAGTGTTTGATTTTCATTTCTGTCTGAACGGGATCAGAGAGACCTTGTACTTGTGTGAACAATGCAGATAACTTGCCTGTATTTCAGCTATATATGTCCTTTATGAGACTGTTCTTTTTGATTTTGACTATTATTGTTTTGTTAGGCTCCCTCCCAATGCAGCCTCCTGCTGATTTCTTGATACGAACATTCTGGCTTGATGCTGATACAGTGAATATTTTGCTTGCCTAAACATAATAAAACATTGAACTATATGGGCATTATGAAACTTTTTATGTCCTTCCTCCTCTTATTGGTTATTCATCTTTGATGAATGGTCTTTTGCCTATGATTGTTGTTTGCATATTTGAATTCAGCACATCAGCATTAATAATAAATGACACATTTTATCGCTGAAGCAGATGACTTCTAAACATTTTAATAGAAGTTTAGCCAGAGCATCTCGCATTGGGGTGATTCTTGGTGTAAAACTGAAACTATCATAATGCCTCTATATGAATATATGATGCAAACTCATCCTCAGTATTGTGTGCAGTTCTTGTTACTCTATCTTAAAATTGATATTGCAGAACTAGAAAAGGTACAGAGACGAGAAACTAACAAGATAAAGGGTATGAAATGGCTCCCTTCTGCACAAAAGCTTAACAGGTTTAAGGCTCTTTAGCTTAAAAAAGAGACAACTGAGAAGGGATATAATAGAGGTTTATACAATCAAAAATGGTGTTGAACGAGTTAATAGGGGGCAGTATTTTACTCTTTCAAATAGTATTAGGACTAGGGGTCACTCCATCAAACTAAACAGTAGGAAATGTAGAAAAAAAATTTAAAAAGTAGTTTTTCAGTCAACGCACAATTAAGCTGTGAAACTTGTTGCCAGAGGAGATAAAATGTAATTTAAAAAGGTTTTAAAAAGATTTGGACAAATTTCTGGAGAGCAGGTCCATTAACAATTATTACCAAGGTAGACACAGGGGATCACCTCCTCTTACGTCTGGGAATGAGCAACGGGGAAAGGATCTCTGTATTAGGTTGTGCTGGGTAATCCCAAGTGACCTACAGTGACCACTGTCAGAGATAGAATGCTGGGCTCAAGGTGCCAGTGGTCTGATCCAGCATGGCACTTCTTATGTTTCTATCTGTATGATTCTGAAGTTGAAATTTGTGTAGATTATTTGGGTTGATAAGAGACACTTCCAGTGACTTTGATGTAGTCTATAGATCATAAGTAGAACCACTTGAGCGGCAATCTGAACAATAGTAATTGTTTAGTCAAATGACAATTTTCAGAAATCATTTAACTGGGTGCTTTCCTATTTACCCACATACATTGTCTATCCAAAAATTGCTCACACCATATTTAGTGAAGGGATCAAGAACTCAGGTACTTTTACCTGGATAAGGAGTAGGTTTTCCCAATGATATTTTTAGATCAGGGAGGGAAATAATGCACATAAATTATATTTTCAAAGCCATGCATATTATTTTATATGGCAAAATCAGATGCAAATCTCTGCAGGTACATTTCCCTAGGGCAATTTTTTTTCGAAGGGAAAACATGTTTATAGTTTATCTTTGAAAACTGGTACAAAGGCTGCAGGTCAAAATACCCACGGATTTTATGTCAATGTGGGCACTTTTGAAAATTGCCCCAACGTATATATGAGATGATACAGTTTTCTCATAAAGATTGTCCTTATGTCATGTCTGTGTTTGTACTGTACTGAAGAAAACAGCATGGGAATGAGAGTGCTTACCTTAAAATAACCATATCATTCTTGATATGGTCACTCGGACAATCTGGCTTACTAAATAATTCATATTACTCTTGGTAAATATTTCCATCTTATTCTCTATCATGAGCGATGTAGCATGGTTCTTGTGCTAGTGTGCTTAGATATGTAGAAATAAATCTCAAGAAGCACCTTTTTTTGACGAGCTTTCTATTATATGGTCAATTTTCAAAAATTGTTCAGTGCTGCATTTTAGGATCCTAATTAGTCTCTTACTATTAGGGAAATTTCAGTCTAGGTTAAGTGATGGGGGCAGGGGTCATTTTAGGATGGAATGCCGTTGAGCCTGAGTCTACTAGTAGAGGTGTTAGCAAAATGGTGATTGTAGGTATACATACAACTATTTTCAGAAGCAGAGTACACACATTCTTTATAAAACACATGCCTCCACATATAATTCTGGGTTTTATACACACATTACAATAAATATGCACATAAACTGTAACTTTAATATCAGCATGCAGGTGCACATGTATGCACTTATGCCGGCTCGCGTCCAAAGACGCAGCCATTTTATAATATAGGCGCCTATATGCACACATGGTATAAAATAGGCTGTATGCACGTACATGTGCACACAATTTTATATGGCTGCGTGCATGTGCACGCACATGCCGCTTCTACCGTGTAAGTGGGGTATCTTTATAAATGCGTGCCGATGCAATTACCAGTTAAACCACTTCATTCCCTGTTCGCCCAGGAAGGAATAGAATTTCCCAACCCCCCTATTTAAATGGCCTTACTTTTCCCCTCTTAACCTTGACCCTACAAACCCTGTTGACATGCCTATAGTTTTTTGTTTTAGGACTTACATGCCATCCATAGCAGAAGTAAAGTTACGTGGTGGCGACTCCAGCGCACGCTGGTTTCATTCATAAATCAAGAAATGCCCACGCCCCACCCAGACCATGCCCGTGCACATACCCCTCCCTTTTGTTGGACTTTTTCATTTGTGTGCATACCAGGAGATGCGTGCGTACTCAGACTGCTTTTAAAGTCTGCTTGGCATGCGTCGTTCCGATACATTTGCATATCTCCCAGTTTTGGCATGCATTAGGCTTTTAAAATTCACCTAATGAAATATATGCATGTACTTTTATAAAATGGCTAGAGAAAGTATGTTTTTTCCTGCATTAAAAATATATGTGCCTACCAAAACATACATGCGTATTTACAGGAAGCTCTCAAAAACTTGCTTGGAAGATCTATGTGAATGGGCCTAGGATCTATGAAGATAACATTCAGAGATCTGTTCATACAATACCCTGCACTGCTTTTCTCTACTTGTCCTTTTACTGCTTTGCATTTGCAGCAGACAGCACTGAGACTGCCAGTGTTCACCTACTTTCTGTCTCTTTTTGCAAATTTAAGATCAATGATTCATCTCCAGAAAATTCAACAGCCTCCTAGCATTCATCTGCAAAGAACATTTGTGGATTCATTTTTCATCTGCATTTATTAGTAGAATGCTGAAGCTCTGACCCTAATACTCATCTTTAATACAACCTCAAAGACCAGGTCAAGAAGGTCAGATAGAGGAAATCTATCATTTTTGTTATGGTGCAATTATTAAGCTATATGTCAACACATTTATCACCGCTTGTCTGAACTTAAAGGATAACTGTGATCAAGGATACTTGAGTCAATGTAAATCATTTGTACCTTTTCTTTTCTTTATCCCCATCACTTTGTCATCACTCCCAACCTATGGGTCCCATTCTTTTTAGAGTAGCCATATTGATTTGGCAAAAGAAAGAGAGACAATTGGTCAAAACAAGATTGATATAGGTTTTGGAATCGTCTGTAAAATAGTCCAAATAAACCAGCTATTCATTGTGTTCTTTTGACACAAAAGTTATCATATTACTATAAAGGTCCATATTCAAAAGCCATTTAGATGGATAATGTAATAGTTATCCATCTAAGGGCCTCATTTTCTAAAGTATCACAGGCCTGTGATACTTTAGGAAATGAGGGGCGGGAGGCCGAAACAGGGGGCGGGCCTGCACTAGCCGGCAGCGATCGCACCCAATAGTGGCACACCATAGGAGGTGTAGCTATTGGGAGCAAAATAGGATGCGAAAAGGTCCTTACCTTTCCGTCGTCTGGTACAATAAGACTTGTCTTGAGCATCGGTATATTAAAAGAATTTAAATAAATAAATAAATATTTAGCCCTTATGTGGCTAAATTCAAGAAGGGTTGTTCCATGGATGGTTAGGCATAACCAGCTAACTTTAAGATAGCCAGGTATATTCAGCGGCATGATTGCACCGGCTAACTAGCCGAACAGCACAGCAGCTGAAAATGGACCCCACCATGTCTATTTTGTTTTTGATTAGGCATTTATTTTTTAATTTTAATTTTTTTAATTTTATTTTTATTGAATTTTACACACAAACACAAGAATCCTCTTGTACAGAAACAATGAGATAAACAAACATAGAATCCTATAAGGAAAACGTACAGTTCAGGTGATATATAACCACTTTTACATGTTGTATTCTCCACATAAAGGAAACAATGGGGAACAAGTGTAAGAAGAGCGATTATTACTAAGAAAGGAAGAAAAAAGCAAATCCCAAGAAATACGCCACCAAATTATTTTAAGCACCTGAATCTAAAAAAGGAGTTCCTCAGACATAGGAATCAAGGAATGCTCGCAATTGTGTAGGCTCAAAAAGCATATAGGGCCTTATTTTCTAAGGCTATCGCACGCTTGCGCTGGTAGCGTGCGATAGCTAGAAATTGTAAAGCACGTCTGCGAAGGGGACATCGGGGCGGAGTCGGCCCCGGAAGAGGAGGAGTCGTGGAGTCACTGGGGCCGACTCCGTGAAGACGGCGCAGACAGCGAAAAGGTAAGGAGCCTTTTCGCTGCCTATTTTGCACTGAATAACTATACCTTTTATGGTGTAGTTATTCGGTGCGTCGCCAGCAGCGATCGCACCACTGCTGTGCGATTGCTGCCGGCTTGTGCAGGACTGCCTCCCCCCCCGCCCCCTGTTACCACCAGATTTTCTAAGTTCTGCGAACTTAGAAAATCCGCCCCAATGTTACCGAGCCTTATGGCACCTATGTAAACGGACAAATTGTAGTATCATTACTTTTATGTGCCTTAATGTAAACCGTTGTGATGATTCACACCAAACGACGGTATAGAAAAGATTTAAAATAAGTAAATAAATAAATAATAGATACAGCAGTTTCTTGAGACAATTCCTGAATATTTGTCAGATTTAGAGATAAATCAGGTAATTGATTATCAGATAAACCATCCTCATTTAAGGGCAAATAATAAATTTTTTATATTACCGGCATAGCATCTGATGGCATTTTCAAGACTTAAGTGAGATAAGACTTAAATATCTCATGTAGTGGAATTAGCTTAATATATGGAAAATTAAGAACTCAGAACTGTGAAAGACTTCAAAGGGGCGTGGGATAAACACTGCGGATCCATAAAGTCAAGAGGCCACCAATGAAGAGTGGGTGACTCGCCAGAATGATGGCTATTGACACAATACCCTTACTAAATAAACATACACATGCTTACTGTGACTCCTACATCGCTCTAAGCTTCAACAGCAAGAGGTAATGGAAAAAAGGATTTGCACTCATAAAGAGGGGAGTAGCTGGCTTGTTACGGCGGTTACTACCCCAAACCAAATATGCCTGATACTTCACTTTCAATGCATATACAGCATAGCTCTCTGCTTCAATGACAGGGGAGAAGAATAACTGATACTTCACACATCCAGCAGAGCTCTCTGCTACAACGGCAAAGGAGAAGAAAAAGGGTTCGCACTCAAAACGCGGGGAGTAGCTGGCTTGTTACGGCGGTTACTACCCCAAACCAAATGTGCCTGATACTTCACTTTCCATGCATATCCAGCATGGTTCTCTCCTGCATCGGCATGGGAGAAAGACTGATACATCACGCATTTCCAGCATAGCTCTCTGCTTCAAGGGCAGGGGGAAAAAAAACAAAAAAAAACAAAAAACCTGATGCTTCACGCATATCCTGCATAGCTTCAACGACAGGGGTGAAGAAAAAAAAGGATTCGCAATCACAAAGCGAGGAGTAGCTGGCTTGTTACGGCGGTTACTACCCCAACCAAATGTGCCTGATACTTCACTTTCAATGCATATCCAGCATGGCTCTCTGCTTCTACAGCAGGGGAGAAGAAAAAAAAAAAAAAAACCAACAAGAGCTGTACAACATAGTCTAGGTAAAACAAATAAGCATGGGTGTAGCTTGCTTATCGCGGCGGTTACTGCCCCTACTACCCCTAACTAATCAAGCTAGATATTTCACTTGCATGCAGCTCCATCACTGCTCTCTACATTAATGGTGGGGGTGGAAGGGGAATAGAACAAGGAGCTAAGAGTAACAGATAAGAATGAGAGAAAAAATGTGTGAGGCTTGCTGGGCAGACTGGATGGGCCATTCGGTCTTCTTCTGCCGTCATTTCTATGTTTCTATGTTTCTATGTTTCTATAATTCAAAGTTCTCAGAGAAATGCCAACATTCTCCAATTTTTTTGAATGAACCAGTTCAGGTTGAACTAAATTATGTTGCAAATTCTCTACAGTTGTTATACAAGATTCCAACTGTTCCATTTTTGCTCCATGAGTAACAACGGTGTTCTCTGTAGCCAAACTCCAATGGTTAGTGTCAACAGCAATATTAGTTAAGGTAGAAATCGCAGATTCCAAGAAAACCAACACACTCCATAATGAGTCCAAAGTGATCACGGCAGGTTTTGTCAGTGGTGTTCTAGAAAACGAACATACCTTGAAATCCACATCGCCTGCTCCCAAAGGGATGGTAATGCCTTCCCCAGGTTTAGAGGGACCCATTGCAGCAACAAGGCCCGTGGCCCGAAAAGGACTCACAGGCTCTGATGTTGAAGGTGCCACACCATCTTCTCCAGGGTCCTCCAATTCAGAATCTCTCGTCGGCAGTGTGCTGGAGCTCTTATCCAGATGTAAAGGCTGAGCTGCTTGTCCAAACGGTGAGGAAGTATAAGATGCGGAAGGCATTATCGGTGCGCCGGGGCTTAACAACGCTCTTTCGGCCAGCAGCGCTGACGCCCGCTCCATGTCGGCATTTGCAGCGGCCCCCACTTCCTGAGGCGTGGTTGGTGGAGCCACGAAAAAGCTTTCTATCCAAGGTGGATAACACTCCGATAAGGGAGAAGAAGAAATATTCTCCCTTAATTTTGCCTTTCTTTTAGTATGAGGCATTTCAATAAGAGGAAATAGGTAAAAAAAGAAAGAGATCGGGGAGAGCTCTTTCAGCATACTTCTCATGAGACGGCCATCTTGTTCCCTCCTTCTCGGGGATTTATTAATATATCATTGACCATTGAGAGATAGTGAATTTGTATCTCTTTAGATTTTTTTTTATTAAAAAAGGATAAAATAACTTAAAATAAATTGTTATAAATGGGGCAATTGCTGTTTCTTGTTTTGTGGTTGGATATTCTGATACTGAAACAGCATAACGGTTTAATATTTTTTGTAGTAAGAGAAAGAGAGACAGCTGTTTAGATAGAAAGATACATGGATAGAAACAGTGACTAATTTTATCTATTTGTAAGACTTTTATATTGCTGTCTAAGATAACAGCAGTCTCTTAGTGGTTTGCTCTAGGATTAAAATATATAAATGATGTGAATGTATAAAACTGATATTAGATGTAGGAAATGAAGGACAAAGATTAAACATTCAGAACTTCACTGTAAACTTCCTTCCATGTAACCTTTCAGTTGTTTTATATACTATATAAATTGCATTTCTACAATGCATAGTGTACAATTTAGTACACATAATGAGATACAGTATTTAAAATGCGAGATACATCCTTATATTATATAGAATAAAGTATCTTTTATACTATAGGGGGGCAATTTTCAAAGAGCCACTGAGCGGCTAAGATTTCTGGATATTTTTAGCTGTCAGTTTTTAGGATAAAGTTAAATTAGATGGCTAGAATATAGCCATTCAGTGACTCTTGAAAAATTTCCTAGATTGCTTAAAGAACTCCCCTAACCCTTGACCAGCTATTTATTCCCCTCCCATTTAGGGGTGCCAACTGGATCCAGATTAACCTGACAGGGTTGATCCAGTTGTGGACTTACTCAATTGTATATAAGGAGGGAATGGAGGCAGGCTGCGCGGCTCGGTGCGCGCAGGCTGCCCAAAATCGGCAGCCTTGCGCGCGCCGATCCAGGATTTTATAAGATACGCGCGGCTATGTGCGTATCTTATAAAATCCAGCGTACTTTTGTTTGCGCCTGCTGCGCGAACAAAAGTACGCGATCGTGCTTTTTTTAAAAATCTACCCCTAAGGGGCAGATTTTCAAAGCCCTACACGCGCTGGGCCTGTTTTCAAAAGGCCCGGCAGCGCACGTAAAGCCCCGGGATGCGTGAAAGTCCTGGGACTTGAAAAAATGGTCGGTCTGGGGATGGGGAGTGGGCGGGGCGGGGTGGTCCAGGGGCAGGGGCGTGGCCAGAGGCCTCTCCATGGCCGCTGAGCTGGGGGATCGTGTGCCGGCAGTTGGCCGGCGCGCGAAAGTTACGCCTGCCTCTGGCAGGTGTAACTTCTGAAATAAAGATACAGGGTTGTTTTTTTTTCGGGCTGGGGGGCGGGACAGGTAGAGGAAGGGAGGGGAAGGTGAGGGGAAAGGAAAGTTCCCTCTGAGGCTGCTCCAATTTCGGAACGGCCTCGGAGGGGAACGAGGAAAGCCAGCTGGTCTCCCCGAGGGTTCGGTGCGTGCAAGGCGTGCACCTCCTTGCACGTGCCGACCCCTGGTTTTATAACATGCGCACAGCTCCATACACATGTTATAAAATCAGGTGTACATTTGTGCGCGCCGGGTGTACATTTGTGCACGCCGGGTAGCACGCACAAATGTAGGCTGCGCACGTACCTTTTAAAATCTGCCCCTAAGATAACAATATGCAGTGTGCACAATCACTAACTTTTTCCTGCACACATAAGGGTCGATTTTCAAAACCGCGCACATGCATCCATGTGCGCACAGTTCCTGGGGCGCGCACATGGACACGCCAATTTTAATATCCATGCACTCATGTGCGGGCAGACCATGTCTCGCGCACTCCAATTAAGGAGCGGGCTAGAGGGAACGTCCCTACCCCCCTGCCTAACCTTCCTTCCCTTTCCTCTCTCCACCCCGACCCCTAACCCCTACCTAGCTACACCAAATTTTTTAATTACACTACTTACTGCTCCTCCAGAGCAGAAGCATTTTCCACACGCCGGCCAGCTGCTGGCGCGCACTTCCAGGGGACAGCAGCTAATGGCCGCTGTCCTGGCTGGCCTCCGTCCCACCCCGCCCTGCCCAGACATGCCCCCCAGCTTGCCCCTTTCTCAGGGCATGTCACTTCTGCGCATAACGGGGGTTACGTGCGTAGCCATGCCTTTTCTAAAATGTGCACGGCGAGCACGAGGCCCAGTCAAACGAGTAACCCTTGTTTTTTACACACGCAGCCCTTTGAAAATTAACTTGATAGGGGTAATTTTCAAAAGCATTTATACATGTAAAATGCACTTTCTGAAATTTACCCTGGGGATTATCGAGTAAATTTTAAAACTAGCCACATGCATGTCCATGCGTGCACGGACGCGCCCATTTTATAACAAGTAGCACTTTTCAGACATCTGGATAAGAAGTGCCTGCAACTACTCAGCTGGATAAATTGGAATATTGCAAGATAACTGGCGCTACTTCCTGACACATTTATGGTTCCTCCTGGGAAGACCGTGGTTCCCTGGCACCTACGACAGAAGGTTTTTCAGTGGTCCTATGACTCCCACTTGGCAGGACACCTAGGTAACAAACAAACCTTGGAATTAATTGTTCAACACTACTGGTGGTCTCAGATGAAGACCAACATGAAGAGTTATGTAGAGTCTTGCCTTACCTATGCCAAGAATAAAAGTGTGGGAACATCTCCACCAAATGGGTGATGTTGGATAGATTTTCTAATATGGTTCATTTCATGGCCCACCCTCCCCGGGTCTCCCATTCACTTCTGAAATGGCTAAACTCTTTCTCTTCCATCTCCATGGGCTCCCTCTTCAAATCCTCTCAGACTTGGGGGTTCAGTTCGCAGCCTGATACTAGAAAGGCTTGTGCAGGAAGTTTACAATTATAATGGAGTACACTTCAGCTTATTACCCCAAGAGCAATGGACAAATCGAGTTGTCAAATCAAAGTCTCAAGGCCTTTTCTACCAGCCTACATGAACCAATGGCAAGATAACCGGGCTCCTTCCTCCCTTGGGCCGAATTCTCACATAATAATCATGTAAACAGTTCCACAGGGACATCACCCTTAAATATCATGTTCAGATGCCAGCCCCATACACTCATATCTGATCCAATCTATGATTCTTGCCCGACAGCTAACCTGATGGGACAGGAACCCCAGGAACTGTGGCAGAAGACACACTGTCTTCTAGAGCAAACAGCTAAGTTTTTTGAAAAACACGCTGACAAGAAACACCACCCAGCACCTCAACTTTACCCAAGAAGCTTAGTTTGCTTCAGCACTAAAAATCTACAATTGAAAATGCCATCTCTGAAGTTCACACCACGATCATGGGCCCATTCCCCACTGAATGGCAACTAGGTCCTGTAGCTTACAACCTCAAATTACCGGCATCATTACGTATTCACGATGTTTTCTATGTCTCACTGTTGAAACCTGCTATTCTCTCTTAGCCGGGCAGACCACCTCTCCAGAACACCAAAGTTGCTATGGAAGAGGTCACTCAATCTGAGGTCCAAGAAATTTTAGATTCCCAAACAGCCCAAGAAGAACTGTGGACCCGAGGAGAATTCTTGGAAGCCAGCCTCCAACCTGCAAGCTCCCCAACTCATATCTATATTCCACAGGAGTTACCCCACAAATCCAAGCCTAGAAGATGGGGGAGAGGCTTTGGAGGGGGGAGGTTTGCAAATTTGGAAGATCACAGTACTGATCCACGAGCTGCTGCACTCTCCTGCTGCACTGACCAGTGCTGCTGAGGCCTCCTGCTGCACCAGAATGCTGCTATCCATGCATGCTGCTGACCATCACTGATGCTGCCAGGATGCCACTTGCCCTTAGGTGTGTGCACATGTGCTCTCATAATATAGGCCCTGCAGCATTAAACGCTGCACAATGCCTCCTGATGGCATCAGCCCAATTGGGCTATGTAAGCAATGGCCCTGCAACTTTGCCTGCCTTGGAGTGCATGTTGCTCTAGTTCCTGGTGTCCTGTATTCTTGGTTCCTGTCTTTCTGTGTTCCTGAGACTCATCCTGCCTTGTTCTCCAGGCTTGTCTCGTCAAGTCTTGTTCTCTAGCCTTTCTTCATCCAGCCTTGCCTTGTCCTATGCCTTGTCCTGTGTCTTCAGTGTATCTTTGGCAACCCTTGACTTGACTCTCTGGATCTCAATTATTGCTTGCATCTGAACAATTGCCTGTCTCCTGCTCCTGACCCACTTCCCTGGACATGACCACAATAGCCTGCCACCGGGACCTGACCCCTTGCCTGTACCTGACCACCCTTTCTAGCTGCCTGCCCTGACCTTATCCTGTTTCTGATTCCATTGGTCTGCTGCCTGCCTTAACCTTCATATGGCTTTGGACTCCAGTCATCCTCTTCACCCTAAGGGCCTACCTAAGTCCTGCCAACTGTCAGAACCTAAAGGCTCAACCTGTAGGGGAAAGTGGCTGGTATAGATGAAATTCCAGACAGTCCCACCACAGGGCACATTCGCCAGCTGCCAGCATAGGCCTCAGGGGTTTGCCCTTGAGGCTGCATCAACTATGACTCAGCAGAAAGGTCTCACACACCTGCTACCCTTCACAATATTATAACACCTCTGTATTGCTCCATAGTCGACCGCACCTCGGGTTTTGTGTGCAATTCTAGTCACATCATTTCAAAAAAGATATAGCGGCATTAGAAAATGTATAGAGAAGGGCAACCAAAATAATGAAGGGGAGGGAATGATTCCCCTATGAAGAAAGGCTAATGAGGTTAGGGATCTTCAGCTTGGAGAAGAGATGGCTGAGGGGAGATATGATAGAGGTCTATAAAATAATCAGTGGAGTGGAATGGGTAAACGCAAATCAGTTGTACACTATCAAAAATTACAAAAATTAGGGGACATACAATGAAGTTACTTTGTGATACATTTATGACAAATAGAAGAAAATATTTTTTTACTCAATGCATAATTGAACTCTGGAATTTCTTGCTGGAGGATGTGGTAAAAACTGTTAGTGAAAATTAATTTTAAAAATGTTTGGGCAAGTTACTGGATGATTAAAGTGGACTTGGAGAAATCCACTGCTTAACTATGGGATAAGCAGCATGAAATCAATCAAACTTTGAGGATCCTGCCAGATACTTGTGACCTGAATTGGCCACTATTGGAAACAGGATACTAGGATTAATAGACCTCTGTTCTGACACAGTATGGCAAATCTTTGTTCTTATGTTCCCTCAAAGTAAGCACAGGATATGGAGAACCCATGGGCATACATTTGTCAAAATAATATTTGTTACTGAATGCAAAGCCAAGCAAATGGAATGAGTTTGAATCTATACGTAACATTCAACAGGCAGATTCGATATCAGCCTTGGCCAACCTGGCTTCCATATCAAAATTTTCGGATAATACTCACTGCCTGATCTAGAAAAGCATCCTTAACCAAACATAACCATGCATCAATATAATAATTAATTGAGACACCTTTGAGATAAGACAAGTTATGATTTAGTCTGAATTTCCCTTCTTCCTTCTTTAGGATAATTCCCAAGAGGAATATAATGATGTCTATCTCTCTGTTGGGGAGTATGATTTGTTTCCAAAATATGGTTCGTAATTTGGGATTTATTTTTGATGCAAGCCTTTCATTGAAACCTCATATTCAACATTTAAAAAGTATGCTAGATCCTGCTGGTTTTCAGTCCATTCTTCCAGTCTTTGTTATAACTGTAATATATTATTGTAACTCACTATATTACAAAAGTTGGCCACCGTTTAGTATTGGGAGGGCATCGATAGGAACATGTTTCCCAGTTATTATGTAAGCTCCACTGCTTACCCTTTAAACAGAGGATGGATTTTAAAATTCTGTTAGTTTTTAAGTCTTGAAATTAGGAGTGTCAACATTGTATCAGCTGGCTCAAGCCTTACGTTCCTCTGACTCTGTTTTTTACTTAAAGTTTGCTCTGTTAAGATTACTCAGCTCACAGAAAGACAGAATCAACTTAAGTATCTCATTTAAGGACTTCCATATTATGGAATGCCTTACCAGTTGGTGATTTAGTCACTTTTCGGAGGCAGCTTAAAGCCATGCTATTCACATCTACTTTCTCAGACCCATAATGGTGCAGAAGTGATGATAACAACAACTTAGATGTCATATTAATTAATATACTGTTCTTATTGTTTTATGTTTTATATATTTTAGGTCATACTCAATTTTTAAATTATACTAACATTTTTTATTTCTATTGTGATCCACTTAGTACAGGTTGTCTTATGTTTGTGGAGTATAAATATTTTTAATAAATAATAGGGATGTGCAGTTGTTTCCAATGAAATAGGAAATAAAGATGATATTTCCTATTTTGTTGCATTTCGGGAAGTAAAAAAATGGTAGGAAAATCCACAAAATTTTAAGTGGTTTGTCCTAGCTTTTTCTTTGCGGGGGCTAGTTAAAAAATGCCTCTAAACCCCCCCTCCCCCCCCAAACCTGCCCCAATGCTTCCAATTTATTTCAAAGTGGCACTAGTCATCCATTGCCCCTACCATGTGACACGGGCTGCCCAGAGGCACCAGTAGCCCTGTCACATGGTAAAGGCAAAGGACTGCCAGTGCCATTTTGATTAATGGTAGCCATGGTCAGGAGTTGGAAATTGCTCCCGGGCCCCTTGCTGGACCACCACAGACTTTGGGTGAGTCTTGTGGGGGTCAGGAGGGTGGGGATTTATATTTAAATAAATTGGAAGCATTGGGCTGGGTTTGGGATGTTTTTGGTTTTTTTTAATACAAAATTTTAATGAAAAAAGCCAACAATCTGGGAGTGGACCTAAAATGGCCCACCCCCAATCTGAACACAAAAACAATGCAAATAAGCAAAACTATGCATACCTCAAATAAATAAATAAAATGAATAAATGTGTGGTAGGGGCATAGAGGAGAAGGGCCTAGCTACCCTTCCTAGAGCCACCTCAGTATTGATCTTCTGCTCTGCAATCTCTGTGTGCTGTCGCAGAGACGAAGAACAGTGGGAATGTGCCTGTGGGGAACAATCAGGGACACTGTAGGAGATTGGAAAACCAACTGAAAATCTATCATAAATAAACTTAGCAGCTTTGTGAACCATAGGGCCATGTCACCAAGCCTAATTGGAGATGGAGCCAGAGACCTTTGTAGATCAATGGGATTAATAGTCGAGGCTGCCCCTGACCTTATGACTCATGCACTGGGATAATGAATGGGAGCCTCTATAACTGGAACAGGCATGTCAGAACTTGCATGGGCTCCATGTGCATAGACTGGAGTTATACTCCTTCCTTAAAGTATGTGTTTTTATTGTGCCCAAATTGTGAGGAACTGAGGAAACTTATCTGGGTTAAAAGGGTCATTTCGTATAACCATAAGTTGATAACACTATGATGTCACATAATGGATTTATCCCTTGCCATGCTCCCCTAAACTTAATGTCATAATTTAGCCATGTCCAACTGCCATAGACCCTATGGGCATGCATGATGGTATTCAAATACTGTACCAAGTATGGATTCTGTTCAAGTTCTTTCTCTAGTACAATACTCATAAATATGTGAAAGGTTGAGATCAATTTGTTAATGGACTTATGTATGTGGGGGGGGGGGGGGGGGTCTCATTTTCTTTGCTCCCAACTGCTTTATCCTTTGATTTGCTACAAACACTGTCCTGGTCTTTTATCAACAGGGAAATATCTATGCATTTGTTTTTCCAAATCTTTTATTATAATTATAATTATAATTTTTTCGAATCTCCCAAGTGAGCGTGTTGACCCCGCATATGGAGTCCTTTGTGGCTCAAAACTTGGGCAACTTTTTTTTTTTTTACTTGCCACCCTTTTTACCATCTTCACCTCTATACTCCCTCACTTCACTAATCTTACTTCCTTTTTTGCTAGCTTTTTTCTTCCTAAATGTCATGAGTGCATTTTTCATAACATTAGCCAAAGATAGTTCATCCCACTGGAATCATTACTGGAAGAGTTCAGAATCTGGGCTCATGCTGCTGGAGGTGGACCTACCAGACTCAAAAGAGGAGGAAGGGGACACTTGTTTCGTGCGGGGTTTCTTTTTCATTGTCCCTTTCTCAATGAACTATCAAGCTGTGGAATTTGTTACTGGAAGCAATCTAGCATAACTGGGTTGAAAAGGAGTTTGGACAAGATCCTGAAGGAAAAGTCCATCCTTGGAAAAGCCACTGCTTATCCTTGGGAATGATCAACTAGGAATGTATCTACTCTTTGGGATTTTCCAGATATTTGTAACTCAGATTGGTCACCGGTTTAGACAGGAGACTAGGCTCAATGGACCTTTGGTCTCACCCAGCATGGCACATCATTCTTGTATGTTACTTTGCAGAAAGAGAGCACAATAAATGCTATTTCTGCATCTCTGGCCCTCTGTCAGCCTGAGGCCTGGAATGTACTGGTGGCTGGTATCCTAAGTTCCCTCCTTCCAACAAAATATTTACTTTTTTCTGCTTTAAAAAGACTCATGCATAAATGTAGCATTTTCTGAAAAAAAAAAAAAGAAAAGAAATAAAGTGCCAAGATTTAGAAATATATACTGTAGCTAGCAATTGTTTCTCGCATGCATAGCACAAAGTTACAGTACAATAAGATGCTGCCAGCCAATTTGGATGCTCCCATCAACTAGTAAGACAAATCAAATCATTTCAGGAGCAGTATATTAGTTTTCCCCTATTTATTATCGGCTTATCCAATATTGACTTGAGGCAGAGTATAAAACATAAAACATAACTTCAAAGTAAGATTATCCAAAATATATGATTCCTTACCTGAACCTTCAAAACATTTTTCAGTTTGTGCAGGATAAAGCATGTACTCTTTGATCAATGTACATGAATTGCCTTTAAGTCTTCCATAGTTTAGTCAACCTGATATTTTTCCACAGTATGTTGAGTATAGATCACCAGTGCTGTAAAGAGAAGTCTGTAAATTCTTGTTCTTCTTTTTCTTCATTCAGGTGGGGTGGGAGATCGGGAGAAGACGGCTGTCAATCAAGAGGCTTTTCTTCTCATGGCTAACTCTCAAAATGACATGGAGGACTGGGTGAAAGCAATTCGTCGGGTCATATGGGCTCCATTTGGTGGAGGTACTACAAATAGCTCACATGCACATACATTAAATCTGTTTCTTCAAGGTAAACTTATTTTATGAGGATGTACTCTTAAAGGTGAATTTTAAAAGCCAGGGGGCGCATCAATTAGAGAATGCGCAAAGACGTCAGGCTTGCGAGAGCTAACCGTGTTTATAAAAGCACCCGGATGCGTGCGTAAAACCCGCTGCATACACATCTGAAACGTTTCCAAGAAGCAGTGGGTTGGGCATGGCCATTTCAGGGGGCCTAGCCAAGAGGTGTGTGCATAAATACTATCGCACCACCTCAGCGCGCACCAAGGTCCCCTGCCACATAACTTCTGCTATTGATGACATGTAAGTTATAAAATAAAAGGATCGACCCATTTCTGAGGGGTGTAAAAGGTCTGGGGTAACTGGGGGGAGTGTAGACTATCAAACCAGGGGGGGGGTTGGAGGACCTAGCAGTTAATTGGGCAAACTGGTTGTCTAACTGGGCAAACTGGTAAACTGGCAATGGTGTGGTAACACTCCCCTTTTAAAATCCCTGACTTATGTGGTAGAAACAGGATTTGTGTGCCCATGTTCGAGCCCACTTGAAATTTGGGGCACATGTGTGCACAGCCAAGCTATTTTATAACATGCATGTATAGATGTGTGCAAGTTATAAAATGATTACCTTCCTGGGTGCGCCCGTGCACTGGTTTGAAAAATACCATCCCTCAGTATTGCTACTATGTAATCACAGATTTATAAAACATCCAACCAAGGTATTTTGGATTACAAATGATAGATATATAAAAAAAATGCAGTCTCTGTGCACCACTGTTCACTCCTAGAAGACTTTTATTGTTAAAAAAGTATTTAATGTTGATGTTTCACTTTCTAACACACAACATACTATATTCAAACTATTCTGTCAAGTGTCTTAAATAAACCACTTTTATACACAAATTAGTATTTAACATCGTTTTATCATCGGTGCATGAAAACCTAAACAATAAAATGCATGGGCCAGCCTGGTTGCTCACTGGCAGTGCTGTGAACTGGCAGGCTGAGAAATCCGGGTTTGATTTCCAGCTCAGATCTTCTGTTCCCCGTGTCAGCAGGTACTCCACAGCCCCTAGGGGAGCAATTCATACTTGTTTTTCAGTGGTGACACCTAGTGGCCGGATTTAGGACCCATGACTGAAGGGCTGCAGAAGGAGCCCTGGAACATAGGCCTTGGCTGGGAACTAGGACTGCAATGATGGGGCTGAAGTAAGTTGTGAGGAAATATAAAATATGAGACTTCATTCACAACTTTGCTGCTGTGAATGAACGTTCATGGCACCAGTTCTAGTTCCAGCTGAGCTGGAAGCCCAAAGGGAACAGTCGGAAACCTATAATCCAAAACGATTCCCCTCTACCTTTAGTTACTATAAGGTAAAAAACTAGCATTATATGGGTAGATTGGTTGCATCCCCTTAGATGGATTTTCACCCACCTAGTATGTGTATACTTTCACAATACATATATTTTATGATACATTAAAAAGAGGCATTTCAGGAGAAGTTCAGTGATGTGGTTAAAAACTACAAATGGACATTTAAATCTTTAAAATGTATGTTCATAGTTAACACATGTACTCATTTGCAATGATTTTAAAATATGCATTTAGGGCCTGGTTTTCAAAAGCATTTACATGCTTAAAATTGAGTTTTACATGTGTAAATGCACTTTACCTGTATAAGTGGGCCTTTGAAAATTGCTACAATATATGCCATTGAATTGTCCATAGGATTTACTCGTGTAAGTGCACTTTACACAGGTAAATGGATTTTGAAAATTGCTACAATAGTAGTTATATTTACACGTGTAAATCTTTTTGAAAATTATCCCCATACTTTTTATCTGCATAACAACCGAATCTTCAAATGCAAACTAAGTGGATACTTTGTATTTGAGTACCAAGTAAATTTGTGCAGGCTTAAAAGTGCATGTGTACTTTTGTTGTTAAGCACTGTATCGAATATTTACCCGGTGCAAACCAATTCTACTCAACAAGAGGACATACAGAAATACATTTAGCTAGAAGTAGCAAACATTCATAATGGCTTCTACTCTGCAGAGCTTCTGAACTGTGCAAATACTTCAAACGAATATATTAGAGTGGGCTCAGGGGTTATTTGGATCTGTTGCTGAGAGCTTTGTTCCTATTTTTTGACAGAACTCCATAGTCAGGCTTTTTCTGATGTGCTAACTTCCTCTTAGGGCATTAATATATTTATTAAGATATTGAGTTTATAACTTTGAGGCACTAGACTAGCTGCTGTCTACAACTGGGCTGCGCAGAAACAGACTGCAAGGTGAAGGCTTACTTTTCTAAGTTCTATAATTATATCAAGTAATGTGTGTTCAGATAGCTTCAGGGTATGCAATCCCATAGTGTGCTATGTGATAATGGATGTCTCTATATATTTATCCCTTCTAGTATTTCATGCCAAAAAAACAGAATTCCTTCTTTAATGTGAAAAGACTTGGCTCTGAGCAGCTTCACTTTAGACTAACAAAGCTCTTGTCATTGCACAAGTTTTCATGCATAGACTGTATGGATTCTTTTGATATCATATGTGATATGAATACACACCTTGCATTTAAATATTATAATACTAAAGATGTTTTCCCCTTTTTTTTAGTTTTGCTAATACTTGCAGTAAGTAGTCCCGTTTTTTAATTATTTAAAAATGGTCATCACAGCGCACAGTGTGTTGTGTAATAGCATAGAAAATGTTGGTATTCTGTTTTGCAAGGTTGGCCAGAGCTACAAGCTGAGGTGACTCAATGAAGAGGCACCGAGCCATCTATAAGGGAGGTTCTTATAGGGTTTGCCTTCCTGAGTCATGTAGCCTTCAAAGCGGTACTTAGAGTAAGGCAGAGCATGGCCCAGTGAGGGCCTCCCTGCTGGCAGGGTGGCTGCCTAGCAGCCAAAATTGTGACACTCAGGGGCAGATTTTAAAACCCGGCGCACACAAATGTACGCCCGATTTTATAACATGCCGCGCGCATAAAATCCGGGGTGTGCGCGCGAAAGGGGGTGCACACTAGTACACCTTCGCATGCCGAGCCCTAGGGGAGCCCCAATGGCTTTCTCCGTTCCTTCTGAGGCCGTTCCGAAACTGGGAATTTTCCTTCCACCCCCTCACCTTCCCCTCCCTTCCCCATCTAACCTGCCTCCCAGCCCTACCTAAATCCCCCCCATTTTTATTTTGTTATTTACGCCTGCCTCTGGCAGGCGTAACTTGCGTGCGCTGGCAGGCCTCGGTCCCGCCCCCACCCCTTTCACAAAGCCCTGGGACATACGCGCGTCCCAGGGCCGGCGCCATTTTTAAAGATGGCGCCGGCCATCCAGTGCTCCTACCATGTGACAGGGGCCGGCCAATGGCACAAATACCCTGTCACATGGTAAGGGCAAAGGGCCATCGGCGCCATTTTTATTAGCGCAGCTGACGGTCCAAGAGCGGGAGATCGCTCCCTGCGCCCCCACTGGACCACCAGGTAATTTTAATACATTTTTGGGGGGGTTGGGAGGGTGGGGGAGGCTAAGGGGTCAGTTTTAAAGGGTCAGGGTGGGTTTTTTATTTATCGGATCGGGTGCAGCCGATAAACAAAAAACCAATCGGGCTGGACGATAAAAATTATAAGATTTGAATCGGAACCAGAACCAAACCGATTCCGGTTCCGATTCACATCTCTATTTTCTACTATACATCTATATAGTGCCCTATTCTGAACCTAACCATCCTTTATATACACTATGGGGTAGATTTTCAGACGAGCGCGAACAGCCTACTTTTGTTTGCGCTCCAGGCGCAAACAAAAGTACGCTGGATTTTAGTAGATACGCGCGTAGTCGCGCGTATCGGCTAAAATCCTGGATCGGCGCGCGCAAGGCTATCGATTTCGTATAGCCTGCGCGCGCCGAGCCACGCAGCCTACCCCCGTTCCCTCCTAGGCCGCTCCGAAATCGGAGCGGCCTAGAAGGGAACTTTCCTTTGCCCTCCCCTCACCTTCCCCTCCCTTCCCCTACCTAACCCACCCGCCCGGCCCTGTCTAAACCCCCATCCTACCTTTGTCGGGGGATTTACGCCTCCCAGAGGGAGGCGTAAATCCCCGCGCGCCAGCGGGCCTCCTGCGCGCCGGGCCGCGACCTGGGGGCGGGTACGGAGGGCGCGGCCACGCCCCCGGGCCGTAGCCACGCCCCCGTACCCGCCCCCAAAACGCTGCCGACACGCCCCCGCAACGCCGCACGCTCCGGCCCCGCCCCCCGACACGCCTCCCGACACGCCCACTCCGAAAACCCCGGGACTTACGCGAGTCCCGGGGTTCTGCGCGCGCCGGTGAGCCTATGTAAAATAGGCTCACCGGCGCGCAGGGCCCTGCTCGCGTAAATCCGCCCGGTTTTGGGCGGATTTACGCGAGCAGGGCTCTGAAAATCCGCCCCAATGATTTCACATTTCTCACCCTCTAAATCCTAATATCGTGCCTCCTCTGAAACAGGGAGGTTGAGAACAATTCACTGTCAAATTCAAACTAGACAGTTTTCAATCTGATATGAGTTTGACGGGAAATGTGGATTCTCACCAGATCCTCTAAGGAAATCCATCAGATTTTTCCTATTAATCTGGGAAAATATATGCAAATTTGAAAATAATATAAAGCATATTGTTAAGATTTTCTGCTTGCGAGTTGTTCCGCAAGCTGCTTCACTTACCCCCGATGCCACCACAACCATGCAGGCCCCAGCCTCTGATGCAGCTCAAATGCCGCCAGCATGCTGTTGCCATCTTGCTCCCCTCTGAGGCCCCCATAGGCACACGTGCTACCAAATGGGGGTACTTAAAGGGGCTACAGCAGGAAAAGACCCTGCAGCGCCCTTTGATGACATCACAGGCTGTAAGTATATAAAACTCCCCAGAACACTGCCTCGATATCTCAGCAATGGGTCTTCTGCCATAGCAGTATGTGCTGCTTTGAGTTCCCGGTTCCTGTTGCCCTGCGTTTTTTATATATCTCGTAATAAAAAGTCTCATCTCCCCAGCCTTTCTTGTCCAGCCTTGCCTTGTCTTATTCATCTTATCCAGTATCTTCTGTGTTTCTTCATCCACCCTTGGCCTGACTTACAGACTCTGACCTCTTGCTTGGACCAAACTACAATTACCTGCTGTATGGACCTGATCTCTTCTTTGGGCCTGACCATGATTGCCTGCCACCTGGACCTGATCTCTTGCGTGGATCTGACCTCCCCTGTCTGCCATCTGCCGCAAAATTGATCTGTCTTTGACTCCTTCAGTTTGCTGCCTGACCTGACCCCGGTGTGCCCTCAGAATCCTGCTTACCAACCTGCCCTAGGAACCTGCCTAAGCCCTGCCAGCACGACCTGTAGGTGAGGCGGCTGGAAGAGGTAAAGCTCCAGCCTGTCCTGCAACAGGGTGCATTTGCCAGTTGTTGGCATAGGCCTCATAGTTCACCTACAAGGTTGCATCAATTACGTCATAGCAACAAGGGCTCACAACCATGCTACCTATCACACATATCTGAAAATTTTGGAATGGATGAATTGATCCAATGAAATCTATGTGGATTTCCTATGACCTTCAGAGTGAGGAAACTCACCCAAAGATGAGATTTGTGCAATGTTCTCTCAGCTTAGCTTGATGGACTCTCTACCTGGGTACATTCAAGCTAGGTTGAGAGAACATTGCACAAATCTCATCTTTGGGTGAGTTTCCTCACTCCAAAGGTCATCAAATCTTCACAAGAGAGCACTGTTCTGTTCGTACATCTCACTTTGAATGTCAAAGTGGCCCTTAACCCCTACATTAATACCTAAACTCACCTCGAATGACTAGGTGGGCCTTCTATAGAGATATAAATACCTACCTAAGATGAGGGCATTATGGCTAGACTCACTCTCACTCTCTCTCTCTCTCTCTCTCTCTCTCTCTCTCTCTATCCTGTTCTAAAGAAAAACAAAGTAGCCCTCAATGGAACATCATCAACTGAGTTCTCTACAAAAGTAGAAACCCCTGGACTCTTCAAGGAAAGAGTATCCATCTCCCCCTCCCTTGCAATTACAATTTTACTCCTAGGTAGGTAAAATCAGAGACAGTAAAAAGTACAGTGTATCATGAGTCAGCACCATTATTTCTTTTGGTATAAAAACAAAATTAAAAAGTTTTCCACCCTTAGGAAATAATGGAAGGTATGCAGGCAAATGCAAGGTCAGATGAGCAACTTCTGCTCTGAGCTACAAAAAAATCTATTCTGAGGTGAGTCATGTGTTGTGAGCAGAAACAGAAGGGAGAGAGTTCAGTATGAAGGTTAAGGTAGCTCCTTGTCTTACTTTTCCCAAAGTCATCACTGCTTTCTATTCTTCACCTTGTGGCACCTGATGGGCACCTTATCACACCACTCTTTTCTGGTGCTTCTTACATCAAACCTCAACTTCTTGTCCTTAGAAATGGATATGAGTCAATTCTCCCTTGATGACACCTCTTCTTCTTCTGCCTCTGTCCTTTCAAAAGGAAAGGCACCTCTCCTCCAACCAGCAGCAGCTGAGCCCCTGGGCCCAGGGGTGCTCAGTAAAACAAAAGACAAGATATTTTACAAAATAATCCATCAAGAGGCAGGAAAAGTAGAAACAATTTCCTCCTCTGCCAACTAAACAGTTAGCAAACCATGGACAAAAACTACAGGGATAAGGCTCACTGTCTCCTTTCTAGTCTCAGGTCTCTATGTAGAGAGAACCCAGAGGCCTAATCCAGAAAGCAATAAAGTTGAAACATCATAAGACATGCTGCCCTAACTGATAATTCAACAGAACTATCCACACCCTAAGATGATAGCAAGGGGTTATAAAGGTATCTGCTTCTCCCACATGGGAGAGCAAAACCCAAACTTCTGCTTGATTAATCTGTCTGTACATCCTGAGAATTTTGGTTCCGTCCTTGTGGTAAGAAATCCAAAGGTTCCCTACACCCTCTCCAATTTTGGTACATTAGCCATAAATTAACATCATAAACACACAATAATATACAGACACATATACAGGAGGAACAATCACATAAGACCTTTCTATTATGATATTATGACTGGATGTCTTAACCACAATAGGCTTTACACCTGGTATAAGCACTCTAGTACACAAGATGATGCTGTGAGGAGGTACCCCTAGTATTCCCCTATTTACCTGTGCAGGACCAGGCTAGGTGTCTGGTTCACCTTAAATTTCTTAAGGAGAGTGTTCTGTATGGGCGTGATCCTGTGGGGCAGGTGGGGCTCACAGGGTATAACCAGAGACTTGGGAATAAGAGCTGGGATCCAGGTGAGGATAACCAGACCAGGCCCAGGTCACCAGGAGGAAGGCAGCTCCTGTAATGTAACCCTATCCAAACACTGAGCTGAGACAAAGCTGAACCCTGAGCACTGAGGGAAGCAGTACTGAGCTGTAAGTAAAGAGAGTATACTGTTCTGAAGGGAAGACAGTCTACTGTAGTGCATGTGTGAAGCTGTAATAAAGATATACTGTTTTAAGCAGGGCTGGAATCAGATTAGTTTGTCTCCAGGCCTGTGGGAATCATCACTCGTTCCCACAGATGACGCATGTAAAAAAAAAAAAAAAAAAAGGTGAAACCAGCAATAAAGACAGATTAATTAGTTCTCATCTTAAGAATATAAAGACAAGGAAACAACTTAAACCATTCTAATTAGTCATTTCAATGCACTCTGTGTGAATCCCAAATATTACTACTTTCCTAGCAATACAACTTTACATTCTTTGGGATACCTCTTTTTGTCCATGCACCCAGTCTTTTCAGCATGTCCCTATAACAATTTTTCCAAATGATGTTTCCTAAAATGAGGAGCCAAACAACATTACTTTGTAAAATAGAATAATAATGTCCTGCTAAATAGCACTCTCCTTGCTAAGTTATGGACGATTTAAATTGTTTTGAATTGCAAACTCACAGGCATGTACAGAGTCAAAAAATGTGTTTTGGTATGTTCATTCATTTCATAGGTCACAGTCATTAATTTGGTTTGTTTGAAATGAAAAAATAAATGTATTTGTTTCATTCATTCATTTGTTTACCATTATAGTTAACGGAGGAAGCAATGAATTTTATATTGGGTTCCCAAATTGGGATTTTCTAATAATTTGTAATGAAACTGGTGGCATAGCCCCATCCTATCATCAGAAGGATGAAGACATGCAACACATCAGGACTATGTCAGTATGGCACCAAAAGTGGCAGAAAAGCCAAAGAACCCACAATTGGCCAAAATAGTACCAGCAGTGGAAGGAGGTCTCCAAGGTATTGTCAGAGGAGCAAAGAAGCAGCAACAGTGGCTAGAAAACTCCAAGGTTCCAAAAAAGGGGCAAAGGGCACCAAGAAAGTGGTATGAACTTCTCAAGGCTTACCAATAGGAGTAAAGTGGCTCAAGTGTGGCATGAAGAACTCAAGGCACCACAAAGAAGGAACAAAGTAACAAAAAAGACAGAAACACCCCCCCTCCCCCACCACCCACCAAAGCAGTTATAGAGTGTCAAGCAACTGAAAGACTGGCATGAAGAACCCAAATCATCATGAGAGTCACAAAACAGCCACCCAGAGTGGTAGAAAACCCTAGGCAGGGAGAAGCCAGAGGAAATCTTGAAGGATGCTTGATGTCCTTTCTGTATGGCATCATTAGGTGAAGGATCAGGCTGTTCAGGCTTGGTGTTGATCTTCAGTGAAAGTTAAGGCACTACTGACTAGAGACACCTAATGCTCTTTAGCCACTAGATGTTTAATATCCTGAGATTCAAGGAATTCCTAACACAGTTATTCTTCTGAATCAGTTTTTGCAAATACTGCCTCCATTTCCTCATAAGCAATAATAATGGAGAGGTGCATTCCTGTTTCTGGGTACTGCACTTCTGCAGCCCTTATCATTTGCTGTGGTATAATCCACTGAAAGCTAAATACTTGAAGAGACCAATAATCATAAGAACTGTAAGGGAACATAGTTTGAAGAAAATGTCCATGAGGATATGAAACCGATAAAGATAACTGGGTGAGTAAAACCTGTGTAAAGTATTGGATGGCCAGGGAAAGACCAAGAGTCAGCAAGTACTGTAAGGTAAGAGAATTTGGAAAGAAGCTTGAAGACAGCAGGAGCAGAGGATGAAGCATCTGAAGGTACCAAAACTGGGTTAGAGCAGCAGCAGTAGCACTAGTGATTAAAAAGAAAAAATTTAGGAACGGAACAACATAGCAAGAAGAGTGGCTGAAAAGTCTCCAAGGTGTATCTTGAGAGCTGAGGTGGGAAGAAGAATGGCATCAAAAGCCCAAGGCACCAGGAGGGGCAAAGTAGTAAAAGGAGTGACATAAAGGACCCAAAGAATGCTGTACCAAGCATGCAAAGCAACGAATGGCTGGGGCAAGACCAAAAGTCAGCAAGAATCATTGGGGAAGGGAATTGGAAAGAACTTCAAAGATAGAAGGAGCAGAGGAGAAAGCACCTAAGATACTAAGAATAGCTTCCCCTTTAGGTCCCCTCCAAAGGACTTTGTGGCATTGTGCAAGGAGCCCTACCAAGAGCTTTCTTCAACTCTGCAAGACTGATTCACTCAGCATCTCACTCAGAGGCCTGAGCACAGACATAGGTTCGGTCCCTTCTCCTGGTAGCCAAGGTAAGGAGGGAGTCGGTGCCCAGCACGCATATATTCAAATTTCAAGACTGCTTTCTCTTCAGAGCATGGGACTGCCCTATGCTCCCCAATTTGGGGGAGGCTGAGGTGACTGCTCAACTGCACTGATGTCCTCCATTCTACCACAGAACAGAGGATGGGCTCCCTGTCTAATAAATGGCAATCTGCAGCAGTATGGGATGCCTATCACAGTTGGAGGCATGACTCTTTGGCTAATCCTATCAGTAACATATTCGTCTGTGAAAAAATAAAGATCGAGCTATGCACATGTTAATTGCACACAGCCGATATGCAAATGGCTCATATGAAAATGCAAATGGCTCATTAAATAAATTAAGCTTATATCTGTTACTTAGGTAAGTATGGTAATTGTAGAGCTGATACACGCCGAGTACTGACCCTCAAGATATAGTGTAGGGAATTGCAAACAACACAATGGCATCAAAACTCACAGAATGAGGTCAATTGCAAACAGGATGAAGGTGTCAGAACCAGAACCCCCATAGTGTAGAGCACTGTGAATCACAAACAGCACAAAAGTGTCAAAACCTCCAAATCATAGCATGTGGTCAATTGCAAACAGCACAAAGGTATAGAGTACAATAAATTGCAAACAGTTTAAAAGTGTCAAAATCCCCAAGGCATATAATGTGGTCAATTGCAAACAGCACAATGTGTCAAAACCCTCAAGGCTTAGAGTGCAGTCAATCACAAACAGCATAAAGGCCTAGAGGGT
Organism: Rhinatrema bivittatum; assembly: GCF_901001135.1. Classification (NCBI taxonomy): domain Eukaryota; kingdom Metazoa; phylum Chordata; class Amphibia; order Gymnophiona; family Rhinatrematidae; genus Rhinatrema; species Rhinatrema bivittatum. Next base: position 186,983,114 of record NC_042621.1, read on the forward strand.
AAGATGGAAAACTAGAAAAGAGGTGGTGTGGGAGGAGAAGCTTGTATTTTTTTCTTTTTTCATATTTTTATTATGGGGACAAAAGACCCCAGTGTAATAAAGAAATAGAGTGAGAGAATTAAGCTGGAATCCAAAGAGCAACTAACATGGAAGCTACAAGACACAAAAGGTAGTACATCATAGGCATGGCAGCTAGATATAATGGCAGCCAGACCCCTAAGGTGTTATATCAGTAGCATGGCATGTGGACAGAGTGGCAGAAAGACCCCCCAAGGTGGTACATCAGGGGCATGGCAGCTAGATATAGTGGCAGCAAGACCCCTAAGGTGGTACATATGGACCATGGCAGTTATCCATAGTGTCAGAAAGCCTCCAAAGTAATATATCTGGGTCATGGCAGCTAGGCATAGTGACCACAAGACCCCCCTAAGTGTTCAGTGACATGGCAGGTTCATAGAGTGGCAGCAAGATCCCCAAAGTGGCATATCTAGAGCATGACAACTATATATAGTGGCAAGAAAACCCCTAAGGTGATACATATGGAGCATGGCAACTATGCATAGTGTCAGCAAGACCTCCAAGGTAGTACATCAGGGGCATGGCAGATAGGCAGAGTGGCATCAATACCTCTTAAGTTAGTATATCTAGGGCCTGACAGATAGGCATAATAGCAGCAAGATCCTCAAGGTAATATATCTGGGGCATGGCAGCTAGACATGGCAGCAAGAATTTCAGGGGTATGGAAATAGGCAGAGTGGCAGCAAAGCCCCTAATGAGGTATATCTGGGGAATGTCAGATAAGCATAGTAGCAGCAAGACCCTCAAGGTAATATATCTGGGGCATGGCAGCTAGACAAAGTGGCAGCAAGACCCTCAAGGTGGTATATCAGGGGCATGGCAGCTAGACAAAGTGGCAGCAAGACCCCCAAGGTGCTTTATCAGGGGCATGGCAGCTAGACAAAGTAGCAGCAAGACCCAAAAGGGGGTATATCTGGGCCATAGCAGCTAGGCATAGTAGCAGCTAGATCCCCTAGGGTGTTATATCAGTGGCATGGCAGATGGGCAGAGTAGCAGAAAAACCCTTAAGATAGTATATTAAGGGCATGTCAGGTAGGCGTAATAGCAGCAAGACTATAAAGGTGCTATGTCAGACAGAGGCAACAAATCACTGGCTACTTCAATCTCCACTCCACTACTAGTCTATCCCCACTAAACAATGAAAGCAGTCCATTACCTCTCTGTTTTTTACACAGTGAGAAGACCATTGCAGAAGAGGATATAAAAAAAAAGTCCCTTTACCAATACCAAAGCCTACTTTTTTAAAGCTTTTTTTCAGTTCTGAGAGAGCTTCTATAAAATGATACTTCTCTGCCAAATGCCAGAGAGCAAATATAGATTCTTGCACATGCTCAGACGTTTCAGTGGGAGGATGTCAGTGTCACTTGATCCAGATGACAGCTTTAGGCTAGTTAAAAAAAATTCTGTTGTTGTGACTGTCGCTGCCCAACGTCCCGCTCCTCAGGGGCCTCGCTCTCTCTTTTACTTTTCAGGTCGCAGTCTGGAACCGGTACTCGCTCCTCGAGGGCCCATTGTTCCCAGACCTGCTACTGAATACAACTTCTGCCAGGAAGTCACCGCTGCCTACAACACCAGTGAGTTACCATCTCTCTCTCAGAGCATTCCCTGGAACCAGGTACTCGCTCCTCGAGGGCCTAATCCATTCCAGCTCCTGGGCTGCTTCAAGAGACTATTGTGTGAGTGTACCATCAAGATTCTGTTCCTGAACTCTGCATATTCTGCCTACTCACTATACTCAATTTCTCTACAGCTCAGCCATCCTGGGATCGCTGTTCCAGTGACTGAGGGACTGCAGCCCAGCCGGGCTCTTCCAGCTCACTACTGCCACCTCTGGTGGTTCACTATACAGTTCAATAAAAGATCTAGTATGTGTCTGTCTCCCAACTCTGAGTCTGACCGGTGGACCCTCTCGGGATCTTCCCCCGGGGGCGTGGTCATCTGCCACCGGCCCAAGGATCCACCCACAATTATCACAAATAATAACGGCTGTACCCTGATTTGTCAACCTTCTGGTCTCCTTGATAAATTGTCCTGCCTTAGCTCCCAGGAAGATGTGATGTAACACAGAGTTGGTTACTATAGGTACCAGTTATTTGTTTGCTCAGCACAGCCATAAATTTGAATAGGCCATAGACTTGAATGGGAAACATAAATGAACGTGATGAAAATTTTTATTTATATTTGTGGACACCCTCCATTCATTTTGGTGGTCCATGAATAAAATAAAAAGGGATTCATTTATTCCATTTTACTTATTTGTTTCAAACAAATACACATCTCTACAAACTGGCAAGCCTTCCAAGTCAAAAGGTGTTCAGATTATTTTTCAGTCTTGCTCATTTCAAATAATACTTTTGTTCTTCCCCCTTTCAGCTCTTTGGAATCTTGTAGACAGTGCAGGTAACAGAAAGATGCTTTAGGCTCCCTGGCCCAGAGATGGTTGCATATATATATTGGAAAAAATACAGATTAGGTTTGAATAAATGAAGTATAAAAAAATCCAAACTTCTCTTTCTTCTCAAGAACATAATTCCTTCACTTGTCTTTATGGTTTTCCCAACCATATCTCACACATGCAACTATAGACTATTAATTAGTAAGAGTTGAATATTCTGATTGGTACCATTAAAATAAAATCCTTTGTTTAATATCAGGCTTTCCAACTAGATATGTTTTTATTTATTTATAAGACCACCTATTCACATACAAGTGAATTTTCAAAGGGGTTCCACACATAAAAATAATATATACACGTGCAAGCAATATGTATGTGCCTATACACTATTTTATAAATGTCAGGAGTATGAATGTGTTTTTGTTTTTATGCATACATTTTACTGGGGATAAAAGGGACAATCCAGGGGTGTTCTGGGGCAGGGATCAGAAATATGCACAGTAGTTGCTGTTTTGTAAGAGACACATGCATTTGTATTACCAAACATGTGTACATTTTTATACCTGCTAATTGGCTCACACAAAGGATATGTGGCTTATCTGCAGTTTTGGGGTGAGCGATGTGGGTAAACTGGTGAGGGTTCAAGATGAAGTGCCAGAGGGTCTAGATGAATTGGAGAAGGACTGTCTAAACTGGTAGGAGGTATCAGTGAACAGGTGATTCCAAGTAGGTGTGCAAGTAAGCATTTTCCAAATGGTATATGGGGCGGATTTTCAGAGCCCTGCTCACGTAAATCCGCCCAAAACCGGGCGGATTTACGCGAGCAGGGCCCTGCGCGCTGGGAAGCCTATTTTACATAGGCCTACCGGCGCGCGCAGAGCCCCGGGACTCGCGTAAGTCCCGGGGTTTTCGGAGGGGGCGTGTCGGGGGGCGTGTCGGGGGCGGGCCCGAACCGTGCGGCGTTTTCGGGGCGTGTCGGGAGCGTTCCGGGGGCGGGCCCGGGGGCGTGGCTACGGCCCGGGGCGGCCCGGGGGCGTGGCCGCGCCCTCCGGACCCGCCCCCAGGTCGCGTCCCGGCGCGCAGGAGGCCCGCTGACGCGCGGGGATTTACGCCTCCCTCTGGGAGGCGTAAATCCCCCGACAAAGGTAAGGGGGGGGTTTAGACAGGGCCAGGCGGGTGGGTTAGGTAGGGGAAGGGAGGGGAAGGTGAGGGGAGGGCAAAAGAAAGTTCCCTCCGAGGCCGCTCCGATTTCGGAGCGGCCTTGGAGGGAACGGGGGTAGGCTGCGCGGCTCGGCGCGCGCCGGCTATACGAAATCGATAGCCTTGCGCGCGCCGATCCAGGATTTTAGCGGATACGCGCGGCTCCGCGCGTATCCACTAAAATCCAGCGTACTTTTGTTTGCGCCTGGAGCGCAAACAAAAGTAGGCTATTCGCGCTCGTTTTAAAATCCGCCCCTATGTGTGTACTTTATAAAATACCTGCCTCCGCATTTAATTCTTGATGTTTATTCACACAGGAGTATGATTATTTCACATGTAAAATACATGTGCATATGTTTTATAATGGGTAGAGAAAGTATGTGGTTTCTTGCATTGGAAACATATGTGTGTACTTTCAGAGCAGAAATTGCGGTATTCTATAAACCGATCAGCTCTCGATACACAATTTCTAAAATACTAGCATTAATCTCTCCACACATGCACGCACATGCGCAAATGCTGTACCATGAATAGATTTGAAAGATGGGCTCATAGGTTTCTTCTGGAGTATGCTGACTATAGTTTTTCATTCCTCTTTCATTATTTGAATACTTTTTTTCTTCTTTACAGCAGTGGGACTGAGTATTTAATTTGGGATCTAACTTGTGTGTATTAGGACTTGGAAAAATGTAGTACTGTTTATAAAAGTGACAAGGGAGAATAAACAGACCAAAGTATACAGCAATAATTTATAGTACTATACACAACTATAATGTTTATTAAAATGGTTTCCTTTATTTTGAAGAATTAGTACCTCTTATAAACAGACACAGCAGTGAGCATACTCCCCAAAGCACGAGCTTGATAGCGGCAGTGATATTTGATAACCCTTCAACTTTTGACTCCTGTCTGACACTTATTCTTAATACAGCTCAAAATGGCTCTGCAAGAAATCAGTTTCATCCAAATATTCACAGTAATTGTCGATTACAGACAGAGAAGAAGAAGTGCACATTCAGCTAGTGATATTTGATCATTTCCTTTATCTGGATAAAATCAAAATTAGATTTATAAAACGGAATATCTGAAGAAAGATAATCTGCTTGTGGAAATTCATCTACGCTTATTTACTCACCATACTCATAATGGCCAAGTTACTAAGGGCCACTGTCACTTAAGAGCTAGTCAGCAAGGGCTGCTAATACTTAAATGGTAATTTTCAAAGTTGTTTCTTTGAGTTAAACAGTGTTTTACAAGCAGAAATGGCATGTTATAACATTGCCTGCCTATGTGGGTAAATTTCTGTGCATACATGCTTTTCGCACATGTTTACTTGGACTGAACAGATGAGGTCCCAGGAATGGGGTTGGGGAGGACTTTAGATTTACCCATACATTTTTGCGTTTTCAAAAGTCTGGCCTTAATATTCAAAGAAATCCATTTAGGCTAATTTACATGGGATATTTAGCAGCATGGCTATGCTGCTGAATATCGCCATATTCAGCATACTTAACCGGATAAGTTAAATCCGACTAAGTTAGACCTGTGCTATGGCAGGTCTAAATTATCCAATTAACAGGATACGTATGAATATTGCTGCTTATCTGGGTAAGTTAGCTGGATAAGTAGTGTGTCCTGATCCACCCACAACTTATCCGGCTATCTACTTAGCCAGATAAGTGACTTATCCAGCTAAGTGGTAGCTGCTGAACATAGTCAGATATTCAACACTTGCCACTTAGCCGAATAAGTCCAAATTATGCGGCTAAGTAGCATTTGAATATCTGGATCCATTTGGCTAAAATTTCCTGAAAGGTTTCTGTGCCCAATCTTCTAATATGGGTAAAAATCTGCACTAAATCAGATATGTGCATGTTAATTAGGGAAATAGGGTGATAATGAGCTCTGAGCTCTTATTAACTTAGGGCAGCCGTTTATTTAGGATGTAAATTTAGGTTTAAAACATTTCAATCAGTGGGATCCAAGATGGCATCAAGTGAGGATGTGTTGCGAGATCGCTCTTGGAATATCTTTTTTGATATATTGGGACATCGCTCTGGTCTGAGGAAGAGACAAGGGGTACACCCGACCCCTGGGAGGCATGGTGCCGGGGAGTATGTTGAAGGTGCATTCAAAGATCCAATGCTCGGGAAGGGTCTCTGCCATCTTTTTAGAAAAGACATCCTCGAAGTCGATGTACTGGGTAGGTAGGCCACAGGAGGTGGCGGCTAGGGAGACTGGAACATATTGGACCTGGCGGAGGCAGTTGGAGGAACACAGAGGCCCCCAGGAGGTCAGCTGGAGGGTGCTCCAATTGATGAGAGGAGAATGGGCTTGCAGCCAGGATAGTTCCAGGACAATGGGATGAACGGATCTCTCCAGAACAAGAAAGGAAATCATCTCCTCATCAAGAACTCTGGTGCTTAAGTGGACCAGGGTAGTGACCTGGGTAATCCGACCGGGAAGGGGCTCTCCATGGATCGAAGAGATCATGACCGGAGGAATCCGAGGTGAGGTAGGCAAGTCCAGTTGGGTCACCATTTCGCTGGAGATAAAGTTCCCTCCGGCTCCGGAGTCCACCAGCACCAAAGTAGGGTGGATACGCTGGGGGAGGATGACAGAGACTGGCAGAGTGCACTGGGGAGTAAAGGTGGCACAACCTAGGGTCATCTCCCCACTGACACTTAGGTTTGGCAGTTCCCCTGCTGTATCAGGCACTGGGCCAAGAAGTGGCCCTGCCTGGCACAGTAAAGGCAGAGGCCCAGAGAGCGTCTCCGTTGTTGCTCTTCCGGAGAGAGGCTGGTGCAGCCCAGCTGCATGTGTTCTTCTGAGCATTGGAGCCCCGAATCTGGAGAAGGCGTTGGGACCGGAGAGCGAGAGAAGGAGGGAGCCAGTTGAACGGGTCAGCAGGGCGGTCGAGTTTCCCAACATCATTGCTGCAGACGACCGTTGATTCTTCCTGCTAGGTCTATGAGGGCATCCAAGCTGTCAGGGAGGTCTCGAGTGGCGAGCTCATCTTTAATCCTGGGGGAGAGACCTTCCAGGAAGATGCTTCGGAGGCTGTCTTCTCGCCAGCTCAACTCCGTTACCAGAGTATGGAATTCTATGGCGAATTCGTCCAGGGTCCTGGAGCCTTGCCAGAGGTCGAGGATGTCAGAGCAGGCTGTGCTTAGGTATCCGGGCTCATCGAAGACCTGCTTGAAGTTTAGCACAAAGCATTGTAGGTCCTGCAGTATGGGGTCTCCTTGCTCCCATAGTAGAGAGGCCCAAGCCAAGGCTTTCCCATCCAGCAAGGAGAGGATAAAAGTTGTCTTGATAGAGCCATTGGAAAATTGAGATGGTTGCAGAGAGAAATGCATAAAGTATTGTTTGAGAAAACCCCAACACTGCCTGGGGTCTCCGGAGTACTGGGGGGGGGGGGGGGGGGAGCCGGAAGATGGATGGACGCTGTTGCTGAAGCAGATGGAGTTGGTGCTGTGGGCGCAGAAGCACTGGAACTGGACGAGGTGGTGGCATCCAAGCGAGCCATGAGGCATTCCACAGTACTGGCCAACATTTCGAGGCAGTGCTGCTGCTGCTGAATCTTTTAGGCCATGCCCGGAATGGCCTGTAGACCAGGAAGATCCACTGGGTCCATGGCCTTGGCAAGCTGTTGTTCGGTGAACCCCTGGCCGAGACGAGGTTGATGCTACCTCCAGGGGAAGGCCCCTGCATGTCTTCATCATCGGAGGTCGCTCTGGGGAGGAGACTCAGCAGGAGCTTCACCTTTACCAATCCTCATTCCTCGCAGGTTGAGCACATGGGTACCGGGGCCAGCAGGACTTAGGCGCGGGTCTCTCGGGGATAACCTTCCCAGGAGAGAGGTGATCAGAGCGAGGCCAGATGTACCAGAGGTCAGGGCAGGAAGCAGAAGAGGGAAACCAGGCACAGGCCTAGAGTCGAGGCTGGCAGCAATTAAGGAGCATCAGAAACAGGCAGATGGTCGACGCAGGTGGCAATCAAGAAGCGTCGGGAACAGGCAAATGGTCGAGGCAGGCAGCTGATGAGCAGAATCCGAGGACGAAGCAGGGTCAGAACCAGGAGATCAGTCCGAGAGGGCAAGGAGAGGACGGAAGCCGGGAGTGGAACACAGGAACCAGGAGCAGGAATCAGGAATGCAGGAACTGGAAGCAGACAATGCACACTCAGGAGAGTAGGATCCGGTCCCATGGGTTGGACCAGGGTTAAGTAGTCCCCTAGCCCTGATGTCATCAGCGGGCCCGCTGGTGCTTTTCCCGCCTCTGGCCCTTTAAGAGACGGGGGCGGATCGTGCGCAGGACGACGGGCCTTGAGAGACTGTGTGGTGGACAGCATGGGTGGCCAGGTTCCCGGGGCCGAAGGTAGGGCTGCCAGTCACAGTCTCCCCACGGCTGGCAAACACAACACAGTTTCAGATAAAGATACATCAATCAAAGAAGAAATTCTATCAGAATTAAATTTAGAGAGTTGAGAAGGCTGAAAAAATGTATATGTAAGATCACAATATTTAATAAGGCGTTTGCATGGAAATTTTAGAAGAAATAGAGCCCCCATTTGCAAGACTCTTGGTTTCATTATAAGAAACTGCTTCCTCCTATTTTGAGTGTCTTTAGCCAAATCTGGGAACACTTGCACTTTCAATTTCAGAAATAACTCCTTGCGATTCCTGAAGTACATTCTCAATATCCAGTCTCTATCCAAATCAAGTAAGAAAGAGACAATTAAAGTTGCAGGCTGAGCTTCTACTGAATCAGATGTTTCCAAGATTTCAGAAATGTTCAGAGGTGACAATATCTGCATGTCCTGACCCTCAATAGGTACTTTTTTCATTAGTGGTAAATAATAAACTTTTGTAATCAGAGGTAACGTTGGTTGAGGTAACTTTAAGACCTCCAAAGCATACCTAGTCCACATATCTTTTGCAGAAACCATAGGAACTTTGGGGAAATTTATCAACCTTAAATTTCTCCCTCTCATTTGATTATCCAAATTCTCAATCTTCTTTAACAGATATTGATTATCTTTCATTAAAGATGTTGGCCATTTAGGTTCCCAAGATTTAATTTTAATGAGTCCAGGACCCGAATATTTTTTGCATTTTCCTCTTGAAGGAGCTTAACCTGAGAATGAATCTCCCCAACTTTCTTTACCAAAGGGTTGAGTTGAGATCTTACATTAGCATTAAGTGTAACAATAGCGTTCCAGATAGTTTCCAAAGAAAAGACTTCAGGTCTTACCATGGGAAGGACTTTAATTCCATTACCTTCAGAGGCAACCTTTTCCTGTAGAGAATCTCCCTGAAACTGCACCTCTCCTCTAGGAGGGATCTCTCCAGAAATGCCGAGTATGTTGAATTCAGCGACAAGATTCAGAGATGCAGCAATCGCAAGCTGGTCCTCAATTTCTGTGTCATCCACACGCGACAAGGTCAGACGCTGTGTAGTTGACCTAATCTCCTCCGTATTCTTGGGAGCTGGTCTTTCAGCTGTGAAAAGAGATGTAATGGCGTCAAGGAGGGCATCCTCTGTAATACCGTCTTCACGACCCAACTCCTGGGACTGAACACCTGGCTGACCATTCCCACGAAGAACGTGCGCATCCATTGGACCTACTAATGGACCCACCAGGGAGGCTTAAAAAACTAGCCTCTCCCGGGCCCTGTGCTTCCGACCGGAGTGTGGCATAATCACAGTGAGTAAGAGGGAAAGGACGCGCCACGTTCAGGGTTTAGCACACCATCTTGGGTCCTCCCCTAATGCTGAATATTTCTATTGCATGCATCTGCTGTAATCCATTCCTAACAACAAGGTATATTTATTTGGAATGCTAAGTCTCTATTGTTAATGGGGCAATTTTGTTATAGCTTGCAAAAGAATGTTAGCAAATATAAGCAGAAAGTACAATAATGTTCAAAGCAAACTCACACACATAAGTTCACTTTGAATATTAGCACCCCAAAACTACCTGCACACCTGATAAAAGGTACAAAGAAATGGTTCAGGAAATTTTATGCTCACACTACTATAAATCCCAAACCCTCCCAGACCCCATCCCCCGGAATGTATTGGCTCAGTCTGGGTAAACTTATACACAATACAGGACTTACGCTCCTAAGTTGATCTGCATATCAGACAGGTAATTTTATAACAAGTCATGGCTTGTTTTACCCATGGAAATGCCTTAGAAAACTACCCTCCCTGGGGCCAGTTTTCAGAACTATGCATTCTGATGCAAAGTCTGCAGGTACTTTTATGTGCTGGCTTTGTACCAATTCTGAAGGGGAAAGTTTGTATCTACTTTCCCTAGAAAATTCCCTAGGGAAAAAAGTACTCACAGAGATTTACACCTCTTTTTCTGTTCTGTTTAGAGATAACAGTCTGCTTGGGAGTTAGCAATCTGTTGCTATTTAGGAGAGTTGTGGGTGGATCCTTGGACCGGTGGCAGATGACCACGCCCCCAGGGGAAGATCCCGAGAGGGACCACCGGTCAGGCTCAGAGTATGGAGACAGACACACACTAGTTATTTTATTAGACAGTATACTGAACCACCAGAGGTGGCAGTAGTGAGCTGGAATGCCCAGCTGGGCTGTAGTCCCTCAGTCCCTGGAAGCTGAGCGGTAGAGAAACCGAAATATAGTGAGTAGGCAGGGTATGCAGAGTTCATGAGCTGAACTAGATGGTTACACTCACATAATGTCTCATAGAAGCCCAGGAGCTCGAATATATAGGCCCTCGAGGAGCGAGTATCTAGTTCCAGGGAAAGCTCTGAGAGAGCGATGGTAACTCACTGATGTAGTTGGCAGTGATGACTTCCAGGCAGAAGAGAATACGGAGCAAGTCTGGGAATGAGGGCCCTCGAGGAGCAAGTACCGGTTCCAGACTGTCACCTGAAAAACAAAGGAGAGAGCGAGGCCCCCGAGGAGCGGGTACCCCTAGTAAGACTGAGGAGGCAGAGTAGCTTAGGTAGTAACCCTTGCTAACTCGAAGAAGCAGAGTAGCTTGGAAACTTGAAGCGAGTCCGTAGTCATTCCTTGCTAACTCGATGTGTTAACAAAATCTAAGACCTTAAATTTCCGTCGCGGGTGACGTCATCTTCGGGGGACGCCCCCGAGGTTCGCGCCATCGCCGGTACTTCAGTCGGGGCCGTGCCACGCGCCCCTAGGCCTCCAGGACACATGGCAGGTTGCGGCATCTAGCCGGTCCGGGGACGCTGGAGGACCTCGGCAGGAGGACGCCGCGGCAGCCAATCTTCCTGCGGACGAAGAGGGAGGAGCCAAAGAGGTAAGGAGAGCGGAGAAAGGGCATCGGGAACAGACGGACACAACATTTTCCTGGGGATACTGTTTTCCTGAAATCCAATCAGCTAGTTTTAAAATTGCAAAACTCGGCATTGTTGCATTCCCTACCCTAACCCCACCCACAGAAATGGCCCTCCTCTCTGCAGGTAAAATTATGCACGATCTGCTACAACCCATGTACTTTACCTGCAAAACAGGCTGGGGAGTTTTCAAATAGGCCTCACTTCCGGGTAAATAGCCTTTTACCCTGCCCTCTAAAAAGTTATTCTAGGGAGCCCAACTGTGATGTTGAACTTTGATTTGACGCTGCTATATGCATAACAGGCCATCGATACCTTGTCAGCAATCACCATAACAATTCAATAATCATCATTGTTTAAGTGAGATTGAAAGAGACCCTGAAATGGGTTTTCAGGAGCTCCCAGTAGCAACAATAATATTCTCTATGTTGAGAATTTCCTCCATGATAGTGACATGTTATTTTAAATGTTTTCATTACAGGATATGCTGCGGACTTTGTTCCTATCTTGTGTTGCCTTTTTTTTTTTCTCTTATATTTTGACCTGGCAGTTTCCTCCTGGGTGCTTCAGCTCCATTGAAACCAGGGCCGGGATCTGGAACCATGAGCTTTCCTTTACAACTACCCCGGGATTTTTTTCCCTATTTGTATCCTGTGCCAACTAGAGATGTGCATTCGTTTGCAACGAAATAGGAAATAAAGACGATACTTCCTATTTCGTTGCATTTTGGGGGGCTGACTAAACGAAAGGAAAACCCCTCTTGGGCCGTCGGCTGCCACTAATCAAAATGGCGCCGGTGGCTCTTTGCCCTTACCATGTGACAGGGGCTACTGGTGCCATTGGTCGGCCCCTGTCAAATGGTAAATGCAAAGAGCCACCAGCGCCATTTTGATTAGTGGCAGCCAATGGCCCGAGAGGGGGAGATCGCTCCCGGGACCCCCGCTTGACCAACAGGTACTTTCAACAAGTCTTGGGGGGGGTCGGGACAGTGGGGGGTTGTAATTAATTAAATTTTAAGGGTTGGGGTGGGTTTGGGGGGGGGGGGCAACCAAAATAATTCAGCCCGAAGCACGGGAAAATGAAATTTCCCGCAGCAGGCCGATAACGAAGGCTGAACTGAAAGGTTCGGCCGAATCACATCTCTAGTGCCAACTTCCTTAATCCAGCTATTGCAGTGATGGTCCTTGGCTGGGAGCCATGCATTAGGGCTCTTTCTGGAAGTTTGCAATCATGGGCCCTAAATCCAGTCATTAGGATGCCCAGTTACATGGATACTATGGATCCCTCCTCCCCAGCCCACTTTTTGTTGAAAGCTATTTTCCCTAATGATTTAACACTTTAGCTACAGACTCTGAGGTGAATTTTCAAATCTTTATGCATGTGCGTAAGTAGCCTCTACGCGTTTACTCCGTATATTATAAAAGTTAAAATTATGCATATATTTTCATTTTTGCATGCACATATATGAGTAAATCAAACCCATAAATTGTTATTTTAAAAGACAAGCGTGCTCAATTGCCAACTTACTCGTGTATTTTTACACCTGCTAAATATCTGGCATAAGTGATATTAAACATGTTTATTATGAAGTATTGACTAGGAGTGGGAGCCTTGAAAATTTTGTTGCCCTTTCATTTCCATTCTGGGGTCAGGCCATTTCGGGTCCACTCCAAGATTGGTTTTTTTTTTTAATTCATTGTTGTGTCATTTCATTGAACCTTCCATTTATTAAAAAAACAGAGACCCCCCCCCCCCCAACCAGTGGACCCTCCACATACCCTTCCAACCCCCCAGAACTCACCACAAAAACCCGGTGGTCTAGTAAGGGGCTGGTAGTGACTTCCTGGGCCGGCAGCTGCCCTCATTCAAAATGGCATCAGATGCCCTTTGCCCTTAACTTGTGACAGGGGCTACTGGTGCCATTGGGCAGCCCCTGTCACATGGTAGGGGCAAAGGGTTGCTGGTGCTATTTTGAAAAATGGCATGGCCTATCCATTGTCCCTACCATGTGACAGGGGCTGCCCAATGATACCAGTAGCTCCTGTCACAAGTTAAGGGCATAGGGCGGCCGGTGCCATTTTGAATGAGGGCAGCCACCAGCCAGGAGTGGGTTGTCGCTCCCCGGCCCCTGTTAGACCAACAAGTGTTTGTGGTGAGTTCTGGAGGGATCGGGAGGTTAGGCAGAGAGTCTGTTGGTGAGGGAGGGCTCAGTTTTCTAATAAATGGGAAGGGTTGAGGCAGGTTCCAGGATTTTGATTTTCATTTTGTTTACATTCTTTTTAACCTCCACAAAAATTATAGGAAAAGCAACACGAAATTTTGTGTCTTTTCATATTGTTTTTTGTTTTTCCCTAAATACAACGAAAAAGGAAATATTGTATGTATAATCCTGTTTCGTTGCAAACGACTTCCCACCCCTAGTACTGACTGGGTGGAAGGTCTTGGTGAATAAGAAGGAGCTCGGGCTGAAGAACCAGGAGGGTCCAGATGGCCTAGAGAAGGACTAGGACAACTGGTGGACTAACTGGTAAACTGATTAATTCTATTTATGCATACATGTTTAAAAAATGGTCAACTTACACATGTAAAATGGAACTTTTGAGACAAAGTCCTACTTTGCTTTCATGCATATATTTTTAAAATAGGCAGGAAAAGTACTGTATATTTATTCAATATATTGATATATGTGGTTTCAATGCATTGCATGCGTTCATGATTAGGAATATATATGCAGATATCTTGCAGGGTAGAGATATATGTATTTTATAAATGCACATATAACATATGAGTCGGTTATAAAATACTTGCGTATATCTGCTTGCAGTCATATACATATGTATATGCTGCCGCACACATTTATTTGGAAGTTATCCTCCCTATTTCTAAAAGATCTCCTCTCCTGGGGTTTCTTTAATTTGAAGAAAGATACCCTGAAAATGAATTGGAAAGTAGAAAGTTAAATTGTGCATGCTGAAACCTTTGTATGCTTCTATCTTTTGGAAGACTTATTCAAAATATTAATAACGATAAGGGACCTACTGCAGGATTTCTGCGTTTTTAAGTCAAACGAGGTTACAGATTTACTGGAAGGCAGATTCATGGCCTGTGGCTATAAGTGACTGCATGCATGGCATGTGAACAGCAGCGGTTCCTGTGTTCTCTTCACTATCAACCAGAGATCAGAGAAAGCAATTAGGTTAGGGCATGAAAATATTGCATAGCCGTTGGGGATGCCTCTGTCAAAACTTGCGACCAATATTAGCTGCTGTTTATATTGGCTGCAGTGTCAGAAAGCAGCGAGGATGGGCAAGATCATACCTGCCTGTCTACAGATTGGGCTACTCTGCCTCTCATTGGATGCTTTGAATACTTTCTGCCCAAGTCATAATTAATACTACTTAGTCTTAAAACCAGATGTGTTTCTGTTTTGTGCCTGGGAAGACAGAGAGATTTCTTGTCCAGTCCTATTCCACTGGACTCATGGCTGGCAGCTAATGCTGGATCTGCTGGGGCTGAGAATGTGTCTAATGCCTGAAGTCAGGACTCTGTTCCTGTGTACCTCCTGCTCACTGACGTTCCCGGACTTCTGCTTAAAACTCAGTGCCTTCAATGGAAGCGTATGCTGTAGTAAGACAAGAGGTAGGAAAGGATTTTATTTTGCAGATAGAGTGCTAAGGATATCTTGAATGTCACTGAATGTTCAAAAAGTACATCCATTCCGTTTTAAGAGGGCTATGAACTTGTTTGACGCTGTCCTCCTGCCAAAGTGTACAGTGGGAAGCTTATTACATTTTTTCATAAAGTTCCCAAAACTTTTGATTCATTTAAAAATAGTTTCATGCAAAAAAAAATCTGTGCATATTTATAATGGAAGGAAAAGGCAGGCAAGAGAATATGTGTATTTGTATGAACATAGTTCTGAATGGTTTTCATTGCTAAATCTTAGCTACTTTTTACTAAATTTAGCAAATACAAGTTAGAATACTTCATCTAATTTCACCCACATTTAAAATTAGATTATGATACTCTTCATTCGAAAAGGCAATCATCAATACCAATGGTACTAAATGGTTACAGTTTTCATTCTTGAGAGGAAAAAAGAAACAAACAAACATCTGTATAAATTCATTTACAAAAACTGCTTTAGAATTCTATTATGAATTTAACATAAAGGAACAAAAGTCAGCAATTTCAAAGACATGGCCTCTATACTGCAATCGTAGCTTGGCACCCTTTTGTACTGTTACATCATGAATGATGTTCTATGATGTCATCACACCATTGTGTGGAATCGTGCAAAAGATTAGAACTGTTGTCTGCTATGTGTCATGCAGTCAGCATCGTAGTGTATGGCCATGAAAACTGAAAGCCAGTAATTTAAGGCTTTTTGTTCATTTTTTTTTTATCTATTAGAAAAAAGCTTAAGTAACTCAGGCTCTTAATGTCTGATGACATGTGCTCTAGAAAGACCATGATGATGGGTAGAATGACCTTTCATGCTCATTAAGAGGGTAATTTTCAAAAGGACTTTATGCTTCAAACACTATTTTAAACAGAG
Organism: Rhinatrema bivittatum; assembly: GCF_901001135.1. Classification (NCBI taxonomy): domain Eukaryota; kingdom Metazoa; phylum Chordata; class Amphibia; order Gymnophiona; family Rhinatrematidae; genus Rhinatrema; species Rhinatrema bivittatum. The sequence continues at coordinate 186,998,681 of NC_042621.1, forward strand.
ATATTCAGTGGGATAGCCAAGTTAGGGGGTCATTTATCAAAATGCGGTAAGGCGTTTTCGCATGCGTTAAGGGCTTATCGCATGCGAAAAAGCCCCGTTTTCGCATGCGATAGGCCTTTTAGACATGCGAAAACGTGTTTACCGCATGCGATCGCACCATATCGTATGGTGCGATGCAAATGCCGAAACAGGGAGGAGTCGGGGCGGAGAGAGGATGCAAATGCAAAACCTGGGCGGAGAGTGGGCTGGGTTAGCCTGCCTGCGAAGTGGTATCGCACAGCCATAACGCCAATTTTAACAACACCTCTTTCAGATGCGTTAGGCTGTGCGATAGCAGTCAGGACCATGCGATGACGTACCTTCGCCATTTGCGATGCAGAATATGAAGTGGTATAGCAATGTGCACTAACTTAGCTCTTCGCACAGGTAAGTTTCGCAAAATGCGATAAACAGTATATTAGCATACACCACGCCCCTTTTGGTAACGCATGCGGTACTTACCGCATTTTGATAAATGAACCCCTTAGTTTGTTGTAGCAAAAATGACCAAGGTGGGTGGCACCTTATAGACTAAACAATTTATTGAGGCAGGAGCTTTCGAGGACAGAGTCCATGCATCCGATAAAGTGGGCTCTGTCCTCGAAAGCTCATGCCTCAATAAATTGGTTAATTTATAAGGTGCCACACACTAGGGGTGCAAGCCTTAAAAAAATGTTGTCATATTTTTGTTTTCATTCTGGGGATGGGCCATTTCGGGTCCACTCTTGGATCGTATTTTTTTTTTGTTCGGTTCCCATTTCATTAAAAAAAACCAAAAACAGGATCCACCCCAACCCTTCCCATTTATTAAAATATTGCCCCCCCCCCCCACTAGTGGAGTTCCCTGCTCATTCTAGCCCACCCTCCCAACCCCTCCAGGATTCACCAAAAATTCCTGGTGGTCTAGTGGGAGACCTGGAGCGACCTCCTGCTCCCAGGCCGGCGGCTGCTATCAGTCAAAATGGTGTCAGCTGCCCTTTGCCCCTACCATGTGACAGGGACTACTGATGCCATTGTGCAGCCTGTATCACATGGTAGGGGCAAAAGGCAGCTGGCGCCATTTTCACTAATGGCAGCCATCAGCCCGGGAGCAGGAGTTTACTTCTGGGCCGCCCGCTAGACCACCATGCATTTATGGTGAGTCCTGGAGGGGTCAGTAGGGTGAGCTAGAGTGGGCAGGGTGGTCCACTGATAGGGGGGCTCCCAACATTTTAATAAATGGGAAAGGTTGGGATGGGTTCTGAATTTTTTTTTGTTTTAAACTTGCTTTTTTTTTTTTTAACCACCCAAAAATCTATAGGAAAAACAACATGAAATTTCATGGGTTTTTCCTATCATTTGGTTCTATTGCTGAAATGCACAGAGTTAGAAAACATTGTCTTTATTTCCTATTTCATTGGAAACGAATGCCCATTCCTACTACCCACCTCTTGTCATTTTTATTTTACACGCAGAAGTGGCTTTTTATGAAGCCACCTGCCTGATAGGCAGGTAAAGTTATGTGCGTATGTCGTGTTCATATTCAGATTTACCGGGACTGAGTGGAGGGTATCCCAGGGGGGCAGAGTTGAGGAAGCACTTACTTTCTAAAATCTAGCACTATGCGCATATTTTTTCAGGAAAAATCTGTGCGTTCCAATTAGCAGATGTAACTTGTGATAGAACTGGTGGAATAAAACATTTTCAAAGGGAACTTATGTGTGTTAAGTCTGCTTTGAAAACTGATGTAACATAGGCACATTTTTCCTGACATTTATATGCAGGGTGTTTGTATAATTACCCTCTAATAGGGCAGTTATCAAAACTGCAGGCAGGTACAAAGTCCACAGGTATTTTTACTCACTGATTTTACACCAGTTCTTACTTTACCTTTGACAATGGCCAAAATAAAAAGTATCCACTAAGATTTGCACCAACTTTCTCTGTCCATACTTTTCCCCGCAAAAAGATGCATAGTTTTGAAAATGCAAAACTACCTGCATTATTGACTCATTTGGCTTAACCCCACCCCTAAAAATGTGGGTAAAATTATGCATGTCATGGAACAACGTGTGTATTTTTACCCACGTACAGGGTGCGCGGTTTTCAGAAAGTCCTTGTAGCTGAGTATATAGCCATTTACATGGCTTTTGAAAATGGCCCTCGAAATAGACAGTGGCATGATTTGATTATTATAGTCCTATTCAGAGATCAGCATGACGTAGAGAATTTAGGTAGTTGAGTAAGTTCTGTACGTAAAAGAGAGACAATGAGAATAGACTGTGATAATGTATGTCTAAAGGAGAGGACGGAGCAAAGTAATAAACCTTCCAGAGAGCTCTAATGGTCCTATCACTACAAAAGTAGTGAAAAATCTTGCATACACGTGAAATTTTGGCACACTTCAAGATTTTATTTTATTGTTTTGGCATTATGGATCAGATAGACAGGTACTACGTATCTGCATTAGTGTAAATCACAGGACCATTATTGACCTGAACTCAAGGTTTAAAGTTAATCTTTAATGGAAGTTATTGTGACCCCAGATAAATAGATAGATTGAATCACTACTATAGTGCTTTCAGCCCTAGTTAAAAAGTGTTGAAAATAATTATGCTTATGTATTTTGTATATGAAAACAATGTAGCAATTGCATTAAAAGTGAAACAATTTATTGACAAAAATTTTGTTGTCATGTAAGTGAAAGAGAATATTGTATTTGTCAACAAAATCTGTATGTATAAGTCAGTACCAATAACATTTTTTCCCAGATGGACTTTCTGGGCTGTTGTTGATCCTTTGGAGAGGATGAAATACTTGTTTTTCTTCTAGCTATGATTTCTTTGCTATTATTACCAATTAATAACTATACCTAGTCAATCAATCAAAATTCAGGATTCCTATCTTGTCTTTACAAACTCCACCAGAGCCGCAATCACCACATACAGACATCCATGCCTATCAATATAACCACATACCAATAATCAGCAATGATGATCATGCATCCTTACACAAACACACAGACACACAGAACAATACACAAACGTATGCGCAGAAGCACACAAGCCTACACACATACTTACACCAACACCCTCCCCACAAAGAGGACCATACCCACTCACAATTATATCCCATACAAATGCTAGCACACAGACATACAGATAGATACTACCCCACAAACATACATAAAAATGCACACCTAAACATATATCCATACTCATACAAATAGAGAGACTCCACTGCCCCCTATGCACACACGTAAGGATCATTCTGTGTGCTCTTTTTAGATCAGCAGTGATTGGTTGATCTCCCCTATGTAATGTGGGCACAGCCTGCTAAAGGCATGTTTGGCTATAGTTTTGATTTTGAGAGGACGGGATATTTTTGCTGGTGATACCAATGGGCCCCACAACCTATAAGTTGGGATAACAGAGAGAAATCCTATTTTTGTGCCTTCACAGACCAGGAAGGGTTTTTTCCTCATTAAAGAGATTAAAAGAGGAGAGATTTTGTCTTACAGAGAGTTAGGCCTCTTATTTTATGACTAGGTCAGCCTGGAAGGGAAGACTCTCTTTCTGGAAGAATCAGGATTGAGGCTGCATGTCTGTCTACCACTCAAGTTGGCTTGCAGTGCTCAGAAAGAGATTTATTGTGCCAAAGAGAATTGATTGTGGGTTTTTTCCTGTTTATGGAGGGGAGGAATTGTTTTGGTCTTCACCTTCCTACTCCATCTTGAGAAGCACAATTCTTCTTTTTTCCATCACTGAGAAAGAGACACTGATTCAAGCCTGGAGATGTATAAAGAGGATGCAATACTGGGAGTTATCATTCTTTAGTTCGTGATGATAATTTTTGCTATTCTTGCATGGATCTTCTATTTTAAGTTAAACATTTTTTGTTGGAGCACTACTCCCAGTCTACTGCGTGATATTGTTACCTCCTACTTGAAAGAAGGGAGGATGTCCCGAATGAGTACCTATTGGGTCTGTGAAAGAGAGGAGTGGGGAGTTTAAGAGACTATCACTGATATCACCTGGGGCCCTGGAGGTTTGGTCCTCCTCGTCACGAGTGGAACTCTAGTACACAGGCTCAGAAGTCTGATTTGTGAGAAGAGTGAGAGGTCCAGCTAGTGAGTGTAGCCCTGGGTCTTGCTGTGACCCCTGTCTTAGGGATTCTTAAATCAAGAGAGGGTATACACATATTTAAGTTTAGAATATTACACAAGGTATGCTACATTACATATTTGCTAAAATATTTATGTTTGAAAGGAATGTGAGCATAATCTAGCAGGAGTGCTGACCAACCATCAGTGTTGCCCTTACTGGGACAACAGCAGAAACGACTTGGCATAATGTCCTGAGATGAGTTTTAGAAACAGAGCGCTTGCACTTTGTGGTGAAACTTCATGAGGTTAGCCACGTAATGTGCCTGCAGTACTTTGCTGGAAAAACATCCCATACTTGTATATACCAAATCAATTACAGATCAAGCAGAGAACAAAGGCAAAAGGCTATGAACTCTCTTGCATGATTTGCAGTTTTTCTTCATTTCATAAAGGGTATCAAAGGTTTCATTTCTTTTTCTATAAAATGCTCTTTGTTTCTACAAACAGGTGGGTTTTTAAAGATCCAAAATTAGATGTGTGAGATTATTTTCCTTCCTAGCATCATTTTATATAAATCTGTATTGTGTGTCTTTAACAATAATCTGGGCCTCTATGGGCCATGAAAGGGGAGGTGCATTTTTAATCGTAACCAGTCAGCCCCCTTTCTTTATAATGTTTTTATTTTATTTCTAATGAATGATTGTAATTTGCTGGAAATTTAAAACATGTGTACTTGCCATGGATAGTAGTATCAGGGTAGTGTCACTAAATGGGTTAATTTTGTGCATGCCACAGGAAGTCAGAGAAGAAATTCAACGCTCAATTGTGAGAATCAACAAGGAAAAGAGAGCGCAAAACAATTGAAATAGTCCTTACTAGTTGTAGTAGTGCAAACAATTAGGGCCAGATTTTAAAACTAATGCGCGGGCGTAGATTTGTGCGCGCAACCTGGCATGCACAAATCTACGCCTGATTTTATAACATGTGCGCGCAGCCGTGCACATGTTATAAAATCCAGGGTCGGCGTGCGCAAGGGGGTGCACACTTGTGCACCTTGCGCGCGCTGAGCCCTAGGGGAGCCCCAATGGCTTTCCTCGTTCCCTCCGAGGCCGCTCCGAAATCGGAGCGGCCTCGGAGGGAACTCTTTTTCGCCTCCTCCCCACCTTTCCCTCCCTTCCCCTATGTAACCCAGCCCTACCTAAATTCCCCCCACACACCTTATTTCGGCGAGTTATGCCTGCCTGAGGAGGACTCAGGAACGGCCCCGCCCCTGTACCGCCGCCACGCCCCCAACCCACCCCCGGACCACCGCCGCGCCCCCGGACCGCCCATTTTGGAAAGCCCCGGAACATACACGCGTCCCGGGGCTTGCACGCGCCGCCGAGCCTATGCAAGTTAGGCTCGGCGCATGCAGGGGCAGCTTGGGGCAGCTTTTCGGAGGTTACACGCGTATCCCTTTGAAAATCTGCCCCATAGTCTTTATTATTTGTATTACTACAACTAGTAAGGACTATTTCAATTGTTAATTTTGTGCACACCGTGTCAGGAATGAACCTCATCCGAAAGCCAGGGCATGTTAGATACAATTTCAGTCTCCCAAATTTACTGCTAGTGCTACTTGCCTTATGCCTGAGAGAGCTTCTTAGTGGAGTTAGGAAGGTGTAAGAGGGTCATTTAATTTTTAATGACTAACATGTAAAATTAGCATATACGTGCATAAGTAGCATTTTCAGGAGGAGGGGAGAATGCACATTCTGTTGCTGCTATGCAGAAAAGTTTGTGCATACAAAGAGGATGCACTGAGGGGGTTCTGGGGTAGGTTTTGAAAGTACACGCACGTTTATGAATTTTATAATAAGCATAATATGTCTGCACTACCAGGGGTGGGTTTTTTTTATTAATTTGTACTCTTACGGCTAATGCAATTGTTGTTAGCTGCTGGCTACACCTGTGCAAGTACTTTGTATGCACGGCAGTGTTTAAGATCTTGTGCGTCTTGATGATTTTCTGAATGGATTTCATGCAGTAGGCAGTAGCTACTTTTTTTTTTTTTATGTGAGGGTCTGCTTCATTTTGTTTCTGTTGTCCTGTTTGTTTTTAGATTGTGTATATTTATTATGTGATGTGCCACGAACAGTGAAGTGAGCAGAATACAAATGTTTTAAATAAAATAACTAAATATGTAAGGGACCACTTAGGTCCCTCACTAGCTAAATTGTCCCTAGCTTAAGCCCTAGCCTAGGATTCAGGAGTTTGCAGACTATCCCTTACAGGTACCTCCATAGAGGCTTGCTTGGATTGCTCAGCCAACAACTTAAATGCAGGCTGTGCTTGAGGAGGGAGGGTGGTTTTGGTTTGGTTTTTGAATGGGAGGGTTTGAGAGGAGGAGTTTTGTATTCACCCATTTTGACCCCCCTGCCTTTTCCAGGGGAAGGGATTCTGCCCTGGCCAGTAACCCCCAGGCCTGGAAGGGATTGACTTGCTGAGAGAAAAAGAGGAATTTGGGGAGAGCTGTTTATTTTCTGATTCTGATTTTTGGGAGCCAGGTCCTGCCTAAGGAGATTTTCACCCCTGCCTTGGGAGGACAGGATAAAGTGCTGTGATTCACTGCTGCTAAGCTAAGGAGGGGCTGCAGTGATCTGTCAGAGAAGAAAAGAAAAGTAGTTTGCATAGAGTTCTGCTCTTGTGTTTTCCGAGGAATTCTTTTGCCACCAGTTCCAGTCTACCGAGAAGGAGAAGAGATTTTGGATTTTAGCACTGTTTGGGACTCTCTATCACCAGAAGTCTAAGTTATACTATCAGAGAGAGAGAGAGTTAAGGATATCCAAGTCCCCACTGGGAGCTCACGTCTAACATCTGGAGGGTTGGGTCTTTCCTAGTGCCTGCCACCGCAGAGACACTGACCCAGCTGTTAGAACAGAGGGAAAAGGTATCCTTGGACTGTTATTTTTGTGAGAAGATAAATTGGAGAATTTAGTTGTGAATTGGACTTCTGGTGTTTTTGGTTGCAATAAATTTTTGTTGAACATCTCACTGGAGTGTCAAGTGTCTTCATTAAGTCAGAGGTGTCGTACGGCAAGGACATCCTAAGTGTGAGTACTGTGGAGAAAGAAAACCTAAAGAGATTGAGAGACTGTGGCTTGGTCCCCATTTCTGTGAGCCTGGGGCCCCAGGGGTTGAAGCCTCCTTTTTACCAGCTAGAACCCTGGCACCCTGGGGCCTGTAATGTACTGAGTGAATCGAGATTGGAAAAAGACAGAGCGTGGGAGAAAAGTGGCCCCGGGGACAACAGTGTGCCCCAGCATTCCAGGACGTCCACGAAGAGAGGGTTACAAATTAACGGGCCGATACAGTAAAGTCCATGGGAGAGCGGACGGACGCCAGCTCTCCTGGCGCATGCACCGGCCCCTCGCCGGTGCGCGCGATTCAGTATTCAAATGAGGTGGTGCGGTAGAAATGGGGAAAAGGAGGCGCTAGGGACACTATCGCGTCCCTAGCGCCTCCTTTTTGACAGGAGCAGCGGCTGTCAGCGGGTTTGACAGCCGACGCTCAATTTTGCCGGCGTCGGTTCTCGAGCCGCTGACAGCTACGGGCTCGGAAACGGACGGTTTTCGGCCCGACAGCCGCGGGCCGAATTCAAATTTTTTTTTCTTTTTTTTACTTTTTTTACTCTTTGGGACCTCCGACTTAATATCGCCATGATATTAAGTCGGAGGGTGCACAGAAAAGCAGTTTTTACTTTCTTGGCTTGGCTGCACATTTTACTTTCTGTATCCCGCGCTCATACCTAATAGGGCCATCAACATGCATTGAGGGCGCTATTAGGTGCCGCGGGTTGGACGCGCGTTTTCCTCCCCTTACTGAATAAGGGGTAAGGGAAAACGCGCGTCCAATAGCCTGTCAATAAATAAATATGTGTCATGCTTTTGTACACACAAATCAAGATGCAGATATTAAATAAGACCACTTTTTTTTTTTTTTTGAAATTTTTGAGTGGAAGATCTAGATCAAGTGGTGGAGGGTGTTGGTGACCTGGAGGAGCTCTCAGTGAAGTGGTGCAGAAGCAAGATGCACGCACCCATCAGCTAACTTTGTAAAATACCTGCCTCTGCATACAAACTTGTACTTGCTACAGTTATTTAACATGTAAAATATATGTGCATGCTTTTATAAAAGGTATATAAACTATGAATGTGAGTGTACTGAAACATACATGCATACTTTCAGGAAGGTCATACATGGCATAACTTTAAGTGCACCTACGTATGTGTGTACACTATTGAAATTTACCTTCACTATATCTAAGCAACATATCAAGGTGTGCTTAGAAGTTCTTCATTTAACCTCCTTCTGGGTCACATAAAATGAGAGTGTGTGTCTGGGGCCTGTTTGGGAGCTAAGCGCCGGTCTCTGTGGGTTCAAAACAAAACTGGAATCAAGCAGATAGTATAATGGTCTTGCCACAGTGGCAAGGGTTGTATTCCTAAAATGGGAGAGGGAACTGAAAACCAAAATACTTTGTTCTGCTGTGTGACCCTTTTAACTGCACCGAGTTCAGTCCAAATTCTTCAATCCCATTCTTCAGTCACTGAAAGATGCTTCTCATGTATCCGCAGCTTGGAATAAAAGTCTCACTCCAAAGGCATACTCGAACAAGAAACTTTTATTTCCAAAATTTATGGGGTTTCCAGCAGTCAAATATATTAAAAATTCCCAGAATTAATCAGGGTTCACAGCATTGATTAGCAGCAACATCAAAAACAACAACAAAACACTCATTCTTCAAAAACAGATCCCCATCCCCATACAGAATTCTTCTCACCCACTTTTCAAAAAGTGTCCATAAACCTGTTGTGACATCATGACACCATCCAAGAGTGCAGTGTCCATAAACCTGTTGTGACATCATGACACCATCCAAGAGTGCAGTGTCCATAAACCTGTTGTGACATATGACACCATCCAAGAGTGCAGTGTCCATAAACCTGTTGTGACATCATGACACCATCCAAGAGTGCAGTGTCCATAAACCTGTTGTGACACATGACACCATCCAAGAGTGCAGTGTCCATAAACCTGTTGTGACATCATGACACCATCCAAGAGTGCAGTGTCCATAAACCTGTTGTGACATCATGACACCATCCAAGAGTGCAGTGTCCATAAACCTGTTGTGACATCATGACACCATCCAAGAGTGCAGTGTCCATAAACCTGTTGTGACATATGACACCATCCAAGAGTGCAGTGTCCATAAATCTGTTGTGACATCATGACACCATCCAAGAGTGCAGTGTCCATAAATCTGTTGTGACACATGACACCATCCAAGAGTGCAGTGTCCATAAACCTGTTGTGACACATGACACCTTCCAAGAGTGCAGTGTCCATAAACCTGTTGTGACACATGACACCATCCAAGAGTGCAGTGTCCATAAACCTGTTGTGACATCATGACACCATCCAAGAATGCAGTTCCATAAATCTGTTGTGACATCATGACACCATCCAAGAGTGCAGTGTCCATAAATCTGTTGTGACATCATGACACCATCCAAGAGTGCAGTGTCCATAAACCTGTTGTGCTCCATAATCCTCTAGGTTGTCACATGACACCATCCAAGAGTGCAGTGATAATGATTCACTGGTCTCCTATGCCTGTTTCTGATGGACTGAGTAGACTAGCTGAGCTGTTGACTGAGGAGCTGTGAAAACTCCTCACTCTGAAACCTAATGGTCCGGGCAAAAGAAACCCTTTCCCATTTTGAACACCACCTTACATTGACCCCACTAAAGCTCCCCCATGTGATTCTCTCTCCCAATAGCACTTATCATCATAACCTAAAAGTAGAGGTTAAGTGACATTCTTGAACATTGTCCACTGACAAATTTCTAGTGACTGGGATTTAATTCAGGGCCCCTGTCAAATATTTAATCAGGCACCCAATGCAATTGTAACTAACTCTGTATCTTTCTGCCACATTTTCTTTGAATCTAATTGCATCATTTGATACTTGAGGATCTTCTCTCTATGGAACAGAGAATAGAGAGAAGATCCTCAAGTACTAAATGATGCAATCAGAGACAAAGAAAATATGGCAGCAAGACACAGAAATAATAGTAAATGTATTGTATTACGGTAGTATCAATAAAAGAAATGTAAGATGCTACAGCATAAACATACCTCACATATTTCTAAATAATATAGTCCTATGATAGTGAGAATCAATAATTGTATTTTATTTTTGAGATTTTTTCTTAATGGAAAAGTGGGTGATAAGTAAATGTCATTTGATTCAAAAGTCCTTTAAAAAGCATGGTGAGAATGAAATGGTATTGGAGCTCTTAGCAGCCGTGACACTGCTTTGCAAATGCTGCCATCTTGATGCAGCTTCATGGACTTTTCACATATACCTCCTCCTCTGTACTCATACCCATTCATACACAGACTGCCCCTACTATTGAAAAATAAAGATTAAATATAAGTTTCAATACTTTCCCTTTCACTGAAACTAAGGCACTACCATGAGGTGGAGCACCATGATTGCCCTGAAGGATATCACGTTCCCTCATTAGTGAGATATGCTTGGCTGTTTTGAAGTTCCCCAGAGTCTAGACATCCTTCATTGTTCAGTGTTGTTGCACCAGACAACAACTGCAGTTAAAATATCTTATGGTGCCAGTATTTTTGTTTAAAATTGCTGTACTAGTGAATGAAGAGGCTTCCAACTTCTGCAACAATATACCTCCACTGTTTCACTGCTCCGCTGATACCCGCTGCACGTGATCATGCAGGCCTACACTGCATGGACATGTACTGCACGTCCACTAACTCGGGACAGCAGAAGCTGCTTAAGAGAACAGGAACTGCATCTTTAAGTGCAACTTTGATGACTTAGAAATACTATATTCACATTGCTGCCAAAAATCAGTTATTGTAAATTGATCATGATATATCTCATGTTCAGATGAAGAAGAACAATACACTTATTTTTTATATTATTTTTTTGATTGCTATATAGCATTAGCAAAGCATGTAGTTCTGCATTAGTTAAACATAGTTAATGATTAACACAGCTCGTGCAGGTATAATAGGCACCACAATCTTTGTAATCTAATAAAGGAACCACAGATTCACATTATTTTTCCTATTGTTGAAAAGCTTTTCACCTAGCATAAATATGAAGAGATGCCCAGGCAGCCTTTATCTTCCCTGTGTTTTTGTTATTGCTTGTATCTCATCTCACGTTCCCCCTTCCTACTGATGCTGCCTCTCATGCCTAATTTCATATCACCTCAATAGGCCATCCCAGTTGTGCAGAACTCTGTAATTCTTCCAGCTTCCCCTTCAATGTGAAGTAAAATGTATACATTTGTTGGTGGACTGGGTGGTATATCAAAATCTCAAATGAATGTTTGACTGTTTCCTATTTTTAGGCATCTTTGGTCAGCGTTTGGAAGACACCGTGCAATATGAAAGAAAGTATGGTCAGCGGTTAGCTCCGTTGCTGGTGGAACAATGTGTGGATTTTATTCGGGAGCGTGGGCTTGATGAGGAAGGCTTGTTTCGGATGCCAGGGCAAGCCAACCTTGTTAAGGAGCTGCAGGATGCTTTTGATTGTGGAGAAAAGCCTCTGTTTGACAGGTACATTGTAGTATCTTGTTCTGAATCAGTATTTACATCATTTGCCGCACATGTTTTCCATCTAATCTACTGTACAATCTGATTTAAAAAAAAAAAAAAAGGGCAGGCTACTTCAAGCAAACACAGCCAGAGGAGGGGGGGCTCAGTACCAAAAGTGCTGCTTTTGAGAGTCACTGCTGCCCATGCCCAGGATTTGGATTTTTAGACTGAGTCACTTTTCTTTCCAAACCTGTGTTCAAGGTGAGTTATAATTCAAGTACAGCAGGTAGGTCCCTTCCCCAGAGGGCTTACAATCTAGCCGATTTTTTAAATCTATTGGTGTTGCCTACTGATATTGGCCCTGAAATCAACATAATGAGATCAGTTTTCAAAGTGATTTACCCAAGTAACTAAGGAGTTACCTGGGTAAATCCATGGGGCTGAAAATTCCCCTTACACTGGCCCCCTGGTGTCTGAATCAGGCTACCAAGTTTCACAAGGCTGCTAAATTTAGCTGTGAAAAAAAATGGTAGTCCTGGTGGTGGTGAGAGCTCTGAGGAGGGGAAGTGCAGGCAGGGATTTGATTTTCCAACCTCCAATGCAAACTTCCCTGGGGGTACACACCCTGCACAGAACGCAGCTACAGTGTTTGTAGGCACCACCAGGCCTTACAGGTCCAATTTTCAAAAGGGAACGTACCTGGGCAGCTTCCATTTGAAAATTAGTTTGAAAATCTGCGGGCAGGGAAATACTCGCTGGCCATCAAGTTGGCCGGGTGGTTGAAAATCATGTCCTATATAAAAGTGACCACTGTATGCCAACTACTTTCCAGCTGACAAGGTCACAACATAAATTAGAATTTTTTTTTTTCTTACTGGTAGTTTACAGTAGAATGAAATATAATACTGGAAGTGCTCAGTTATAAGAACAGCTACATTTTAAATGTATTAGTGAAAAGGAAGCCATGATACATACCAATTATATAATCAGGATTGATTCAGTTATCCCTAATGAATTAGGGATAAATTTTAAAAGAAGCGTGCACGGCCTACATGGGCACGCGCTACCCGGTGCGCGCACATGTACGCCTGATTTTATAACATGCGCGCGCAAGTGCGCGCATGTTATAAAATCCAGGGTCGGCGCGCGCAAGGGGGTGCACAATTGTGCACTTGCATGCGTCGAGCCACGCTGCCTTCCTCCGTTCCCTCCCCCCAAACCTAACCTAACCTTCCCACCCCTTCCCCTAACCTTCCCCTCCCCAGCCCTACTGTAAACCCCCAACTCTTGTCTTACCTTTTGTGCCTGCCTCCGGGCAGCCTGCTGGCACGCGATCCTCCGACACAGCAGCAATGGCCGCTATGTCGGAGGCCTCTGGCCCCGCCCCACCCACACCCCGCCCCTGGACTGCCCCTTTTGTAAAGCCCCGGGACTTACACGCGTCCCAGGGCTTTGCGCGCGTCGCCGGGCCTTTTTAAAATAGGCCTGGGACGTGTAAGGCCGGTTTCGCGCGTAAATCCTTTTAAAATCCGGCCCTTAATGTGACAATGCCTTTTTCTACCTTAACCATATATTGTCAGCATACATGTTTGTGTTTGTCAAAAGGCTCAGATTCAGAGGTTTCTTGTACTGGCTGAGAGTAGTTTCAAAGTTATGTATATGCCCCTCAGGAATAGGATCTTCAATTTGGTCTATATTCTGCATATCATGACAGGAGTGAACCTCAGTGGTAAGCCAGAGTATGCTGGATATGATGTTGGTCTCTCCAATTTATTACTAGCGCTGTCTTCTTAATAGGGATGTGAATCGTGTCCTCGATCGTCTTAACGATCGATTTCGGCTGGGAGGGGGAGGGAATCGTATTGTTGCCGTTTGGGGGGGTAAAATATCGTGAAAAATCGTGAAAAATCGTGAAAAAATCGTGAAAAATCGAAAAATCGAAAATCGCAAAACCGGCACATTAAAACCCCCTAAAACCCACCCCCGACCCTTTAAATTAAATCCCCCACCCTCCCGAACCCCCCCCCAAATGACTTAAATAACCTGCGGGTCCAGCGGCGGTCCGGAACGGCAGCGGTCCGGAACGGGCTCCTGCTCCTCAATCTTGTTGTCTTCAGCCGGCGCCATTTTCCAAAATGGCGGCGAAAAATGGCGGCGGCCATAGACGAACACGATTGGACGGCAGGAGGTCCTTCCGGACCCCTGCTGGACTTTTGGCAAGTCTCGTGGGGGTCAGGAGGCCCCCCACAAGCTGGCCAAAAGTTCCTGGAGGTCCAGCGGGGGTCAGGGAGCGATTTCCCGCCGCGAATCGTTTTCGGACGGAAAATGGCGCCGGCAGGAGATCGACTGCAGGAGGTCGTTCAGCGAGGCGCCGGAACCCTCGCTGAACGACCTCCTGCAGTTGATCTCCTGCCGGTGCCATTTTCCGTACGAAAACGATTTGCGGCGGGAAATCGCTCCCTGACCCCCGCTGGACCTCCAGGAACTTTTGGCCAGCTTGTGGGGGGCCTCCTGACCCCCACGAGACTTGCCAAAAGTCCAGCGGGGGTCCGGAAGGACCTCCTGCCGTCCAATCGTGTTCGTCTATGGCCGCCGCCATTTTTCGCCGCCATTTTGGAAAATGGCGCCGGCTGAAGACAACAAGATTGAGGAGCAGGAGCCCGTTCCGGACCGCTGCCGTTCCGGACCGCCGCTGGACCCGCAGGTTATTTAACTCATTTGGGGGGGGTTCGGGAGGGTGGGGGATTTAATTTAAAGGGTCGGGGGTGGGTTTTAGGGGGTTTTAGTGTGCCGGCTCACCATTCTAACGATTTATAACGATAAATCGTTAGAATCTCTATTGTATTGTGTTCCATAACGGTTTAAGACGATATTAAAATTATCGGACGATAATTTTAATCGTCCTAAAACGATTCACATCCCTACTTCTTAATACTTGCACTGTGCCAAAGACATCCTCCTCCTGGAGTTGATAGGATGTAATATTGTATAGGTAATATATCTAGGCACACTTGGAAGTTATTTTAATCAAGTTGTTGGTGCTCAATACAAAGGGGACTATTTCTATATCTTTCTGTCACATTTTCTTGGCCACTGTGACAGTAGAGTGTGGATGTACCTGCAATCCATCATCATCCTTAAATCTACTGTATATAATCAGAAAAGCTTGTAGGGACAGAAACAATTGTTTCGCAAGATAACGCATATTGCCACATAATTTTCAGTTTTAATAAAGCATCAATTACTTGCTCCCAAAATCTAGTTATAATGTTTTGAATTGGTTTATGCCCTTTATGTCCTAATTTCTAACCTTTTAACTGTTTTTGTTGATAACCTGATAAAACTGTATGTGTCTTTTTTCAAAAATTGGATTCAGACAACATCGCAGTTTGTTCCTATATTTCTGGATCCGTAGCCCCGTCAAAATCATCAGCGTAGTCGGCATGGCCTTAGTAAGTGGAAAAGCAGCGTGGCCCCACTGGCAACGCTGCTGATTCTGGCAGGGCCGCGCTGCTTTTCTACTTTTCTATGACCTGCAGGAGGCACCTGCATGTGTTCCTGATTTTTTTATGATCTGCAGAAGGTACCTGTACCCAGGTTTTTCAACTTTTACAGCTATTCCAAGTCTTAAAGAGGATTAGCCTAGTAGTTAAAGCAGTGGATTATGAACCAGGAGACCAGGTCTCAAGTCCTACTGTTGTTCCTTGTGACCTTGGGCAAGTCACTTTATCCTCCATTGCCTCAGGTACAAACTTAGATTGTAAGCACTCTGGGGATAGAGAAATATCTATAGTACCTGAATGTAATTAGTGTTAAAGTGCAAAAAGAAGAATATAAAAAAATCTAATCTAAAATCTTCACCTTTTCTGCCTACAACCCGCAGGAGGCGCCTGCATCCAATCCTCGCTCAATCGATCCAAATTTTCTGGTTCTCTTTGTAGCTTCACCTTCTGCCTCAAGCCATCAGCTTTGGTTTAGCCTTCAGTGTGTTCCAAACCATCAGTCTTGTCCCAAGCCTTCAGATATGCTTTTGTACCATGCAAGCCAGCAGTCTTGTCCTTGTCCAGTTCTCAACTTTCAGATGTGGAAGGAGTTTCCTAACTCTAAAGGACTTCTACGACTGCTGTCTTGAAGTTACTATTGTCCAATGCCATCTCCTTAGGACTCTCCTTGAGTCAAACATGATGAATGAAATTGACAGAGGGACTTTAATTAGTATTTTAGTGGCAGCTATTGATGCCTTCACTATTGATTGCACAATGGACTATTAAAGACGGTGGTCCCCCCCCCCCCCCTCTTAAAAGACTGAGTTCTTCTTTTGCATGGCGCTCAAAGTGGAATCCACTGGTAATGATCTTGGGTCCTTTATCAACAGCAGAGTTTCCTTCAAAAGAGTTTTGGATTGCAGTACTTTCCCCATGGATTAAACTGAAACATGCCTTTTCCACCTTTCTTTGAGCTTCTCCTTGCCAGCCTTTGATTGGCAGCATCCTTTCTATTTGGGATTCACTGTACCTTGCTTGATGCCACTCAAGTTCCATCAGTTATGTAACCACTTTCTAACACTAAGTTTAGAGATTTCATTTCTGCTGGAAATCAATATAAGTGCAAGTGTTAATTTCCTTGGAACTCTGATTTTGAGCTGTGAAAGAGCGAGACCAATATTGAAAGTAAGAACTCAAAGGGACGACCAGCTTCCAGAGTTTGTTTTCCTCCACTGGGAGAAATCTATCCTTGCAAGTACTGTTTTATCCCCTCAAATGTTCCAAGATCAGCTCAAAAGAGTTCTTGGTGGAGAAATAAGTAGCTATACCCTTCCTGTGTTTGGTGAGAAGTAAAGAGTTTTGCTGGGTCTAACCTTCTGTAAAATATGAAAGTCTTCCTGTCAGAAAAAGCTCATGATATTACTTATAGGAGAGTAGGAAATAAGAACAGTTAAAGGGATGTTTACATTAATATGCTAAAGGTTCAGATACCACCTTTCTTCAACCTGAGAATAATTAGGCCTGTCCAGGCCAATTCCTCCATGGACATTGGAAGTGAAAGAGAAGCCAGTCTCAGCTTTCCATCCAACTTCCTACCAATGCTTCAACCTTAAAGAACAGAAACCATCATTGTTTTTGTGCCTGCTCATTTATGGATTACAGAACCAAGGAGTAAATTATCTTGCTAAGCCATACTACAACCAGCAAATCTTGATCCCTCACAAGCCTGTTCATGTCTCGTGGCCTTCCCCACGTCTTTTCTGCAGAGAATTTGTGAGGACATTCATTCCTTCGCAAGTCACAAGCAGCATGTTCTTGTACCACCTACTTGTGTCAAATGCATCATGAATCTGGATCACAGTCAGCAGGACTTCAGGAGCCCCTGATGGGAAAAGCCCTGTGGCCCTTTCTAATGACGTCTTGCCTTGTCATCAGACAGCCCTATAAAAGGGCTCTTCAGTCTTCACTCCTGGCCTTCAAAAGGACCTTCATGGTTGTCCATGGTGTACTTTGCTCTTCAAGGTCTCCTGTTATGATGGTCTTCTTGTTCTGGGTTCCATGTTCCTGGTCTCTCCTCAATTCCTGGTTTCAGTCTTCAGCGTCTGCAGTCCTGAGTAAGTCTTCTCCATGGTTCCAGAATTTAAGTCTTCATTCACAAGTCTTCGTCTTGTTCCTGGTTCCTGAGTCTTCGTCGTGTTCCTGAGTCCTGGTCTTCCAAGTTTCCTGAGTCTCCGCCATGTTCCTGTCCAAGTACTCCAAGCCCTCAGAACCCTGCAGCAAAGTCCTATGACTGTGTGGACCATGCCCATCACACAGCGGACTATATAGCTCGCATCACTGCCCAAGTCCTGGGGCCAAATCTTCTTTGTCTTCGGAGATTTGCTCCATGTTTCCAGAGAGTTGTCTCCTGAGTGACAGTCCAAGTCTTTGTTCCAAGTTCCTCCAGGTGTGCCATGTCGTGGCTGTGACCAACCCACAGCAGGTTGTGTAGGGTGCCTCATAGCACAAGGCCTGCTTCCAGGTTTCCAAGTCCGTCTTCACTGGATCAATTCCTTGGAGTCCATCCTTGTTTCCAAGTTCCAAGTTAAGTTCTGAGTTTCAAGTACCTTGTCATGTTCCTAGTTATGGTCTCATGGAGCTTGTCCAGCCATCAGATCACCTTATTCCTCATTCTAAGCCATGTTCCTTGTACCAAGCCTTGTTCCTTGTTCCAAGTGATGTTCCTCATCTTGCTCCAAGTCCAGAGTCTGCACTGCCATTGGCATGGTCTGCTACCAGCCCACGAGCTATATAGGGCATGCTGCGGTGCAGGGCTCCTTCACCGCCTTTGTCTAAATTCCAAATCTTTGATGCCTTCATCTGAGTTCCAAGAATCCAGTGCCTTTGTCTAAAGTTCCAAGTCATGTCCATCTTTTTAGTCATCTTCCACCCTTGACCTCCGCCTGTCCTGATGCTCACACCATTCCAAGTGGCAGGTTCAAAAGGACTTTTGAGTGGCCGTAGGGCTACTCGAGAGACCAGCATTACATTGCTGGGTCTCATTCCTGTGCATGCAGTTTCAGTGGAGTCCCTGAGAGTTCCAAGACTTTGAGTGTTCCAAGTTCCAAGTCTCCAAGTGCTTCCAAGCTTCTGTTCTGCCCGTGCTCGGATGTGATCACCTACCCACGGCACGTATCTTGGACCTTCGTCCTGGGGATATGCTGTGGCCCAGTTGCTCATGATCTCTCCGATGGCTGGGTCCTTGCCTGCTCACAACAGGAGCATGGCACCTTATTAATTTCCTACTCTTTCAGCTTAAGAATGTTAGGGAGTAGAGGGATGATAACAGGCATTCTAGTCTGAATCACTTTCAGTTCTTCCATCTTTCACATGCCCGCAGCAAAACACTATTTTTTGCCAATATTTGATGATTACAAAAGTTTTCATAGACCTTTTTACACTATTTTTATATCTTCAATCTAAATAAATATCTCATCTTAATATCTGTTTTTCTCTAGGATCCTTGGGATTTGGATCATTTCTTCTCCCTGTCTGATCTCCTCTCATCTGCTGCTTTTTCATCTTCACCCATTCTTCTCTTATTTCCTACTCATTTGTTCTACCTTTCCTCTACATTCTATTCCCCTCTTCTTTTCCAATACATTTTTTGCTTCTTTTTTTGCTATATTCTTCTTCTGATCATTTACTAATACTTATTTCTTCAGTCTTTGCTTTGCCCTTCTCAAATTTATCCCTTCCATATGACTTCAGCCCTATCTACACTATATTCCCTATCTTCTCTTCTTTTAAATGTTACCTTCCTAATGTCTCTTCCTTAGTTTCCATCTGCCATCCAACAAACCCAATGCATTTTCTTCTATCTCTGCCTCCAATCCCTGGGTTAATCTTTGGCACTATTTCACCAATCGACAACGAAATAGGAGCCAGCTAGTATCCAATTGGTTCTCTCAAAATTAACTAACTGTGAACAATATCACAAATTATGTCTGGTGGAATAATTATAAAAACCAACTTTATTTAAACAATTCTCTTATCGGAAAAATATTTTTTTGATGTTTTAATTTTTAATTTTTTGAGACGGGTACCTCAGCACTGGTAAAACAGGTTAATTAACCAAGTTTTTTAGAAAACCAGTATTTTCAATCACGGGTCTCCATATGTCTCTCTTTTTTATATTTTGATTAAAAATTTCTTATGAAAAATATTTTCAATTTTCAATTCCTACTGCAGTGTGTCGTGAATGGCTACCGCATTGTGCTGCCTTGATGGCGGCAATGAAATCTAAACCGCTAGCCAACTCTTTATAGATTTCTCAGCGTCAGAAAATTTTTTTGCCGCTGACCCACACACTGCTTATAAGGATTTTGTCCAGAAATAATTTGTTAGTTTGAAGCCCATTATTACTAATTAGATCCGAAAAAGGACAAGATTGTTTGTCCTAAAGTAATAGCACTTATCTTATAGACTCTTGGCCATTTCTTTTTTATGCCTGAAACGAGTCTGTGCCGAAAGTCCCCGCCAACGTTAACGTTTCGCTTGACGCAAAGGCGATATGCTGCCAGTATTCAAAATGGCGCCGATCGCCTTTGCCCTCACTATGTCACAGGGGCCGACCGTCGGTACCTGTGACATAGTGAGGGCAATGGCAATCGGCGCCATTTTGAGTACTGGCATCGGACGGCCGGCGTGCAGGAGGTCGCTCCCGGACCCCCGCTGGACTTTTGGCAAGTCTTGTGGGGGTCAGGAGGCCCCCCCAAGCTGGCTGAAAGTCCCTGGGGGTCCAACGGGGGTCCCGGAGCGACCTCCTGCACGCCGGCCGTCCGATGCCAGTACTCAAAATGGCGCCGATAGCCTTTGCCCATATTATGTCACAGGGGCTACCGGTGCCATTGGTCAGCCCCTGTCACATGGTGGGAGCACAAGATGGCACCGATGGCCATGTGACAGGGGCTGACCAATGGCACCGGTAGCCCCTGTGACAAAGGCTATCGGCGCCATGATGAAACCGGCACCGAGGGTGGGAGTGCAGGGGATGGCTCCCGGACCCCCCGCTGGACCACCAGGGAGTTTTGGTAAGTCTTGGGAGGGTTCAGGAGGGTGGGGGGCTTGTTTAAATTTTTATTTAGGTGGCCGTATAATTCGGCGAAGATTTGTGTATTCGTGGGGAATCGCGATACGTTTTGCTTCCCCACGATTACTACGAATAGTGCAATATACGTTGCGGATCGCCAATACGGTGAAAACGAATGCACACCCCTAATGGGCTCCTAATCGCTCTCTATTTGCTGCATTTGTACATTGGTCACTCTGTAAGTCACACTCAAAAAGGCATACTTGCCCTGCTTTTTCAAGCCATTTATAATTATTGTTTTTGTTTCCTTAGGGGTACCTTCATTATCCCACCCAGAATTGTCTATTAGGAATTGTAATTAAAGAAAAATACAATTAAAGCACATTTTGCCTTCTGTGCAGCCTGCACAGATTTACTTGGTACTCAAATACAAAGTATACACTTAGTTTCTGTTTGAAGATTAGGTTGTTATGCAGATAAAAAATATGGGGATAATCTTCTTGTTACGATTCCTCCTGTAGCTGTGCCACAGGAGGCCTCTCTCACCTTTTCTCTGGAGGCCGCACCAAAGCCAGGGCCTTGCCTGGACAGTCTATCCCGGTTTTGCTCCATGGCCTGGGAGGCCTTCGTTGCCATCTGGGCCTGCCTGAGGCCTGCTCTGCTTCCTCCTGGACTCTCTGGTTTGGGCCTCGCCCCTTCTTCCTAAGGTACCAGCCCGCAGCTCTTTTCTTTAGTTATAGGGCCAGCCGGGTGTGGCCCATCTAAACTCCTCCCAGGGAGTCCTAAAAGGACTTTTCTTTCAGTTCTGCTTTGCCTTGCATTGGAGTTACTTGCTCCTGGATGTCTCACCTTCCAGTGCTCCGTCAGGCCTTCATTCTTCGTTGGAGCTCTATGTCTCGTCTTTATATGTTTCCATGTTCCTGTTGTCCGATGTCCTTGGTTCCTGATGTTGCTTCCTGATGCCTTGTCTTCGCCTCTGCTTCCAGAACCCCTGGTTCCTCGATGCCACCCTTTCCTGGCATGCCATGTTGTGATCCGCGACCAGCCCATGGTAGTGGCTGTGTGGGTGTTCATGGTACAAGGCCATCTTCACCTGCGCAAATACAAGCTTCCGGAAGACTTCTGCTTCAGTCCTGAGTTGTCTTTGAATCCTTGCTTGCTTCTGTCCTGTTCTTCAGAGTTCCTTGCACTGCTTCTCTCCATGCCTAAGACTCTGACTGAACCTGTGCCATTCCAGCGTGGTCCGCGATCAGCTTAGGATGGGCTGTGTAGGACGCGCCTTGATACAGGCTTCTACCGAATATTCGCCATGTTCCAGTTTTCACCCATTCCATACCTCGTCTGGAGACTGCTTCGCATTCAAGCGTGGTCAGCAACCAGCCCATGGGTAGTGGCTGTGTAGGCCACGCTGTGTCACAGTCTCAACACAGTACTTGATCCTGCTTCTGAATACCTTTGCCTGCAGTACCTTGCTTCTGAACCTTCGTCCAAAGTCCTTGCACGAGTCTATACCTCCAAGTTCCTCGTCTACGTCTAGAATCTCTATGTTCCAGAGCCTTCGTCTGCCTTCATCCGTAGTCCAGCCTGCTACTTCTCAACATTCCTTGTGGCAGGTCCGAAAGGGCTGGGAACTGTCGGAGGACTGTTCAATAACCAGCACCATGTGTTGGCTCCAGAAGCATGCAGGTCTGGCAGAGGGTCAGACCATCTGTCTTCACCCATGCTGGGACACGCCTTGCCAACCCTCGGTGTTGCCTTGGTGTTCTCTGGGGTCGTGCCGAGGCCCAAGGGCACACAATCCCCTCAAGATGGGATCACTTTCCTAGCGCTCCCCCTTCTGTAACACTTCATAAGGATTTACGTATGTAAATGTAACTACTATTGTAGCAATTTCAAAAGCCCACTTACTTGAATAAAGGCTTTTTAAAATCAGGCCCAATATCACTTAATGTGTAGAGAGATTAAAAATTATTAGAAAGGACATAATTGATATCTAAGGGTAAACACCAGACTTGACAAATCAATGAGTAGGATATCTTGTTCCAAACAGTTCTGGTGAACAAAGAACCCTTTTTATGTCAATGTTTGCAGTACTTCTGTCTAATGTTTCATAGAAATTTCTCTCTTAAGAAGATTCACAAAGGTTTTCATTCATCTTGATTCAAACATAAGGCTCCAAGTGTGAAAGGTGGTGTGTGTATGAACCTTTTGTACTGCAGTGTAGTTGTCGCAGCCTCGTAGTCAAACCTATGAGGCCTACACTGGCAGCAGGCAAACGTGCCTTGTGTTGGGACACTGGAGCTTCACTTATACCAGCCACCTCCCCCGCAGGTTGAGCCTTTGTGTTCTGGTGGCTGACAGGTCTTAGGTGGGTCCTTAGGGTGGTGGCTAGAGCAAGAGTCCAGTGGAACGCCAGGGTCAGAGTAGGCAGTAGACTAATGGAGTTGGAGAAAGGCCAAGGTCGGGGCAGGTGGCAGACAAGGGTGGTCAAGTCATGCAGTCAAGTCGGCTGCCACTAATCAAATTGGCGCCGATGGCCCTTTGCCCTTACCATGTGACAGGGTATCCGTGCCATTGGCCGGCCCCTGTCACATGGTAGGAGCACTGAATGGCCCGCGCCATTTTTAAAGATGGCACCGGCCGTCCATTACT
This sequence comes from Rhinatrema bivittatum, assembly GCF_901001135.1. Lineage (NCBI taxonomy): Eukaryota > Metazoa > Chordata > Amphibia > Gymnophiona > Rhinatrematidae > Rhinatrema > Rhinatrema bivittatum. The sequence continues at coordinate 187,021,636 of NC_042621.1, forward strand.
CCTACCATGTGACAGGGCCTGGCCAATGGCACGGATACCCTGTCACATGGAAAGGGCAAAGGGCCATCGGCGCCATTTTTATTAGTGGCAGCCGACGGCCCCGAGAGCAGGGGATCGCTCTCGGGACTTCCACTGGACCACCAGGTACTTGTAAAAAGATTTGGGGGGGTTCAGGAGGGTGGGGAAAGCTAAGGGAACAGTTTTAAAGGGTCGGGTGGGTTTTTTTGTTTATCGGCTCGGGCGCAGCCGATAAACAAAACCGCGATCGGGCCGCAGAAAAAAAAATTAACGATGTGAATCGGAACCGGAATCGGTTCCGATTCACATCTCTATCAGAGGGTGCCGTTCAGCATTTCCCATCGTGGAGCCTATATAATGTGCGCATATGCGCATACATGCACCTAGAGGATAGCAATGGGAGCAGCAGCTGGAGGCGTCTCGGGTCGCACTTTGTGACGTTCAGAGCAGGAGGCTGTGTGCTGACCTCAGGATGGGTCTGGCCACATCAGAGGTGAGTGAGGCGGTTCGTGGGGCTCTCCCGTGAGCTACCAAATGTAATACCAAGCAGGGCCAGATAATGTACCAATTGTTTTTTTCTGATTTACCCTAGGTATGTGCTTAGAACAATCATTTTTATGATGATTTTCTGGGTTTCCAATTTGTTCAACAACATTTAGTTCTTATTTTCTCCAAGCCTTAGAGTGATGACTTATGTATGTGATTACTTAGCCTCACAGAACCACCTTAAAAATCATCTGGCAAAGAGTAGAGGAATGTTTATTAGGAGGATGATAAGTATTGAATTCTGACAATGTAGTTTCTAGAAGATTGTGGAAGTTATCCCTGCCAAGAAGGGATAAGCTGAGTCTTCCTAAATAGAAGCTTTCAGTCAAGCACGAGGCCATTCTCTGCATTCAAAAAAGATTCCTTGTAGCTTAATACTCTGTTCAGGAGCCAACTATACAACATAACATTTTTAAAAAATTAAATAGTGAAGGTAATATTCACAATATATTGATGTTACCTGTTTCACATTCAGCTACAGGAAAAGAAACATTTATGTCAAAGGTAAATGTTTACCTCATTGAACAAAACCATCTGACACCATCAAATGGTAGGGACAAGTACATTTAGACACTGGCAACCGTTCTGTGGTATGGCATTTACTGCAGCTTGTGCCATAAAGGACAAAAAAGTTATTTGCTGTAACAATTTCAATAAACTATAATTAGCATTTTCTGAAAACCTTGCAAGTTCATTGTAAGTATCCCTCGAGGTAGCTTTGAAGGAGCCTTTGTGTGCATTGTTCATACCTGTGGGAGGAATGTTTTTGTGCTTTACTCTTTTGAGGGTTTGCCAAGGAAATGCTTGGGTTCCCACAATCCAATAAATGTTTGCTAATTGAAATTTGGGAGCATTTTATGGAATGGCTGTGGTTTGCTGTGAACGTGAAGGCTTCCTGAATCTCTTTTTCTAACCTCTTGCAGCAGTACGGATGTTCACACTGTAGCCTCTCTCCTGAAACTGTACCTGCGAGAGCTGCCAGAGCCAGTCGTCCCCTTTGCCAAATACGAGGAGTTTCTTTCCTGTGCACAGCTGCTGTCTAAGGACGAGGATGAGGTCAGTGCTTGCGATCTGGGGGTCCTTGCTGGTTCTCACCTTTCATTTAAATCTGATATTCGTTCAATACTAAAGACTGCTCATTATGAGCTAAGACTAATCAAGCACCTGAAATATGTATTATCTATATATTTAAGATTTTCAAACTGTTATTCACGCCTTCAGTATAACTTCAGTACATTATTGCAATTCCTTTTTAATATTGGTTTGCTAAGTCTCAGGTCCAGGTTCTACAATTAATTAAAAATTCCATTGCACGGGTTAATTTCTTTCTGTTCATGCTACGATCATGTCACTCCTGTTTTCAAAGATCTGCATTGGCTGCCAATTTATTGCAGAATTATGTTCAAGGAATTGTACCTAGTGATTAAAGTCATGTGAGAGGAAAAGCCATGTTGTTTAAAAGACATTTTATATCCTTATGTATGTGGATGTACCTTACGTACTTCAAAACAAGGTTTGTTTTCCGTTCCTTCTATTAAAGAAGCAAGACAGCGGGCTTTGTCTGTTTCCAGGTCTATATTATGAAGCAGACTTCCAGCTGAGATTCGAGCTATCACCAATTTAAAGCTTTTCCGCAAGAGATTGCAGAATTATGTTCAAGGAATTGTTTCTAGTGTTTAAAATCATGTGAGAAGAAAAGCCATGTTCCCTGTACGTACCCGGATCAGTCCAGACTCCTGGGTTTGGCCCCCCCTCTAGCAGATGGAGACAGAAGTTTACTAAACAAAACTCCGCCTCATATAGGCTGGTGCCACCTACAGTCTGGCAGTATTCTTCTGTCTCCAGCAGGTGGAGGACGTACCAAATCTACAGTCTGTGCTAAAGTCTATTTAGAGACAGGATAGGGAGTAATTTAAAAAAAAAATAAAATTTAAGTCTTCTTCCATCAGGAGTGTAAGGGACCGCAGTGTGTGCCTGCAGGTCCCAGTCTTTGCCTCCCAGGGGGGTGGGAGGTCCTGAAGGGACCATCCCCCGGCCCCCAGTTTCAGAGGCCGCTGAGGTACTGGGGGTGATACCGGGTAGCCCGGCTCACTCCTCCCTGTGGATCCAGGACCCGGAGGCAATTTGGAAGGTATTTAAATTTTTTTTTTTTTTTTTTAAATTATTTTCCTTGTTGTTTTCGACTCTCCCTTCCCTCCGGTCACGTTGGGGACGGGTTGCATGCCGTTTCGCTGCGCGTAGGAGGGGTGACAGTAGATTTTGTTGCGGGCAGACATGCCACGTATAGGGCCTGCAGAGCCGTGCGTTCGCGGCTCTCGCGCGATAGTTTATGCAGTACTTGCCTCTCTGGGAGTGAGGGTGCCTCCGCGACCCCAGGAAGGGTCCTGGTCCGGGTCCAGATCATAACAGGCACTTTTGAGGAGCTTCAGTCGGCTCCAGAGGCCTTCCCACGAAACGCGGGAATGGGCGCCATTTTGAATGCGCTGGGGTCCGCGTCTGAGGCAGCGGGCGCCATTTTGGCTCCGCTTGCGCTGGCGGCCCCTGCAGCGCACGAAACAGCTTTCGGGGGAAGGACCCTCCCCCGCGCTTGTCCCCACAGTGCAGGATCCCTGAGGGGGACAGATCTGTGAGGCCTGATTTGGCTGGGGCTGCAGAGGTCCCTGATGGGGATGAGTTGTCTTCGGACTCTTCATTTTCTTTGGACTTTGTTTTACTAATGCATAAGGCCTTTTAGGCCTGGAAGGCGGGCAGAAAATGGCCTCACAGTCAGGATATTCTGGCTGAACCCCGGAAGCAAGCCAGGGCCACCCCGGAACCGGACCTGCAGGGGAGTCAACGCCCAGCCAGCGTCCGGGTGCCTCAGCCAGATCCGGATACTTCTTCGGATACGGATGATCAGCATGACCCAGATATACCTTCTCTGCCCCCGAGGGGGGTTGAGGGAGAAACTGACCCCCAGCAGGGGAGTCTGAGGGGGTCTCACAGGACGGATGGAGATGATCTGAAGGTCGTCTGTCTTTTTCGGAGGGATGAGCTGGGTCCACTCATTCTGGCTATTTTAGGGGAATTGGGGATTCAGCTCCCCCAAGAGGAATCTAGATTGGGGGCTATGGACCCAATGGTTCTAGGTCTTAGGGAGCCGCCGTCAGCTTTCCCTTTCCATTTTTCGGCAACGGATTTGCTATTTAAGGAATGGGATACTCCGGATATGGAGCTTAAGGTCGCAAAGGCAATGGATAAGCTCTACCCCCTACCAGAGGAGGCTTTAGAGCTGTTACGGGTGCCCAAGGTAGATGCTGCAGTGGCCACAGTCACTAAGAAGACAACGCACAATTAAACACTGGAATTTGTTGCCAGAGAATGTGGTCAGTGCAGTTAGTATAGCTGTGTTTAAAAAAGGATTGGATAAGTTCTTGGAGGAGAAGTCCATTACCTGCTATTAATTAAGTTGACTTAGAAATTAGCCACTGCTATTACTAGCAACGGTAACATGGAATAGACTTAGTTTTTGGGTACTTGCCAGGTTCTTATGGCCTGAATTGGCCACTGTTGGAAACAGGATGCTGGGCTTGATGGACCCTTGGTCTGACCCAGTATGGCATGTTCTTATGTTCTTAACTATTCCGGTCACCGGGGGATGGCCCTTAAGGACTTACAAGATCGGAAGCTGGAGGTACAACTTAAAAAGATCTTTGAAGTCTCCGCCCTGGGAATTCATGCAGCCATGTGTAGTAATTTTTCCTTACACGCAGGTTTTCGCTGGGTTCAACAGCTCCTAGCCAATGATTCTCTATCCCAGGAGGAAGCTCGCCAGGCAGGAAGGCTGGAGGCGGTGATTGCCTACAGTGCGGATGCCTTCCATGATTTGCTTCGCACATCGGCTAGAGCTATGATATCGGCTGTGTCAGCACGGCACTTGTTATGGCTCCGTAACTGAGCAGCGGATGTGTCTTTCAAATCTCAGCTGGAATCCTTACCCTTTAAAGGTAAGCTGCTTTTTGGCAAGGAGCTGGAGGATCTGATTCAATCTTTAGGTGAAAATAAGGTGCATCGCTTACTAGAGGATAGACCAAAGTCGAGAGGATCCTTTGCTTCTAGGTCGCAATTTCGTGGCAGTAGGAGACCTCGGTCCACCCGGGGGTCCGCGTCTTCATTTCGCCACAATGCCAGCAGATAACAGACGTACTCTCAGTCCTTTTGTGGGCGCCAGTTCAGTAGGCCTGGCTCCAACCAGAATGACCCAGGCGGCAAGCCCTCACAATGATGTGCAGCCAGTCCATTCCTCGGTTCCAGTAGTGAGAGGTCGACTGTCCCTATTTTACGGGGAATGGGCCAAGATCACGACGGATCAGTGAGTCCTCGAGGTGATAAGACATGGTTACGTGTTAGATTTTGCACGCCAACCCCGCCAACGGTTCCTGGTGTCACCCTGAGGGCTAGCGGCAAAACGCCAGGCAGTCAAGGAGACTCTACAGCGTCTTCTAGACCTCGGCGCCGTTGTTTCGGTGCCATCCACAGAACTGCGAAGAGGTCGTTACTCCATTTACGTCATAGTGCCCAAGAAAGAGGGAACCTTCCGACCCATACTTGATTTAAAACGGGTCAACAGATGTCTGCGGATCCCTCGGTTCCGTATGGAGACTCTACGATCAGTAATTGCTTCATTCAGACCGGTGGAGTTCCTTGCGTCCCTAGATCTCACAGAAGCATATTTACACATCGGGATCCGGGCAGATCATCAAAGGTTCCTGAGGTTCTCTGTGATGGCCTGAGGTTCTCTGTGATGGGACAGCATTTTCAGTTCCAGGCACTGTCGTTCGGGCTAGCCACTGCTCCCAGGACGTTCACCAAGATTATGGTGGTGGTAGCTGCCCAGTTGCGCAGGGAAGGATTGTTCATACATCTGTATCTGGACGATTGGCTTGTTCGAGCGAAGTCAGAAGTTCTATTTTATTTTTATTTATTTAAAAGTATTTATATACCGCTTTTTAAAATAAAATTTTATCAGCAGGCAGTTCGCCGGGTGCTTCAGTTGTTGCAATCGCTGGGCCAAAAGTCATCTGATGCCTTCTCAGTCTCTGGAATTTTTGGGAGCTTTGTTGAACACCCATCGGGGGACGGTGTCTCTCCCGGCGGAGCGTATACTTAAACTGCAAGCCCAAGTACGAGCCTTGTTATCCCAGCCTATACCAACAGTCTGGGATTACCTTCAGGTCCTGTGCTCCATGGCCTCGACGCTGGAATTGGTTTTGTGGGCTTTCACTCATATGCGACCTTTACAATCCGCATTGCTGTCCTGATGGAATCCAGTTTCCGAACAGTTTCATCTCATGCTACCGCTAACAGAGCATGCGCGGTCCTGCCTGGATTGGTGGTTGTCCCCGGTCACTTTGACTAGGGGAGTCCCATTGGTAGTTCCGATCTGGACGGTGATCACGACGGATGCCAGCTTGTCCGATTGGGGAGCGGTATGTTTGGGAAAGTTGGAACAGGGGCTGTGGTCTCCGGAGGAAGCACGTTGGTCCATCAATCGTCTGGAGACCAGAGCAGTCCTGCTGGCGCTGCAAGAGTTCTTGCCGCTTTTCCAGGGCAAGGCGGTCAGAGTTCTGTTCGACAATGTGATCACGGTGGCTTATATCAACCGTCAAGGAGGAACCAGTAGTCGAGCGGTAGCGTTAGAAGCCCATCTCTTGATCCAATGGGCGGAGCAACACTTGGCCTGCATAGCGGCTTCTCACATCACCGGGGTGGAAAATGTTCAGGCGGACTTCCTCAGTTGCCATATTCTCAATCCAGGAGAATGGGAATTGGCGGACGACGTCTTTCAGATCATTTGTGCTCAGTGGGGCACTCCCCACCTGGATCTCATGGCGACATTCAAGAATGCCAAGGTACCGCGGTTTCTTCGCTCGTCGCAGGGACACGGGGGCAGGGGGCTTGGATGCGCTGGTTCTGCCCTGGCCGACATATGTTCTGCTGTATGTGTTTCCATCTTGGCCTCTCATAGGCAGAGTTCTTCGCCGAATAGAGTTACATCCGTCCGAGGTAGTGTTAATAGCTCCCGAGTGGCCTCAGCACCCCTGGTTTACGGATCTGGTGAATCTGGCGGTAGCGCCTCCGTTGCGTTTCCCGGACCGGCTGAATCTGCTTCATCAGGGACCCTTCTGTTTCGACTAGGTCGACCGCTTCTGTCTAGCGGCATGGCTTTTGAGAGGAAGCGGCTGAAGTCTCAGGGATACTCGGATGCTGTGGTAACTACTTTGTTGCATTCTCATAAGGTCTCTACTTCCCTGTCCTATGTCAGGGTCTACAAGGTCTTTGAGACTTGGTGTATCGACAGAGCTATTATTCCTACTCGAGCGATCGTTCCGGAGTTTTTGAATTTTCTTCAGGCTGGAGTGGCAAAGGGATTGTCATGTAGTTCCTTGCGGGTACAGGTAGCGGCTCTCGGTTCCTTGCGTGGTAACATCCAGGGTGCGTCCTTGGTGACTCATCCCGAAGTCTCTCGTTTTCTTCGGGGGGCACAGCATTTACGGCCTCCAGTGCGACAGCCCTGTCCATCTTGGAATTTGAACCTAGTTCTTAAGGCTTTGTGTCAGGCGCCGTTTGAACCGTTGCGCAGGGCAACTTTGAAGGATATTACTTTGAAGGTGGTGTTTTTGGTGGCTATTGCGTCGGCACGCAGTCTATCGGAGCTTCAGGCTCTCTCTTGTAGGGAGCTCTTTTTGCGCATCTCTGACTTTGGGGTTTCTCTGCGTACGGTTCCCTCGTTCCTGCCTAAAGTGGTGTCTTCCTTCCATTTAAACCAGTCGGTTGAACCTCCGTCATTTTCGGATCTGGATAGATCGGACCCGCTTGCTAAGGATCTTCAGAAGCTTGATGTTCGTCGAGCATTGCTGCAATACCTGGAGGTGACCAATGCATTTCGAGTTTCCGATCACCTTTTAGTACTATGGAGTGGTCCCCGCAGGGGCAATATGGCTTCCAAGACTACCATCGCTAGGTGGCTTAAGGAATCCATCATTTCTGCCTATGTGTTGGATGGTAGATCTTTGCCCAAAGGCCTAAGGGGTCTTTCCACTCGTTCTCAGGCTTCCTCCTGGGCGGAAAGTCACCAGGTATCCCCGGAGGAGATTTGCCGGGCGGCTACGTGGAAGTCAATGCATACTTTTGCTCCACATTATCGATTGGATGTTCGGGCAACTGGTGCTGGTGGATTTGGAGAAGGTGTGCTTAGAAAGGGCCTCTCCGGATCCCATCCCAATTAAGGTAAGCTCTGGTACATCCCAGGAGTCTGGACTGATCCGGGTACGTACAGGGAAAAGAAAATTAGGTCTTACCTTTGATAATTTTCGTTCCTGTAGTACCACGGATCAGTCCAGATTCCCACCCATGTCTTCTTCTTGGAAGGGAATGGAGAGTCCTCTCTCTTTGCTGATTTTTCTTGACAGCTTCATTCGACACTGTTTTTGATTCTTTTATTCGCATGGGTTCTGAATCCCTTTGGGGGGTTGTTATGCCCGTTTGCGGTTGTTAGGTTACTGTATGTAGTTAGTTTGTTCGATTCTGCTTTGACATTCGTAATACTGCCAGACTGTAGGTGGCACCAGCGTATATGAGGCGGAGTTTTGTTTAGTAAACTTCTGTCTCCATCTGCTAGAGTGGGGGGGCCAAACCCAGGAGTCTGGACTGATCCGTGGTACTACAGAAATGAAAATGATCAAAGGTAAGACCTAATTTACTTTTATTTAAAAGACATTTTATATCCTTATGTACCTGGACATACTGTACATACTTTGGAACAAGGTTTGCTTTCCGTTCCTTCTATTAAGGAAGTAAGACAGCGGGCTTTGTCTGTTTCTGGATCTATATTATGGAACACACTTCCAGTTGAGATTTGAGCTATCACAGATTTAAAGTTTTTCTGCAAGAGATTGAAACATTGTTTGAATTTGCATTTATTTGACTCTTTGTATGTTTTTATATGTTTGTGTTTTATGTGCATTGTAAGATGTTTATGTGACCATGTTCCTCACGTAGGATGGTTGGTGCTGTGATAGGCGGGTTATATGAAATTGTAAATAAATAAATAGATAACTCCAAAGAAAAACTGATTGTAAATCTAGTTCTTTTCTAAAGAAGATAGTGGAGGTTGGGACAGGGTGCGAGCATTACGTGTGGGGTCATATACTGAGAGTGAGTGTGGTTAGGGACAAGTGTGCCACTGAGTGGATTGGGCAGGGCTTTGGTTTATCCCTGCCTGGTCTGATGTTTGACGTGTTTATCCCAACATCATCTCCTGCTGCTGCAAGATTTGTTCTGCGGTAGTAGGAGATGATGTTGGGATAAACATGATTTCTGCTACCGCCTACCTCTCAACTGGCAACCTAAGAGTGGAGGAGGATGTGGTGGCTGACAGCAGATCCCATCCTACTGGCAGCTGAATAAAAGGCCTAGGCCCTATGGGTGTGTGTGCATGACTGCCTCTGTGTGTGTGTGTGTGTGTGCCTGTGTGTGTGTGTGTGTGTTAATGTGTCTGTGAGGGGGTGAGAGCCAGTGTGTGGATGTGTATGTGTAACTACTTGGGAGCGGGTAAATGAATGAATGGGTGCCTGCTTGGGGATCTTTGTGTGTGTGACAATGAATGTGTGCATGCTTGGGGGGGTGGGGAGTGTTGTGAGAATGAATAGGAGCTTGCCTGGGCTGGGTATGGGTGTGTGTATGTGAGGGAGCCAGTGAGAGTGAGAGCATGAGTGTGTATAAGAGAATCTGGGAGAGTAAGAGCTTGTGGGTGGGGGGGGGGGAGGAGAGAGGGTCTTAGGGCAGGGGGCCCATCTCATCTCTCACCTCAGGCATCAGATTGCCTTGAGCTGCCCCTGAGTGTGCAAATTTATCAGTGACTGTGTCTGTGATTTTCTTCTTTACTTTATTTTTCTGTACAGGAAATCCTTAATTTAAGACATTTCGAATTATGATTCAGAGTTATGTATCTAAATTGACACCCATTATCCAACTTACATTTGTTTCGATTTTAAGATACCTGAGTGTCTTCCAATGGGCACACAATGTGTGCTGATGACCATGAGGCCTGGCAAAGTGACATCACTAAGAAAAGACACATTATTTTAAGAAGGTGCTTGACCAAGATTAATTAAAGTTTTAGTTTTATCTGTATTTTATGTTTATTTAAGATAATATTTATTTTATTGTATTTTTATGGTGATTTTATGAAAGTATCTTGTGTAATCTGCTCTGGACATATGTATGGAATATGCGGAATATAAAAATGCTTAAATAATTAAATAAATAAGAGTACCAAGTACTTCCTCTTCTCAAAACAGTGCCTATGCAATGTCCTGTAAGCATGCTTTGGCATTTTCCTCTTCAGACAACAAAGTGTAAAGCTAAAATGAGTCACTGCTTTTTATAGTACTAAATGTTATTAATTCCAGGGTTTTTTTAAAAAACTCTTTATATTTATAATTTTTTACATTACAATAATAAACAACAGTTCTTGACAGAAATCGAGGTTTAACATAGAAAACAAAAACTATCAAAGAACAATGAAGAAAAAGAGAGAATTATATAGTTTTTTTGTTGATAATAGGGTATTTGATCATGGTGATGGAACCAATCACCATTTGTAAAGTTGTTTCTGTGGGACAATCAGTTTCAACTTACATTTCAACTTCCTCTATTGAGGTTCACTAGATAATAATGTCCCAGTTGTGATTTTATTCCTCCAATCAGGTTTTTGGCATAAGAATTTATTTGGAGCAACCACCTCATGTGCCTGTGTGTTTTATGTACTGGACTATTGCAGAAGACCTTAAGAAACAAAAGCCTATGGCCTTGAAAAATGTCCTTTCCCCCTCCGTCAAAACACTAATGCGAGGAAGCATGGGTCAGAACGTGGCTCTCCCGATGAGCCCTGAGCTTGGGAAAACACACTGTTTACAACATGCTCCAGGGGCACATTTGAGTATATACAGTTTTCAGGCAGTCGCGTTGAGCACTGGGACATAGGGTCAACAAATGCTAATGAGAAATCCTGGGGCCTTTCATTACACCTTAAATTGTGCTCTCTAAGTTGAAGGCATGCTGCCTAGTCTTGATTTGCCTTGAAATCCAACTTCTTCCCCTTAAGTTCTTCTCTTTTAACAGTGGGATTCCAATTCCCTTAGTATGGTAGAAGGATCACCGGGTTTGGGATTCTGTTTGTTTAATGCTTCTTTTCGTTTGGTTCGTTTGCCAAAACAAAACAACCATTACATTTAAAAAACGAGAAACCCCTAGCTCCCCCCCCCTCTTGCCCATTCTGTAGTGCTGATACAAGGGTTAAAGAGGCAGAAGCGATCGTCAATCACTCCTGCCCAGCAGACTCGGTTTTAAAAATGGAACTGGTCTCAGGACGGGCCAGTGTCCTATTGTTTTATGGATGTAAAACTTTACAATTGTATTGCTCTCTGGCTCTATTACTTTACAACTGTAAAACAATATAATGCTGGCTAGCCCTAAGACAGCCCCGTTTTTAAAGTAGAACCAATGGTTAAGAGCGACTGGGCATCGCTTTGCCCCTTTTACCTTTGGATCAGTGCTACGGAAAGGGTAAGGGAATGGCGAGGAGAGGTAGTAGTTGTGAGGGAAGGCTTTTCTTTTTTAAATTTGCCAGCACATATGGGCCGATACAGTAAAGTCCTTGGGAGAGCGGGCGAATGCCCGCTCTCCCAAGGAATGCCCGCTCTGCTGTGCGCGCGATTCAGTATGCAAATTAGGCCCGGCAGTAAAAACAGGTAAAAGGAGGCGCTAGGGATGCACTAGTGTCCCTTTTGGACCAGAGCAGCGGCTGTCAGCGGGTTTGACAGCCGATGCTCAATTTTGCCGGTGTCAGTTCTCGAGCCCCCTGACAGCCACGGGTTCAGAAACTGGACGCCGACTTCAAATTTTATTTTATTTTATTTTTTTTACTTTTGGTAACTTTCGGGACCTCCAACTTAATATCGCCATGATATTAAGTCGGAGGGTGCACAGAAAAGCAGTTTTTACTGCTTTTCTGTGCACTTTCCCGTTGCCCGAAGAAATTAGCACCTACCTTTGGGTAGGTGCTAATTTCTGAAAGTAAAATGTGCAGCTTGGCTGCACATTTTCCTTTCTGAATCGCGCGGGAATACCTAATAGGGCGATCAATATGCATTTGCATATTGCGGGCGCTATTAGGTTCGGGGGGGGGGGGGGGGGGAATGGTTGGACGCGCATTTCGGCCCCTTACTGAATAAGGGGTAATGCTAGCACGTCAAACATGCGTCCAATCGAGGGTTAACAGTGCGCTCCATCGGCCCATTTATTTGCTAATAGCATCCATTATTTGCTGAAATGAAAACCTCAAAAATTTTGGGAGTTTTCGGCGCAAGCAGGGCTTTAAACTAGGATCATCAGGGAGTGAGAAAAAATGACCTCAAGTAAGTAAAACCTTAAACACTTTTTTCTAAATGGAAATAAAGGGCAGCATCTGCAAAGCTATGTATTCTAATGCCCTTAGTATGGAAAATAAAATCCTGGATTTAGAAGCAGGAATGGAAGAGTCTGACTTGGATATTGTGGCTGTCATGGAGATGAGGTACATGGAAAACAATGACTAGGATATAGTTATTAGGGTTGTACAATCGTTTTCCCAAATTAGACAATTTCAATGAAATTTCCTAATTCGAAATGGTTTGGGAGAACTGAAAAATGATTGAATTTTTTTCCAAAATTTCTGAAAAAATTCATTTTTGGGTTAGTGCACACTAACTCGGACACAGATACTAACGAGACTTTATTAGACTGGAACATAGGTGAAGTACCCACTGTGTGGGAAGGAAGACAAGTCCAGAGTAGTAAGGTTGCCAGTGATGATTTCCCTGATAGTGGTCCGCAGCACGGGGGACACCAAAATCAGAACTGTCATTGATAAGAGAAGTGCAGGAGGACAGCAGAACTGGGTAGATGAAGGTACTCACTCCGAAGTGTAGAAGATGGTATGCTGAGGCGAGCAAAGTAGTGGCCCGAGACACTGGATACACCGGAGATTCCATTAGCAAGATGGTAGCAAAGGTGAAGCGTACTCACAAGGCTGGATCCCAATTGAGAATAGATGGATTCTCCAGGCAGGAAGGGCCTCCGAGTATCGGATAGCCAGAACACGACAAAGCCCCCAAGGAGCAGGTACCTATAGCGTCCAAGTCCCGGAGTTCAGGAACAGTTCAAAGTAGTGAATAGCGAAGCGTCTCCAAGTGGAGTGGAATTCAGCAGGAAGGAAGTCCTTGCTAACTCGTAGGAAGCATAGGCTGGATAGCTTAAATACACTGGTGGGTGAGGTCATGTGGAGGGGATGCCCCCAAGGTTCCTGCCATGATGTGTATAAGAGAGGGCCTGGCGCGTGTGTGCGCACGTGACCTAGGTAATCCCCGATTCAAGATGGCAGACAGGATCGCCCATGCCGTCCCGGGGATGCCGGGGAATGCGGCGTTTGCAGCGGAGCCCGCCATTCTTCCAATAATCGCTGGTGCAGGGAAAAGCAAGGTGAGTAACAGAGGTCGCAGCCATCTGCAACCGACGGGCGCAACATACATAAAAGCCTGCACGTGTTTGACCACTCCTCCCCATCAATCCCCATGGATGCAGGACAATCAGAACTAGCACTTGGCCCTATTCAAAAATAGCACCCACAAGGATGGATGAGTAGAGAAGCCACCAAACAAATATAAAAGGGGGGGAGGGCAAGGAGGGACAGCATTACCCGTCACCATGTTAAAAATAGCTGGGTGAGACTTTACTCCCTGGTCTTAAACATATTTGTTTACAGCTTCAAAACTTGTTAAAGCTTGGTAAGACAAGACTTCCCCTTGCTACAACCATGTTGACTCTTCCTCATTGAACCATGTCTATCTATGTGGCCAGTGATTTAGTTTTTAAAAATGGCTTCTACCATTTTGCTCAGCAGTAACATCTAGGTCACCCATCTATAGTTTCTTGGAACAACCCTGGATCCCTTTTTAAAAATCAGCTTCACGTTGTCCACCTTCCAGTCTTCAGGAATCATAGCTGTTTTCAATGATAGGATGATGTCACAGTAATGGCTAAAGATTATTAGAATAGGTAAAGAGTTAGTATTATGTTAGAAGAACAAATAAAAGAAATTATTGTGTTGGGTAATGGCTAAAGAGTTAGTATTATAATGACAGAAATTCAAACAGCTAGAATGTTTTACAAGTTGGTTTAATTCCTGATGCTATGGAATGGTACTGTGGATTATTTAACCATAAGTCGACTGATTGTTTTTTTAATCTTCTGCATTACCACTTACTCTAAATTATCATGTTTATTTCAATTTTGTCTCAAAGGGTAAAAAGGAGTTGGCCAAACAGGTGAAGAGTCTTCCACAAGCAAACTACAATCTTCTCAAATACATATGCAAGTATGGGCATTTAAATATATTTACATGTATACAGTTAGGACAGAGATAAATATTTAAATGATTTATTTTTATAAATAAAAATTAGGGACTGTCTTTTGGAAAATGTTACCATTGAAAGAGGGATGTGTAAACAACATTGAATTGTCATTTCATCACCAGTGTCTTGCTTTTAAGATGCACATGTTGCAGTGTTTGTTTACTTTATGAAACCATCCTATAAAAATATGACAATTTATTTCAACACTTAAAGGTGAATTTTAAACCCGGCGTGCAGGCTCACATGCACGCGTGTTCATTAGTCCACACCCAAGGAAGCAGCTATTTTATAACATACACACGTATATCCACACGTTATAAAATAGCCTGATAGAGTGCACAAGTGCGTCCAATTGTAACTGGCCACATACCTGTGCATACAAACACCACTTCTACTGCATAAGTGGGGAAATTTTAAAAGGGATGCATGCTGATGCCATTGCTAGTTTTCCCAGTTCGTTCCTAGTTCACCAGTTAAGGAATAGGTCTTCCAGACCCCTTTGGTTTAATAGCTGTCCCTCCCCCCCTGCTAGCCCTGCCCTTTAAATCCCCAGTGATCTGCCTTGATTTTTTTTATCACTGCCCCTTTTTAAGAAGTTCTGAGATGTGCGAGCAGTAGCACTTACAAGTGTATCTGGGCAGCTTTTAAAATCTGCTCAGTGCATGCTTCCCCACATGTTTTGCACATCCATGATTGATGCGCACGTCAGGCTTTTAAAATTCACATTTTAGATTTTCTTTTATTTTGCAATTTGTTTTGTGTTTATTTTATAGATTTTGGTTTTGCCTGGTTGGTTGGGACTTGATAGACCTAATACCTGGCTTCTTTTATTTTACTTTTTTTTGTTTGTTTTTTGTTTGTAAAATAGATCTTTTTATTTTTATTTTGAATCATTATAGCCATTTAGTTTTCTACTATTGGAATTTAGCATATCGATTTTGCATGGTTCATTAGTTTCTAGTTTTCACCTTTCCATTTCTTAGGTAAGGCAGTGCATATGGGTATACCTTCTGCATACAGGGGCAGATTTTCAAAGGGTTATGCGCGTAAATCAGGAGGATTTACACACATAGGGGGGTTACGCGCGCCGGGCCTACTTTCAAAAGGCCTGGTGGCACACGTAAAGCCCTGGGATGCGTGTAAGTCCCGGGGCTTGAAAAAAGGGGTGGAGCGGGGGTGGGGTAGTCTGGGGATGGGGCCGGAGCCTCCAGGCACAGTGACCATTTGCTGCTGTGCCCAGGATCGAGGGCCGGCCATCAGCCGGCACGCGCAATTTTCGCCTGCCTAAGGGAGGCGTAACTGGGTAAGAAAAAACTTTTAAGGGGGTTTAGCTTAGGGCTGGGGGCAGGAAAATTAGGGGAAGGGAAGGTGAGGTGGGGGGGGCAGGGAAGTTCTCTCCGAGGCCGCTCAGATTTCGGAGCTGCCTGGGAGGGAACGGAGGAAGGCAGCACGGCTCGGTGCGCGCAAGGTACACAATTGTGCACCCCCTTGTGCGCGCCGACTCCTGATTTTATAATATGCGCGTGGCTGCGCGCGCATGTTATAAAATTGGGCTTACATTTGTGTGCGCCGGGCTGCGCGTGTATGTTTTAAAATCTGCTCCACAGTGTTTTCTACCATCTTGCTCTACCTTTTGTGCTGATGGAATATCTGAATTGTGATGGAATAGCTATACCATAAAATAATGCAAATGCAGTAGACTGTGCTATTCCTTTTTATGGATCATGGAACTTTTTTGTGTAAGTTATACTACTATCCCTGTGTGTTGCACCATAGCAACAGTGCTTTCAATGAGTGCCCTAACAAGAAACATTGTGATTTCTTTGGTGATAGTTATTGTACTGTTTTTTTAAAGAATACTTTTCAAAATAGCTTTAGAAAGAATGCTGCAACTGTTAAGTCACAAACAAAGTTTTCATGCATTTACACAGGACTTGACACCCCAAATTTTTGGGCAGAGAAAAGTTTCCAGTAAAAGGTATTTGCAAAATTATCAAAAATAATTACAACCTATTACTAATGAAATATATTAGAAGCCCTAAATAGTTCAGGCAAAACAAATTCCTTATGTAGATTTTAATTCTAGACACCTTTTCGAATCATGTAATACATTGTCATTTTCATCACTATATGCGTGAGCCTCTATCCCTTTTTCAATACACAGAGTCAATCTTCTAATGGCACTAACTTCTCAAATTTTGTGAAGTATGCTCAAATTGTGATTTCAACTGTGATTTGCCCACATATTAATAATCATTATATTGCCTCAGTTAAAAATGCTCTAAACCACTTATGCAGTTCAGTTCCAAGAAATAAGAGAAATTATAGAATTCTCCAGTCAATACTACAAAAATATACAAATGTCTTTCTCTTAGGGATGTGCATTCATTTGTCATGAATGGATAAAATGCAATGAATGGGATCTTTATTTTTCATTCCTGGACCCCAAATGAATGGAGGATGTTTCACTGTTTATGTTTCCCATTGAAGTCTATGGCCTATTGGAAAGCGCTGCAGTGAGACTGGTAACTGTAGCAGCCAGCCAATGCCTATATGAGGTAGCAGCTGGGTCAGAGCCAAAGTAGGAGAATTAGGCAAGTCGAGAGAATGGAGGATCAATTAAGGTGAATCTTTTAACTAGACTATAGCTTGCATCTGGATCAAGAGACACTTGATGTCTTCCCATTGAAAGGTCTGAGAGTGTGCAAAAAAACCCCCTCCATTTTCTCTGTTGGATTTCAGAGGGAAAGCTTGGTTTTTTTAAGATGTTTTCATAGAGTGTAAGAAAAGCTTTAAAAAAGAGAAGAATTTTGGCATTTGTAAAGGGCTCTTTCTTATCCTCACTGCAGTCACAGTACTCTCACTGTGTGTGAGAGAGAAGGACTGCTTTCTGTCGGTTCACTGGGGCAGGGTAGTGAACTGAAGAGACAGAAGCAAGGAACACTGATGTTTTTGTGTCTGACTCTGCACAATGCACTGCACTGCTCATCTGCAGAGAGATTGAAGTGAAGAGAAGCACAGCTTTGTCAGCCTTCTGTGTATTCTCTTTCTGACAATTGTTTTGTGTTTGCAAAAGGAGTCGGTCAGCACTGCACACATATACACTGTGTGTGTGTATGTGTGAGAGAGAGAGAGAGACATTTTTGCATACACTGTGAGAGATAGCCCTAGAAATACAAAGAATAAGTTTGTGCCATTAGCAAACTACTAACTCTGCTTGGCAAGTTAGCAGTGCATGCTATGTATTGAAGTGAATACAGTCAGTCAACTTGATTGAGTGCATGTGACAGGCAGACACTCCATCATTCTAAAGTGATACTGGCGAGTGGTACAGTATCAATAAAATGTATTGTGACCTCAACATCCCCAGTAGCCATGTCCAATTCTATCATGTCCTTATGAGATAAGGAGAAAGGAGGGAATGGCAGGGGCAGAGTACTGGCTGTTCCTGCAGTGCTAGCCCAGCCTAGCAGAAGCACAAGCAGAAATAGCAGTGAGAGAAAAAGGGAATTCTGCCCCTAAACTTAAAAGACACTTTTTTTTAGCTGCAGAAGTAGAAAACAGCTCAAGCCATAAGAAATTAAAATTGAGAGATCATGTGCCACCACCACCACCTGTTCCTCTCCCATTTGCTTTGGAGCAGGGGCAAAAGATGGGAGATCCATCCTATACTGGCATTATCAGCTCAGGGGCAAGGACAGGAGTAGTAGAAGTGCAACACCCAAAACCAGAAGCATTCTCCTTCATGATCACTGCGTTCTGAGTTAATGGCGGCAGTATTTTCCAAACAGATTCCTTGAATCAGAAGGTATCAAAGAGTTAGTAGACAAAGGGAATTTGGGAGCTTTAGACATTAGCATCTTAGAAGGTAGATGATACTGACAGTGTTAAGAGCAATCCCCAAGAACAGAAGGCAGAGTTCACAGAAAAGGTGGCCTGCTTGAAAATCAATCTGCCTTTACTGGGTTTCCCAGAGTTTCCATATGAGTGGTAGGATGACTGAACTCACCATGGGGGTCTTGGTGCTACCCTGCCTTGATACCATACCCCTGATGTTGCCACTCATCCTTACTGTCATATCCCATACTTCACATGATGAAGGTCTTGCTGCCATTCAGTCTTATTGCTATCCCCAAGACATTAGACCTGGGGGGTCCTGCTGCCACTCTTCCTTGCTAGACTTTTTTTTTATTCTAGCAAGTGTTTAATGACTGCTTGTATGATTTTCCTATGGCTCAATAAGTTTTAATAATTGATTTTCTTTGCCTTGCAGTTTTTTTTAGTAGCAGTCTCCAAAGCTAGCAGAAGGTGTACAGTGCTTGATATGAGTCTGATTTTTTTTTTATTATGTATGTGTGTCTCGTAAGTCACTTAGAACTGTGTATTTTTGCAGCATATACATTTCTTAATAAATAAATAAGTTGGGAGTCATGCTGCCACACCTCATATCCTACACCTTGGGGGGGTCTTTCTGCCATTCAGAATTGCTGCCATACCCCAGATGTTTACACCTTGGGCTCTTGCTGCCGTTCTGCCTTTGCTGCTTTACTCCTTATGCTACAACTTGGAGTCTTGCTGCCACTCTGTCTTACTGCAATATCCCTGCTGTACCACCTTGGGGGTCTTGCTGCCACTTTGCCTTGCTGCCAGAACCTAGACTCTATACCCTGGGATGTCCTTGCCACTGTGGGTGGCTGCTTTGCACCTCTTATGGTGCTTTGGGGTGTTTATGCCACCCTTTGTGCTGCTGTATCCCTCTGTCGGGGCCCTGGGGCTTTTCCTGTTTCTTTTGCTGCTTTATTCCCCCTTCATGTTGCCTTAGAATGTTCGTGCCACTCTTGGTGCGACTTTGCCCGTCTCGTGCTGCCTTCAGGGGTATATGCCACTGTTGGTGCCCTCTTTTTAAGCCTTGGGTTATTCTTACTATTCTTGTTGCTGCTTTGCTCCTTGTACAGTGCTTTGAAGAACTCCTGCTACTGCTGCTACCCATTTGCCGCTTTTTAGTACCTTAAACTATTCATGTCACATTTGGTGCCACTTATGCCACGGTCTTGGTGCCTTGGAGTTCACTTCCCCCTTCTGATGATGTCTACTCACAAATTTCATTAGAACTGAGTTGAAAACCCCAAATTTGGAGCTCAAAATAGCCTGCATTGCTTCCCCCTTTGACTTTAATGGAAAACAAAAAACAAATGGAACAAATAAACACAATCTTTTTTTGTTTGAAACAACCAACCAAATGGAAGTGACTTATGAAACAAATAAATGAACTGAAACAAAAATTTTGTCTCTACACATCCCTACTTTCTGTACTGAAATCAAGTCTGTTACATCTACAGATTTGAAGAGAAATATAAACCTAATGAAAGAATAGAAAAGCAATGGGAGAGAAACAGTTATTTGATAATTATGTTCAGAGTCATGGAAACTACTCTATTCATGCATCACACAAGAACAAATTATGAAAGCCACTACAAAGAGATGACAAGTACCATGGAACTCCCATTCAAACATCATCAATATAGGTATCATTTTGATTTCAACCGCAACTTATCAAAGGATTAAACCTTCCTTTACTAAATATAAGACCTATCTGCAAATGCCCCACACCTTAGCCTTCTGACAAGAAAATCCCTACGTTCAGAAGAAGAAAGCAGCCTGTTGGAAAGTCAACTTTTCAAGAATGACCCATTGCTTCCTCTAAGCAGATCTGTAATCAAATCTCAGGCTCCAGGTATCAGAGGGACTCAGAAATTCTAACAGCTACTGGCAAGCAGTAGGCTGTGTACAGAAGGGAGAAGAAGCCTAATAAAGCCAGCTTTCATGCCAGGAAATTGGACATCTTAGTACATCTTAGCTGTAAAGCCTCCAAGTTTATAGTCCTTGTTTAATGTAACTTTTGCTCTCCTTCTGATTATAATTTGCTGTTCCGTTTTTGTTACAAGTTCTCTATCCCCCGTTCGATGTAAACCAATCTGATATGATATTTAACCATGAAGCTCGGTATAGAAAAATGCTAAATAAATAAATAAATAAATGATGTGACCTCACATTTTCTATAGCACTTTAGGAAGCATTCTAGAACTACTGACAATGCTAGTAGGCAGCAAATCTGGGTAAAGCTCTGATTGATGTTAACAGCATTGGTGTAGAGGGACTCGAATAGAAGTGGAGATATGTGACACTTCATGAGGGGAATCATCCCTTGCAGAACAACTAAGTCCCACATGGAAGAGATGATCATTCAACAAACCATTTCTGAACAGATTGCCCATGAACTTTTTGCTGGATTTGATTATCATCTTAATAAGAGACAAACCTTACCAGAGCACTGTATAGTGCTGTCATTGCCTTGAGTGTCATAGTAAAACTAGACATAAAAGGGCAGATTTTAAAACCTCCGAGCGGGCGCAGATTTGTTCGCGCAACCCGGCGCGAACAAATCTACGCCCGATTTTATAACATGCGCACGCAGGGAGAGGCAAGATAGGCTCGGCGTGCGCAGGGGGAGGCAGGGGTAGGTTTTTGGGGGTTGTACGCGTATCTTACGCGCGCAACCCTTTGAAAATCTACCCCAAAATGTGCATGTTATAAGTCAGATGGAATAAGAAACTAATGTAATATTGCAAGGGAAATCAGAGTTTTTATGATTAATATATGGGACGTGTTAAGAAAAAACTGTTCTGTACAACACAACATATATAGAGAGTTGTCAGTCAATGCTTGCATGTAATGATAGCTTCCTGTAACCTCTTTCTGTGAAGGCATACACTTATTTTGTCCTTAATGAAATGCAGAATGAAGCAGTATCTATTTTCTCTTCCATACAACCTCCATCCTTCTAAAGGGAGAAGCAGGAAGACAAAAAAAAATGTTTTTAAAAAGAGTCCTAAAGGTAAGTATTCAAGATTGAAATACTTTAACTGCGGATGATACATATGAAATTGGATATGGGACATATGGGATTAAAGTTAATACTATAATAGTAAAATGGCATACGATAGCTATTAGGATAATGTTTTGTATCACATGGTCTAACTATGTAATATCTCTTTTTCTTCCTTACTTTCTAGATCATATTGATATCTAGGTTAGTAAATCAGATGGGGATGCTCCACAAAAGCTTGAGGTGACTGAAACTACCAGTATGCTTGATGAAAAGACACCTAAGATCTTTCAGTCGCTTTCATCAATCCCTATTCAGCTCTTCTCTACTACACAGTCCCCATACCCTGAACAGACTTCACCTTCCTTCTCTCCGAACAGGGGGTTAGGAACATGGATCCAAGGGAACTCACCTCATCAACTATTCCTTTACAGAAGAAGAAAGAAGTGAAGCATCCACAAGCCTATGGTCAGAGAAGGGCTACTTCTTAGTCCAGATCATAGTCATCTCTTCTAGCATTGCCTGAGCCTACCTGAAAGGGAAGACATAGAGCAAGTGAGGTTCTGGTAAGATAGCCAGCCCTTGAGCATAAGCTGGAATAGTTAATGCATTGAGATATGAGGATGTCTTCAGGCTCACAAAGGCCAGTAAATTAAATTTTTATGTATTTTGACTGTTCAGCACAGAATCAACAGGCTCAACATGTAGCAGAGATGAATTCTTATTATGAGCTGCAAAACCATAAGCGACTAGTGACTCACTGGTTTGGGGAGACTGAAACAGAGGAGTTGGAAAGGATCCCCTCAACTCATCTACAAAATGCCAACAAGTTGGGTGGATGAGGCTTTTTTTATGGGCATGAACCCATAGTTGTCTGACATCATGTAGAAATAAAATTCAGTAGAAAAGTTGTAAATGATATCTTTCATTTAAATTTAGATTTATACATTTGATATGAATAAACAAAAAGAAACAACTGATTTTCAGTCAACAGTAAGGGCATATAGCCATATACATACACATTAACCAATGTTTGCAGTTCCAAGAATTTATCAACTATTGAGCATTCTGCTTCTATCCATTCAAAATAATGGTAACATGAAAAGATCACATTAGTGAAGTAAAATCTGGCAATTAGACTTTGCAACATAGATAGAAATGATCTGCTCAAGGCTAAAATCTCTAGCTGAAGTCTCTCTTGACCCATAGTGGATCACATCCAGTTTCATACATGTTGCATGGTAGAACATGACCTCTATCAGGTAGTTGTGCCAGCAGGGGACAGACATTTCAATTTCAAAAGGTTTTCTAAAATTTGAATAAAAAGGTATTGAAACAGCTGTTTTTAGAGTCTTGATAGTGATAGCTGTGTTTAGTTAATCTATTTTATCACATCCATCTCTGTGTGAGCAGATTTTGCATTGACTGAAAGGGCACTTGCATATTTACTGAACAGCTCAGCAGTTGTCTCTGAATCACAGAGCATCACTACTTCTACACATTCAGCTATTTCTGTTGATTGGGATAAAAACCTGCAATTACATTCTGACCGTCTGTCTGTAGCCCTCTCTTCAGGGACCTCCTGAAATGCAGAGCGTGGCCGCGCCCTCCGGAACTGCCCCCGGGTCGAGTCTCGGCACGCCAGCAGCCCGCTGGCGCGCGTAGATTTACGTCTCCCTCCGGGAGGCGTAAATCCGTGGATAAAGGTAGGGGGGGTTTAGATAGGGCCGGGGGGGATTGGGTTAGGTAGGGGAAGGAAGGGGAGGGGAGGGCGAAAGAAAGTTCCCTCCGAGGCCGCTCCGATTTCGGAGCGGCCTCGGAGGGAACGGAGACAGGCTGCGCGGCTCGGCGTGCGCTCCGGCTGCCCAAAATCGGCAGCCTTGTGCGCGCCGATCCAGTACTTTTTCGCGTACTTTTTCGCGTACTTTTGTTTGCGCCTGGTACGCAAACAAAAGTACGCGAACACGCTTTTTTAAAAAATCTACCCCTTTGTGCACAGCCTGCTTTTAAGGAGCTGGCTGACCAATCAAAACAAACCTCTGTGGAGGTTCCTGCAAGGGATGGTCTGAAAAGTACTGAATCTTATTCTAGGGCTTATGTTAGGGACAATTTAGCTAGTGAAAGACCTAAGTGGTCCCTTATACCGTCTCTCTTCTAACTTCTAAAAATCTGATGGTACGACACTGACACAAATATTTACATACTAATCTCTATGAGAACTGAAAGCAGGAATACAGGCAAAGCAATTTCAGTTTTTGACCACATGTTGCCTCAATTGCTCTGACAGTCCCTACAAATTGCTATGAAGAAGGGATGCACATTCATTTGAAATAAGATTTAACATTCATTCCAATTTATTTTGAAAATGAAACAATAGAAAACAAACACATTTTATTTTTTCATTCATTTTCTTATCCAACCTAGTCAGCCCCAGCTCCAGACCAAAGCTGAAAAAATATCCTGTGCTTCTGGTCAGCAACTCGGCTTCCTCCCCCAACCCATTATGCCATCTACGGGTCTTCAAGGACAGGAGCGATGCCCAGTTGCTCCTACTCCACCAGTCCTGTTTTTTTAACAATGGTACCAGCACCATTGTGAATTTTTGCCATCCAAGAAAATGGTGGGCCAGAGCCATTGTCAAAAACAGGACCCGCAGGGAGGAGGGACTGGAGATCTCTCCTGACCCTGAAGATAGCAATGGGGTAAGGCACCGAGGGTGGGGGTGAGAAGGTGCCAGGAGGAAACTGGCCACAGCTTGGGGGAAAAGGAGGGTTTTTATTCCAATTAGGCCGGTGGGGGCCTGTACCCACTATTTTTTTTAATGTTATTTTTATTTATTTTGAATAAAAGAAACAAAAGAAAACACAAAAAGAAACAAAAATAAGTAAATGAAAGGAAAAATGCTCAGTGCACATTATTACTAAGAAGTGTTCTAAAAGAGTATTTTTACAGCACATTTTGTGTCACTTAAACAAGGCAATTACAGTTTCACTCCCAGCATCTTCTGGGCATCTAGGTAAGCGTGGTATATACCAGGCTGTGGAAAAAATGTAAACAAACTCTAGAGTGTATTGCAAAATCCTGTTTCTATCCAGTTTACTTTGAGGTTTCTACTAAAACCTAATTCAGTTTATCAGCCATGTAGTATGTATCTAGCTCTAACTATATTGCTGAAGAGTGATCTTGCAGCATTTTATGCTGAACTCCATCTTCTGCAAATAACTCTTACTCTTTATTAGAGTTTAGAGCTATTACTAATGTTGATGTAGACAAGATACTCAAATCTGTTAAATCAACCATCCATATCCTGTCTGGATCTTCTCTTATCATCTCTTATTTTAGAGCAGCGGTTCTCAACCAGTGTCGCAGCACACTCGTGTGTTGAGAAGCACTGGCAGGTGTGTCACGCACCCGCTGCTCTTCCCCCCCCCCCCCCTTTCACCTCAGCGAGACAAGCACTGCTGCCGTTCCTGCTTGGGCTATCAGCACATTCAAGCCCTGAGGGGAAATGGCAGCAGTGTTTGTGGAAGTCGGCAGCAGGAACATGACCTTTTCTTCTTCCCGCCCTTGTGGCCTGGAAGAGGAAGTGATGTTTACCGGGCACGCGGGAAGAAGAAAAGGCCATGCTTGCATTCTGCTGCTGCAGAAATTGCATCCCAAGGCTCTCCCGGGCCCCGCTACACTCAGCAGTTTGCCTGTGCTGCGATCATCGCGGCACAGATCAGTCAACTGAAAACGTGGCCGCCAGGATTTCCTGCCGCGTGGCTGTTGGAGAAATCTCATCCATTAGCTGCCTGGACACGGAGCTGAAGATCGATGCTGGCTGGTCACTTTGCCAGGGGCTGCAGGAGTATGGTGCTGCTGCTCCCCCCGGCCTGGCTCTGACCTCCCCTTCTCTCGCCAGTGCAACACCAGCAAGAAAACATAAAAATAATAATAATCAAATTGCAAAAAAATAAAAGGCTGGGGTGGGGAGAAGAAAAAGCATAGAATTACATTTTAGGCTGACTGCTCTGTGCCATGATAGCAGCACAAGCAATCAGCTAAGTGCTGCCTTCTTACCACTGTGGGGAGGTCATTCCTGCTGCAGTTTCTAGCCTGTCAGGACTCTGCTTTTAATAGCAGCATACCAGCTACCTTGTGCTATAGCTGCCATGTGTGGTGGGGGTGGGGGTGAGTGAGTGAGACAGAGAGAGTGAGCCAGCATGGGTGTAAGTGTATGAGAGAATGTGTATGTGTGTGTAAGTAAGAGAGAAAACATGTGAGAGCAAGATACTACTCAGGAAAGTCACTGGTGTGTGTGAGAGAAAGACATTAGTCAGGGAGGTGACTGTTGTGTGTGTTTGAGGGAGAGAGAGATATTGGTCAGGGAGATGACTGGTATGTGAGTGTGAGAGAAAGAGACATTGGTCAGGGAGGTGACGTTTGTGTGTGAGACAAATAGATTGGTCAAGGAGGTGATGTGTGTGTGAGAGAAAGAAATTGGTCAGGGAGGTGACTGTGTGTGTGAGAGAAAGACATTGGTCATGGATGTGACTGTTGTGTGTGTGAGAGAGAGAGAGAAAGTGTGTGTGTGTGTGTGTGTGTGAAATAGACTAGTCATGGGCCCTAAGGAAGAAGAATGTGAGGACAGAGCTTCAGCAGCCCTTGCTGCTTCTGGTATATGCTATTGGCCTACAAGAGAAAGGAGTAGGAGAGTTACTGGAGAGGGTAAGTAAAGGTAGCTTTTTAAGTTTATTTTTCTTGATTGACTGCCATTTTAATTATTGGGTATTATGTGATGTGTCTGCTGTTAGAAATATTTTATTGGTGTTTGGAGAATTTTTAATAATTTTGAAAAATTTTAATGATTGGATGTTATTCCATTTATCAGTTGTTTGAAACATTTATTATATTCTAGTTTTAGAATTATTTTATATTTCTCGAGGAATGTATAAATAGAAATGTGGAGATAAAAACTGATCTGGAAATAGCAAGAAGCCAAACTCTGTATGCAGTGCAACAACACAAAAACAAAAACATTAGCTTTATGGTCCCTTTATTCTGTTTTTGGTGAGGGTCTGTCTGTGTGTGACCCAGCTAAGGGTGTTCTGCAAGCTTGTAGTTTCTTGGTAGGGATCTATAGCAGCTTGGCTTGTTCTGTTTTCCTAATAGGAGGTGTATTGGTGTTTAGGGCCTGGTGTGATTTTTGCAGTGCTGCCTTTTCATAGGTAGGGTTATTACTGTTTGAGTTCCATAATGCAGGTGTAACTTTGTGCGCATTAGTTTGTATACATTATTGCAGATCCTGGAAGTCTGTTAGGTGCTATATTTCTGTTTTGCACAGAATGCAGAGTGACTTTTTTGGGTTTCCATTCCATTTTCTATTTCCATATTTGTAATTTGTGGTCTTTCTGTACTTGGTGAAGGTCGATTCTATGTGTGACCAAGGTGAAATATTTTACTAGCATGTAGGCATTTGTATCAATATTATTTGTTATGTTTTCTCAATAGAACATGTATTGGTGGTAAATTACTGTTTTTTGATAAGGAGGGCTATTGCACCTGGTAGGAGAGAGTGTTTATGTTGCTGTTACTGAGATGACACCAGAAATATCTGTCTTGTATGGTAAATTGAATGGAGAATGTCCTCGTTCTGTTCTGTAGCCATTGTTGGGAGGTCAGGGTGGATCCTGTGTCAGTGAAAGTCAGGATAAGCTCTACTCCTATCCTACCTTTTCATAAAACTCTCCAGCCCTTAGGGAGTTTATTAGTTTAGAGATGAGGGTTCCCCAATAGAGTTGTTTAAAGAAATAATTCAGTCTGAATGTATGAAAATAACAGTCTCTTTATTCAGATAACAGTTATAATCTTTTAAGGCATGTGATTAGCTTATGAAGCATTATATTTTTCAAATCTTATCTTAATCAAACAGTACATAGCTATAAGTATGATAACAATAGCTACTGAAATTATAGCAATCAGATAAATATCTACTAAAGAGATTTTTCTTGTAAAATAAATGCTTTCTAGTACATAATTTGCTAATACTAGCTAGGGTTAATTATACCAGCAAGGGTTCTCTTATGCAGAAATAACTATAATCAGATGCTTACCAATATCATGAAGCGATTATCCCTTTAAAGTCTCTCTTGCGCTCAGTCAGGGTTTATCTTGCTCCTCTCCCTGTACTGTCCTTATCAGGGGTTTAAATAGAGAGAATAGCCCGGTGGGGGCTAGTAACTGTAAGAAAAGTTAACTTTTGTATACTTTTTGAGCCCCCCAAGGACAATAATAGCCAGGTGGGGGCTAGTCTGTACTCCTAACTGTAAGAAAGTTAAGTTTCTTATACTTTTGAGGCTCCAAGGACACAGGTGTCTGAAGTTGGAAGGCATCCCAGTTGAGGCCCTTTTCTAGTGGAAAAGTACAGGGAGTAAAAAAAAAAAAGCTTTCCATATGCTTCAATATAAACTTGATCTAACTGGCTACAAAGAAACATATATTTCTAACATATTTTCTGACACCTGTAGATACAGAGTATATGGTTACATTTAGCCCCATGATGATCATGTGTTCAGTGTGTCACGCATGTGAGAACCATCTGTCAGGTGTGTCCCGACAGAAAAAAGTTTGAGAACCATTGTTTTAGAGGATGGATAGCTATTTTTATCATTCCTTACTATAATTATCAATACCATTCTAACTCAGTCATATTTACCTCCTCCTATTAAAATAGCTGTGACTAAGCCAATTCTAAAAAAAACCTGAATGGATGCTGTTATTGATTGTTACAACCCTGTCTCTGCATTTATCATTCTTAGTAAAATTGGTTGAAGGAGTGAATCTTCAGCAGCTTTTTGAAGAAGCCGATGCTCTGTATGAATTTCAATCTGGTTTCCACAAAGGCCATGGGATAGAGACTGTCCTTTTGACCTTTATGGATAATATTCATAGAAACATAAAAACATGATGACAGAAAAAGACCATACCATCTATCTATTAATCCCATTTACATCAACTGCTCAGCTCTACAATCCTTACCACTCCTTTAGAGATCTTCTGTGCATGTTCCAAGCTTTCATAACTTCAGATACTCTTCTTTTTTATAGGCCTATCAGTAGTCCCAGTATAGCAAACTAAGAAGAGATCAAATATGAGAGGAATTCCCCAAGGCTCTAAAAGAGGTTACCAATTACCAACCACGGTGCCATTAACTCTTGATATCATCTCAAGTGGAAAACTGGCACTGAAAGTGGCATTAGCATCCTAAGTCAACGTGAAGGGGGAATAAAGCAGAAAGGGTGGCTGTGAAGCCTCCTATGCAAACACTGATAAAGGGGGCGAAGCAGCATAAAGAGTGACTTAAAAGTGTAAATTCTAGTTATTATCACACTTAGCACATCACAATAATACTCAAGAGAAACAATTTTGATGTATACATGTGATAAAACTTAGAATAGTGCCAGAGATTTCATGCAAAACCAGAAAATCGGGAAATGGAACAGGCTGAGGGCAACTCAAAGATGTGGGAATGTTTCTAAATAAAGCAGCTCTCACTACTTTCCTGGAAAACCACCCCATAATCATTAGAGAAATCTTTGTGATGTGCTAATTGTGATAATAACCTTTACATTTGGCAAAGCCATTCTACAAGAAAATCTAAATTCCACTCTGCACCTTGGGAATCTTTGTGCCACTTAGCCTTGCTTCCATGTCCAGATGTTACAATTTGGAGTTTCCTTTGCCATTGTGCCGTGCTGTCATATCGCAGAGCTAACACATTGCCAGTCCGGGGGGGGGGGGGGGGGCTGCTTTGCATCTCTCATAGTGGTTTGTAGTCTAGAAGCCACTCTTTGTGCTTTTTCAAGGCTCTTCAATGCTGGTCTTGGAGGTTTTACTGCCACCTTTTCTGCTTTGTTCCCCTTTATGCTGCGTTAGGATACAAATGCCATTTTCAGTGCCAGTTTGCCACTTGAGATGCCATCAAGGGTTCAAGGCAATGTTGTTAGTGACCTCTTTTGGAGCTTTGGGGTGTTCTGCTTCTTTGCTCCTCTTACAGTGACTTGGTGAAATCCTGCCAATGCTGGTACTCCTTTGCCCCTTTATGGAGTCATAGGGTATTCATATCACGTTTGGTGCCACTTTGCAGTTTCCACAGTCTTTCTAGATACCTTGGAGTTCTTTCCCCCATCTACTGATTTCTTCCAACAAATTTTAAGACAATTGATTTAAAAAAACTCCTATTCTAAAATTTTCTGTTATGCTTTCCCTATTGACTTTAATAATAAACAAAAACAAATCAAACTAAAATATGATTTTTTTTTTCATTTTGAAACTAAAGAAATGAATTAGGGTCCCCATGAAATGAATTTTAAAATTAAATTTATTTTTTCCTGCTGCACATGGCTAATTGTCTGCAGGATCGAGATTTTTTTTTTGTCGGCAAAAAGGATGGGTCCCTTAGACTCTGCATTGACTACAGCAGTCTGAATGCCATTAGAATCAAGAATAAATATACACTGACTCTCATCTCTGAATTGTTCAATTGACTTCAAGGTGCTAAGATTTTCACCAAGTTGGACCTTCATGGAGCTTATAACCTGATAAGGATTAAGGAGGGGGATGAATGGAAGACCACATTCAACATGAGAGATGGATGTTATGAATATCGTATCATGCCATTTGGACTTTCTAAGGCCCCTGTGGCATTTCAGAACTTTTTAAAAGACATGTTCAGACATCTCCTGCAGACATGTTTTGGTGTACCTGGATGATTTCCTAATCTTCTCTCACACCTTTGTGGAACACCGTTTGCAAGTAAGAATGGCTTCGCGAAAAGAGATAATATGCGAAATTGGAAAAATGTTCATTCGAACATTCAGGCACAGTGTTTGAAGATAGACCTCACCAAACTCTCAGCCATCATAGATTTTCCTCAGCCCATGGGACTTAAAGCACTACAATGTTTCCTGGAGTTTGCGAATTACTATCACCAATTTATTTCCTATTACTCTTCCTTTATGGCCCCTCTCACGCCCTTACCCACAAAGGGACATTCACCAAAGATTGGCCCGATGATGCAATCCAGGCCTTTGAGCAACTCAAAGGAGCCTTCAAATACACAATCTTCCTTCAGTATCAAGACCCGAACTTGCCCTTCTTCCTCAAGGTGGACGCTTTTTCCATTGCAGTTGGGAAAGTTTTTTCATAAGCAACACCTAATGGCATACTTCGTCCTTGTTCCTTCTTCTCCAGAAGATTCTCACCCTCTGAAAAAAACTACATGATTGGGGACTGGGAAATTAAGGCCATCAAGCTCACTCTCAAAGAGTGGTAATATCTATTGGAGGGAGCTAAACACCACTTCACTGTTACAAACAATCAAAAAATCTTCTTTGCCACCAAAAGGCCAAGAGACTCAATCCCTACCAGGCTTGGTGGTACTTATTAGAGATGTGAATCGTGTCCTCGATCGTCTTAACGATCGATTTCGGCTGGGAGGGGGAGGGAATCGTATTGTTGCCGTTTGGGGGGGTAAAATATCGTGAAAAATCGTGAAAAATCGAAAAAACGTAAAATCGCAAAACCGGCACATTAAAACCCCCTAAAACCCACCCCCGACCCTTTAAATTAAATCCCCCACCCTCCCGAACCCCCCCCAAATGACTTAAATAACCTGCGGGTCCAGCGGCGGTCCGGAACGGCAGCGGTCCGGAACGGGCTCCTGCTACTGAATCTTGTTGTCTTCAGCCGGCGCCATTTTCCAAAATGGCGCCGAAAAATGGCGGCGGCCATAGACGAACACGATTGGACGGCAGGAGGTCCTTCCGGACCCCCGCTGGACTTTTGGCAAGTCTTGTGGGGGTCAGGAGGCCCCCCCCAAGCTGGCCAAAAGTTCCTGGAGGTCCAGCGGGGGTCAGGGAGCGATTTCCTGCCGCGAATCGTTTTTGTACGGAAAATGGCGCCGGCAGGAGATCGACTGCAGGAGGTCGTTCAGCGAGGGTTCCGGCGCCTCGCTGAACGACCTCCTGCAGTCGATCTCCTGCCGGCGCCATTTTCCGTACGAAAACGATTTGCGGCAGGAAATCGCTCCCTGACCCCCGCTGGACCTCCAGGAACTTTTGGGCAGCTTGAGGGGGGCCTCCTGACCCCCACAAGACTTGCCAAAAGTCCAGCGGGGGTCCGGAAGGACCTCCTGCGTCCAATCGTGTTCGTCTATGGCCGCCGCCATTTTTCGGCGCCATTTTGGAAAATGGCGCCGGCTGAAGACAAAAAGATTCAGTAGCAGAAGCCCGTTCCGGACCGCTGCCGTTCCGGACCGCCGCTGGACACGCAGGTTATTTAAGTCATTTGGGGGGGGGGGTTCGGGAGGGTGGGGGATTTAATTTAAAGGGTCGGGGTGGGTTTTAGGGGGTTTTAGTGTGCCGGCTCACGATTCTAACGATTTATAACGATAAATCGTTAGAATCTCTATTGTATTGTGTTCCATAACGGTTTAAGACGATATTAAAATTATCGGACGATAATTTTAATCGTCCTAAAACGATTCACATCCCTAGTACTTATTCTTCAGCATTAAACTTACATATATTCTTTCATCCTGCTGAAAAGAATGTCAGGACGGATGTCTTGTCTCACTCATTCGACCCCTCTGATACCATCAGCAAACCACAATTGATTCCTGTCAGCTAAATGGATGTCCCCATGTACCTTAAAAAGAAAGTCCTCAAGTGAGGCCAAAACTCTAGGTTGGGCAGATACCAAGGGGTCCAGAAGACTATGTAGTTGATCGCATAGAAATACCGGTGGCTTCAGATAGCCCAGGACATCCAGGTGTATGTAGATTCATGCCCTAATTGTGCTCGCAACAAGCTATCTCAGCAGTATTCATAGGGTCTTCTCCAATCTCTGCCAGTTTCGGGTGAGCCATGAATTCATATATTCACTGACTTCATCACGGACTTTCCCACATCAGAGGGCTGTAGAATTATCTGCATTGTCATAGATTCCTTTTCAAATATAGCACACTTCATTGCCCTCAGCAGCCAATTTTGCTTGCCATTTCTTTAAATGTTTTAAACGTTTGTTTAAATCCCATTTAAATCCCACCTTTTTGAAGCTGCTTTTAAATCTTTGGCTTGATTGTCTGCTTTTATCCTCATTAACTAATTTTCTTTTCTTTCTTTTTTAACTATTGTCTTGCTTTATTAAATTTCCCCATGTCTCTTATCCTGTATGTTTCTCTTATTAGATTGTAAGTTCTATTGTGCAGGGCTGTCTTTTTTGTGTGTTTGTATAGCACTGCATATATCGTGTAGTGCTATAGAAATGTGTAGTAGTAGTAGTAGTGGTAGGAGTAGGACTAGTAGTAGTAGGAGTAATAATAATAGTAGTAGTTTAAAGAAGTTTTCCATTTACATGGGTTATCTAAACACATTGGGGTAGATTTTCAAAAAACGCGAATAGGCGTACTTTTGCTGGCGCATCAGGCGCAAGCAAAAGTACGCTGGATTTTAGTAGATACGCGCGGAGCCGCTCGTATCCACTAAAATCCTGGATCGGCGCGCGCAAGGCTATGAATTCTGTATAGCCGGCGCGCGCCGAGCCGCGCTGCCTACCCCCGTTCCCTCCAAGGCCGCTCCGAAATCGGAGCGGCCTTGGAGGGAATGCTCTAACGCCCTCCCCTCATCTTCCCCTCCCTTCCTCTATCTAACCCACCCGCCCGGCCCTGTCTACACCCCCCCTTACCTTTCTCCGGGGATATATGCCTCCCGGAGGGAGAAGTAAATCCCCGCGCGCCAGCGGGCCTCCTGCGCGCCAGGCTGCGACCTGGGTGCGGGTACGGAGGGCGCGGCCACGCCCCCGGACCGCCCCGGGCCGTAGCCACGCCCCCGTACCCGCCCCCAAAACGCTGCAGACACGCCCCCGAAACGCCGCGACGACCGGGCACGACCCCCTCAGAGAACCCCGGGACTTACGCGAGTCCCGGGGCTCTGCGCGCGCCGGTAGGCCTATGTAAAATAGGCTCACCGGCACGCAGGGCCCTGCTCGCCTAAATCCGCCCGGTTTTGGGCGGATTTAGGCGAGCAGGGCTCTGAAAATCCGCCCCATAGTGAGTGACCGGGGGATAGAGTTCACCTCAAAGTTCTGGAGGAGCCTCTGTGATAAACTCAGTGTGTCCTTGACTTCTCTGCTTATCAACTCCAATACAATGGGCTAACTGAGAGAACGAACGAGAACCTGAAAGCCTTCCTTGGGCCTATGTTTCTGAGCAGCAGAATGACTGGGCCCATTACTGCCATAGCAGGAGTTTTATTATAATAATCATACCCAAGAATCTTTAGAGTTCTCTCTCTTCCTCATTGTCAATGGTAGGCACCCCAAGGTGTCTCTTCCATTACCTTTGACCACTATGACACCAGCAGCAGACCAAACAGTGGATAATCTTCTGGAGCTTTGGAAAATAACCTCCCTAAGGCTGTAAAACATTTCAGAAAAGTGCCGACAAGAGAAGACACCTTGGGCTCCATTATCACTTGGAACACTGATTTGATTAAGCACGCAGAACCTTCACTTGAAGCTTCCCTCCACTAAATTTGCTCTCCATTTCATTGGCCCCTATCCCATCCTAAGACAGGTTAGACCTGTAACATACCAACTTAAGCTACCTCTTACCCTGCAAATCCACAATGCTTTCCATGTTTTTTTATTGAAGGTCATGGTCCTTAAGTGGAGAGACAGGTGACCACCAGCACCCATGGCAGTCTCTTCAGACTCTAACTCAGAATCTGAAGTGCAGGACATTGAACACTAAGCAACAAAAAGTTAAACTCCACTATCTGATCGCCTGGAAGGGATATGTCCTGAGGAAAACTCCTGGGTACTAGCAGCCAAAATCAAAGCTTCTCTTCTAACCAACAGGTTTCATCAGATCTTTTCCTGTAAACACAAACCTAGGGGCCTGGAGGGGGGTGGAATGCTTAAGAGTAGGAATATTGTAATGCCCCTCACCTCTAGTCTGAAGCAATTCCAGCATAGCCTCCAGCATCATGCTGCATGCAGGGAATATGGCTGAACTTCCTGCGGTTGCTGAGCCTTTTTATATAATCTGATGGCTGGACTTCCTGTGATACATAGGGCCGGATTTTAAAAGGGTTACATGCGTAACTGGGTCTATGCACGCCGGGCCTATTTTAAAAAGGCCCAGCAATGCGTGTAAAGCCCTAGGACGTGTGTAAGTCCCGGGGCTTGCAAAAAGGGGTGGGGTGGGGTGGTCTGGGGCGGGGTCAGGGTCCCAGCCCAGTAGCCATATTTGCTGCTGTGCCAAGGATCGCGCACTGGCAGTTGGCCGGTGCACGCAACTTACTTCAGCCCTAGGGCTGAAGTAAGTTTTGTGATAAAAAAAATAAATCATCAAAGGTAGGGGGGAAAGGGCGGGGGAGGTAGGGGAAGGGAAGGTGGGGTGGGGGGTAGGAAAGTTCCCTCCAAGGCAGCTTCAATTTCGGAGTGGCCTGGGAAGGAACTGGGGAAGGCAGCGCGGCTCGGCACAGGCTCGGCACGCGCAAGATGCACAATTGTGCAACCCCTTGCATGTTATAAAATCAGACATACATCTGTGCGAGCCGGGTAGTGCGTTCACATGTACACCGCGCGTGCTCCTTTTAAAATCTACACCATACAGTTGACATCACATCCTACCTAATAGAAGGTGAGGAATAGCCTAGTGGTTAGAGCAGTGGGCTACGAATCAGGAGACCAGGATTTGAGTCCCGCTGTCACTCCTTGTGACCTTGGGCAAGTCAGTTTACCCTCCATTGCCTCAGGTACAAACTTATAGGGTCATTTATCAAAATGCGATAAGGCGTTTTCGCATGTGTTAAGGGCTTATCATAGAAACATAGAAATGACGGCAGAAGAAGACCAAATGGCCCATCCAGTCTGCCCAGCAAGCTTCCCTCATTTTTTCTCTCATACTTATCTGTTTCTCTTAGCTCTTGGTTCTAATTCCCTTCCACCCCCGCCATTAATGTAGAGAGCGGTGATGGAGCTGCATCCAAGTGAAATATCTAGCTTGATTAGTTAGAGGTAGTAGGGGTAGTAACCGCCGCAATAAGCAAGCTACACCCATGCTTATTTGTTTTTACCCAGATTATGTTATACAGCCCTTATTGGTTGTTTATCTTCTCCCCTGCCGTTGAAGCAGGGAGCTATGCTGGATATGCGTGAGGTATCAGTTTTTTTCTTCTCCCCTGCCGTTGAAGCAGAGAGCTATGCTGGATATGCATCGAAAGTGAAGTATCCGGCACATTTGGTTTGGGGTAGTAACCGCCGTAACAAGCCAGCTACTCCCCGCTTTGTGAGTGTGAATCCTTTTTTCTTCTCCCCTGCCGTTGAAGTTATGCTGGATATGCGTGAAGTATCAGTTTTTCTTTTCCCCTGCCGTTGAAGCAGAGAGCTATGCTGGAAATTCGTGATGTATCAGTCTTTCTCCCATGCCGTTGAAGCAGAGAGCCATGCTGGATATGCGTCGAGAGTGAAGTATCAGGTACATTTGGTTTGGGGTAGTAACCGCCGTAACAAGCCAGCTACTCCCCGCTTTGTGAGTGCGAACCCTTTTTTCTTCTCCCCTGCTGTTTAAGCAGAGAGCTCTGCTGGATGTGTGAAGTAACAGTTTTTCTTCTCCCCTGCTGTTGAAGCAGAGAACTATGCTGGATATGCATTGAAAGTGAAGTATAAGAATGGAGTGATCAAGCTAGTTGAAAGGCATCAGGAAAGGCATGGGAAAAGCCCCGTTAACGCATGCGGTAGGCCCTTACCACATGCAAAAACGTGTTTAACACATACGATAGCACCATATCGTATGGTGCGATGCAAATTCAGAAAATAGGAGGAGTTAGGGGCGGAGAGTGGGCTTGGTTAGCCTGTCTGCGAAGAGCTATCACACAGCCGTAACGCTGATTTTAACTACACCTCTTTGAATTGCGTTAGGCTGTGCGATAGCTGCCGTGACTGTGCGGTAAGGTTTCATCGCCCTTTGCGATGTCTCCCGTAAGGCCTATTTCAGGTGAATTCACGGGTCCAGAACCTTTGGGGGGGGGAGAGAGGGAGAGAGAGAGCAAGCCTGGCCATAATATCATGGCCCATAGGTAGGTATTTGTATCCCTATGGTAGGCCCACCTAGTAACTCGAGGTGGGGTTTAGGTAAGAATGTAGGGGGTTAGGGGCCACCTTGACGTACGTGACACCTACGAACAGAACAGTGGTCTCATGAAGATTTGATGACCGGAGTGAGGAAACTCACTCCAAGATGAGATTTGGGCAAGGTTCTCTCAACCTAGCTTGATGGACTCTCTACCTGGGTAAGACAAATCATTGAAATACAGTAAAAAAACAATTAGTTACAAATAAATAGACTAAAAATCATTATCAGATAAATTCATAAAAGTTATTTCTAAAATGAAGAGAAACCAAATGAATACGAAACACTGCCTTTAGAGTTATCAATGAAAGTAACATAAAATGATATCAATAAATGTAGTTAGATTCATAAAATAAAATTAAAATTGATAGGATAGGCTAGTAAAATACAATAATAGGTAAGATAATAAATACAATAAAAATAAAATAAATAACAAAATAATAAAACAAACTCCTTAAAAAGAACTTTACAAATGGGAGAGTAGAAACAGGAGATTAACCTGGCTGGGTGAAAGCCTGCTCGAACAACCATGTCTTCAGTTTTTGGTTTTTTTTAAATGAGTATATATTTGACAAGTGGGAGTAAATTCCAAATTGTTGGTCCTGCCAAAGATAGGGCCCTTTCCCTTACTGTGTTTAAGTGAGCTGATTTTGGCGAAGGGATAGCAGTGCTTTACCTAGCAATCTTAAGTTGCGTTGTGGAGTATGTATATGAAGGGACGCATTTAACTATTCTGGTTGCTGCATCTCAAAAAAGATATAGTTGCGATGGAGAAGGTACAGAGGAGGGTGACCAAAATGATAAAGGGGATGGAACAGCTCCCCTATGAGGAAAGGCTAAAGAGTTTAGGACTTTTCAGCTTGGAGAAGAGACGACTGAGGGGAGATATGATAGAGGTGTTTAAAATCATGAGAGGTCTAGAATGGGTAAATGTGAATCGGCTATTTATTGATTTGGATAATAGAAGGACTAGGGGCACTCCAAGAAGTTAGCATGTGGCACATTTAAAACTAATTGGAGAACATTTTTTTTCACTCAACGCACAATTAAACTCTGGAATTTGTTGCCAGGGGATGTGGTTAGTGCAGTTAGTGAGCTGGGTTTAAAAAAGGATTGGATAAGTTCTTGGAAGAGAAGTCCATTACCTGCTATTAATTAAGCTGACTTAGAAAATAGCCACTGCTATTACTAGCAGCAGTAACATGGGATAGAATTAGTTTTTGGGAACTTGCAAGGTTCTTATGGCCTGGATTTGCCATTGTTGGAAACAGGATGCTGGGATTGATGGACTCTTGGTCTGACCCAGTATGGAAATTTCTTATGTTCTTACACTGGCAGCATAGTTGTTGATGATTTTAGAAACAAAACTACCACTGTTCCTTCTTCAGTATCTGTAACAGCAGCAGCAACTTTGGCAACTACAGATTCCTGGGACTTTTCTCCTGCTTGTTCCTGCCCAGTAATGTAAAAGACTCCAACACTTACCCAATTGAAGACGTCGTCACACTTATGCTGCAGCTCTATTGTGGCATCGTCATTGATCAGTAATGGGAGCTGTGCAGGTGTAGCTGTGCCTTTGCCAGAATTATATCAATATATTCAGGTCTGAGGGCTGCCAGAGGCCAGTAGAAGGCATATATATTTCCCAGAGAATGGGGATCATGTCTGTGGGCAGCATTAAGGTCATTAATGGAGTATTGATGGCAATTCCTCCTTCTGCATACTCAAAATTATTTTTTCAGGCTATGATGAATATTTTTTATGCCAAACGTCTCCTAAATATTTACTCTCACAACAGTTTTTAGGTGGGGTTTTTTTTTTGTTCTTTTTGTCTTCCAGAGGCCATAAATATTTATTGAATAAAATGTGAATTACTGACCAGCAAAAATTCATATTCAGTCATGTTAATGTTTATAAATCCAGGTTAAATCTTATTACAAAATTGGGGCTTCTTAAATACATCTGCACAATGTAGTCAGATAATGCTTTAGTTACGGGGCTGAGAATTTAAAAAGTTCACCATTGCTTCTCCATGATATTTCCCTGAACTCAATTGTCTAATAGATACTCTGCAATTTAATTAAATAACTCTGAGTCTTACAAATACTTTGTTGTCTTTGTTACCTTTGGGGTTTTCTAGGTTTCTCGATGAAGTTCAATCTTATTCAAGTATCAACAAAATGAGTGTCCAAAATCTTGCTACTGTTTTTGGACCAAATATTCTTCGGCCAAAAATAGAAGATCCAGTAACTATCATGGAAGGTATGTCTCCAGTCCAGTAATAAATTATTTTCACAGTTACTTTTCTGATCCAAGTTTAAGCATATTATTAGAAGGAGTGTTTCATTTTAACTAGGTACTGAATATAAAATGATTTACATAGCACTTGGTCTTAATCAATAGAAACACTGTATTCTTACTACAACAATGGCTGCTGCTTCTTGCCCCTACACATTTATTCTCTAAGGTTCAGCAGGTACATGAGCCTGTTTTCCATGTACTGCTATCTCACTGGACATGGTAGTGGTGTAAAACCAGATTGAAATTGGTTTCTAAATATCACTTGGTAAGAAAGTTAAATGCGAACTAGACTCTACTGCCAAGTTATTGTAAACTGTGTGTGAGTATGTGTGTTTGTGTGTGTGTGTGTGACCAACACAAAAATAAAAAAGCTTGTTCTAAATTAGCAGTATTTTCTCATCTTGGTTTGTATTTGAAATAAAAAATCCAGCATGAATAAAATGAAATTCTTATTTCTGACAATAAGATATCAGTTTCTTTGCCCCAGGTACCTCACTTGTTCAGCATTTGATGGCGGTGTTGATCAGTGAACATGATCAGTTATTCAGCATTGCAGATTCTGATGCTTCAAGTACACACCAAGTAATGAAGTCTGTGGTTCAGCATAGAACAGTGGAATGGATCACGGAAGAGAATGCAGATGACAACAGGACTGAACACGATACCACTAATCTAGTAGATCCACTGTCCATTAATTCTGTATCACTAGATGCTGCCACAACCATCACTACTGGAAAGACCATACCCCAGGAGCACAACAGACAAAACCAGTCTGCAACCAGTCCCAATAAGAGAATGCAGACTTTGCCAACCTGGAAATACTCATTTAAGCAAGCAGGAGGTAGGTCTGCTAGTCCCAAACTAGGCAACGCTGCAACAGATATTCCAAACTTGTCTTCTAGTGGAAACTGGTTAATAAATGGATTGTCCTCTCTGAGGGGTCATCGCAGAACATCATCAGGAGAACGAGTTAAAGACTCAGGTTCTTCCCAAAGACTGTCTACTTATGACAATGTTCCATCTTCTAGTCTTTCTCTGAGTGCACACAGCATAGCAAGTACTACATGGACCACATCATCATGTGAAATTTCAGTAGTTGATACTATTAGTAGCTGCCCTGCCTGTCAAGGGAGTGACTCTTCAGCCTTGAACTGTACAAAGACAGACTGGTCAGGACAGGATTCAGAGTCACAGAGTGAGATAAAATCTGTTGAACTGGACCAAAGTGTGGAAACGTTTGAAGTGTGTATTAGCACCACGAGTAGCAGTGAACAGAATGATCCATTGACAGCATTTAAAGACTCTTCCAGATGTTCCCGAGCTTTACAGAGTCTTGTTACAGAACTAAAAACAGAAATGAAAAAGCAAAGAGCAGAATATGAGTCTAGGATAAAAAGGTAAAATATTTAATTGCAGCTGAAAAAGCTTTATTGCATTTTAATAGTATTTTCTCTTTGCAGTACATAGTGCTTTTCACTGATACAGAACAGAACATAAAACACATAGCTGATCTTTAGAAATTAAATTTGGAGGGCAAGAAATTATTTCTCCTTTATTAAAACAGTTACCTTTTATCTGAAATACATGTAAAGTCAGGAAAGCAGAGTTGCTTGCCTGTAACAGGTGTTCTCCGAGAACAGTAGGATGTCAGTCCTCACTAAGTGGATAACATCATTTGATGGAGCCCTGTCTGGAACTTTTATATCAAAATTGTTAGAACTTTGACTGTGCCCTACAGGGCATGTGCCACATGGCATGATACTAAACATCTACACTGGGGTTCCCTCAGACTAAATTCTTAGCTATACTTGGAGAAGCCAAATCCAAGAGGAAATGGGCAGCTTTGTTAAGGACTGACATCCTACTGTCCTCTGAGAATTCCTGTTGTAAGTGAGCAACTCTGCTT
Source organism: Rhinatrema bivittatum (assembly GCF_901001135.1). Classification (NCBI taxonomy): domain Eukaryota; kingdom Metazoa; phylum Chordata; class Amphibia; order Gymnophiona; family Rhinatrematidae; genus Rhinatrema; species Rhinatrema bivittatum. Next base: position 187,061,964 of record NC_042621.1, read on the forward strand.
TCTCTGAGGACAAGCAGAATGGCATTTCTCACCAGTGGAGAATCCATAGCTACAGACTATCTTGAATGAAAAAAGGTGAAACAAAATAATGTCATTGGGCACAGCCAGAATCTTTTTGGTGTTAACAAGCTTTTTTTCCTTATATTTTTCTTATAAAGAAGCAACCTGAACCAAAACAACAGGCCCTAGGAAGGATGGAGCTAGGTTCTACATTTCAAAGAGATTCCGCAGATTGGCAAAACCTACGGCCTTGTCAGTCTCTGTTCAAGCAATAGTGCAGCCTTGCAGATCTCCTTCATAGAGACCGATTTTAGGTTGGCTACCAATGACCTGCCATGACTCTTAACAATATGAGTCTTGACATTACACAGCAGATCCAGATCCGCCTATGCATAACAGAAGAAGGTGCAATCTATTAGCCAATTGGATAAAGTGTGTTTGGCAACAGCAATCAAAAAATCAGAGGAGACAGGAACCACAGGGGTAGATTTTAAAAGAAGCGCGATCAGCCTACTTTTGCTTGCGCATCAGACTCAAGCAAAAGTACGCTGGATTTTAGTAGATACGCGCGGAGCCGCGCGTATCCACTAAAATCCTGGATCGGCGCGCGCAAGGCTATCGATTTTGTATAGCCTGCGCGCGCCGAGCCGCGCTGCCTCCCCCCGTTCCCTCCAAGGCCGCTCCGAAATCGGAGCGGCCTTGGAGGGAACTTTCCTTTGCCCTCCCCTCACCTTCCCCTCCCTTCCCCTACCTAACCCACCCGCCCGGCCCTGTCTACACCCCCCCTTACCTTTGTCGGGGGATTTACGCCTCCCGGAGGGAGACGTAAATCCCCGCGCGCCAGCGGGCCTGCTGCGCGCCGGGCCGCGACCTGGGGGCGGGTACGGAGGGCGCGGCCACGCCCCCGGGCCGTAGCCACGCCCCGTACCCGCCCCCAAAACGCTGCCGACACGCCCCCGGAACGCCGCGACGACCGGGCCCGCTCCCCGACACGCCCCCGACACGCCCCCTCCGAGAACCCCGGGACTTACGCGAGTCCCGGGGCTCTGCGCGCGCCGGGAGGCCTATGTAAAATAGGCTTCCCGGCGCGCAGGGCCCTGCTCGCCTAATTCCGCCCGGTTTTGGGCGGATTTAGGCGAGCAGGGCTCTGAAAATCTACCCCACAATGTGCACACAACGCAAACAAAAATAATTCCCACAATTGTCTACTGAATAAAAGAGGAAAGGACCTTTTGCCCCACAGAGTCCTGTAAGTCTTAATCCTCCAAATGTATTTAATTTTTAATTTCAATTCTAATATCCATTTCAATGTCAATCCTCAATTTTTAAAATTTTGTCCATTCAGAAATCAGACCATTTATCCAAATATTCTGACATCGCTCATTTTTCTGTTTCATAGTTTGTTGTTCACAAACAATGGCCACATTATATTATACTTTGCTTTTAACATTGTTTCCTCCTGGAATCAAATCCAGTCATGGCTGTTATACCGCCCATTCTTACATTCCAACACTGGCAGCATTTCTCTTTCACAGTTGCAGCACGAAAGCTACTGTGATCATTGGCGACCAGCATCAGGACTTATGAATGGGTGGTATAACAACCATGACTGGATGTTGTTTGTGGGTCATGGCAACATTAATCCCCAGTTTGTTAGTGTCAAATGAAATAAAATGCTGGATGGGCTTTCTAATGGCTTCAGTCCACTCCTGGTAGAAAGCCAAACTGTGCAGTGCTTGTTCACCTTGGTGGATACGTGGCCTGGGAAAAATGTTGAGAGGACGATTGATTGATTCAGATGGAATTCTGACACCACCTTAAGCAAAAACTCAGGATGGATGCATAGAAGCACACTGTCATGAAATAAAAATGACAAGAGATAGGTAACACCTTATAGACTAACCAATTTATTGAGGCATGAACTTTTGCGGACAGAGTCCACTTCATCTGTAGGCTGATTTGGAGGGACAGCCGATAGATAGATAGATAGATAGATAGATAAATGTATTCTGTACCACTTTTTATTACACTGAGCCCCCACGAATCTGAAGTTACACTACACCAACAGTTTACATAAACCCTCAGGATACCTCTGACAGGGAGATCCTTTGGCATGAGTACTGGGATCCGGGATATACTCTCTGAGATCCAGTCAAAATACCTCCCAGGCTGTGGCTGCTGGGACCTCAGTTGAAAGACATATCTCCTGAGCTCTATATTTGAATACCCTCTGACAGAGAAGGGTGGGGCTGGAGTGCGATGGAGAGATGCTGAAGCATTGCACAGTGTTCTCGGATCTGTGCCATCGATTCTTTGACCCTATCTCCAAAGATATTCTTTCCAGTGCATGGCACATCAGCAGGTCTTTCCTGGACCTCAGGTTGTAGGTCCGAGGTTTGCAGCCAGGCGAATCTGTGAGCACCAATCATCACAGCAGGTGATGATTGGTGCTCTCTCAAAAATATTGAAGGTTGATCTGATTATGTGTTTCCATACTCGATCTTCTTGTCCATTAGTGACTGAAGGCTATCACACTGCTTCTGAGGAAGCTGCTTGGCCACTTCCCACATCTGCTTCAGCAAATTTGACATAGTTTGGCCTATAATGAGAGTGAGCAGCTCCATATACAAAAAAACAAATGCATTAAATTTTATATTATATTCCACCTTCAAGAAATATTGTCTTGAAGCAGTAATCAAGGGTGCTGAATTCTGTGGATCATATTCTACCTAAAAGATATAACACCCTGAAGCAGCAGTTATTGTGAAATGCTGGCCACCATCGGCATGGCAGTTCAATTCAGCATAAAAGGAATTTCTGCACCCATGAAAGAGATAAATTCTTTAAAATTGTTTAAATATATATCAGAAAATTCTTTAAAATTGTTTGGAACAAATAAAATAAATGGTCAGTATTGAAGGTTTTTGACCAGTGATAAGATTATCTTAGGCAAGCTAAAAAGTTTTAATTGTTGGATTCTGAGGTCTTTTCCTCCATTTAGATTAATGTTTTTTTCAGCACAAAAGTATTAGTTAATCAACAAATATTTTTGTTGGGAGTTCTATATAGAATTGTATGCTTCATATAGCTCCCTTCTTGCTTACATTGGGTAGAGTTGCCTGTATTTGAATCCAAGAGATTTTTGGACAAGATAAATAAAGTTCACCTTCTTGTTTATGGGAGCCACAGAGAAGGGGTTCTCCCACATCCTCATCTGCATCTTCTGAAGGATCTCATGAACTGAGACTTCCACAATCTCCTTAAGAGGCTCCATAAAGCTAAGGATATCCAGCATTGTGTTTCTGGTCTCATCCTCCTTCAGCAATGGAAATGGAATGGCCTCTGTCATTCTCTGCACAAATCTGGCAAAGAGATTTACCAGTGGAACTTCCTCTTCACTGTGGAAGAGGGGGTCAGAATATAGATCTTTCAATTCGTCTTCTCCAGAGATCTCCACACCTTCAGAAGTATTTTGAGTCAGAATTTGACTCGTACGCCACTGGCAAAGACACAGACGGTGCCTGTTCCACATTCAAGGCCTCCAAAGGTGAGTACTTCTCTGTTGGGACATGAACCTGAGGATCTCCTGTACCTTAGGGAAGCTTTCTATCCCTCCCACATCCTATTCTAGATGGGCTGTAGATCAACATTGATGCAGCCACCATCAAAGCAGATTACCTTCCGGAATTGACATCAGCACCGAAGCCAGGTAGCTGCAGAGACTCAAGGAACAGTTGGACATCAGTCTGCATTGATACCAATGCCCTTGATGCTGAGGTACCAACACACATCGCCTTGTCCAAGGGCTGCTGGCTCTTCTTGTAGAGCTCCTCCTCAAAGATTGTGGATACCAACATTGAATAGGAGGCTGGAGAGGTGACCTCTTCTTCCTGAGAAGTCAGAGGTATATCAGTGGCAGACACCTGGACTCTTAAAGACTGTCTCAGTTCTTGAGACTGCATCGGGGATGAGCTCTCCTCTTCATTGGACTACTTTAGGGGATTTATGGCCACAGCCAGAATGTTCACACTCCTGGCATCATGCATGGTAATGATAATGGTAATGTTTATTTGTTATATACCAATTTTCAAAAGAGATTTCCAAATGGTGTACAACCTAAACAGTAATAAAAAATTATAAAATTACAATATAAGCCATATACAAAAAATGATAGACTTTTAAAAAATACAAATATAAAATAAAATAAACAATTAATGACATCCTAAAATATATATAAAATTAAAATAGTGGGTAAAAACAAGGGAATATATTCAAATAATTAACTTACTGACAAATATTAATCATCTACCTGAACAAATTAAATCATTCAAATACTTAGTTAAATAAGCAAGTCTTAATCATCTTCCTGAATTTCAAAAAGTCACACTGGGTACAAAAGTAAAAGGGCAAAGAATTCCAACTCAGAGGAGGCTGATACTGGAAGGTACACTCCCTAGTGTAATGGAGACCAATACCTCTTTTCATTTGCTTGATGCTTGAATGACTCTGACTGCACGTGGATGATGATGCTCGTGCATCCGAACTGATTCACCATCCAGATGCAACAACGAAATTAAACATACAAAAAAAGAGAGGAAATCCTACTTAAGGACACTAGAAGGGGAGAAGAAGACCATTGGTTCCATTACAAATGATTCCTGCCTGGTTTTGGACTGGAAAAAATCATCACAAAGCAGGAGAGTGAAGATCTGTGATTGGTGGGCTCAGTAGAAAAGAAAAGATTGAAGGGGCCCCTGCATGGACCTGTGATATCATGCTATGCTTCACATTCCCAGTAGGGCAGAGTCAAAGTTCTTGAAACTTTGACATAAAATTTCTGGGCCAGGCTCCATCAGATGTTGTCACCTACTGATAAGAACTGCCATCCTGTTTGTCCTCTTAGAATTTAAAATCCAGCATAGGATGTTAAGAATAATAGAATAAAATGGACATTTATGAAACCAAACATTGTATTGTTTCATGTTAACTTGATGAGATTCATAGAAGAACTACCTTGATTGGCTAGATAGTTCCAAGCTTTTTGTTTTGGTAAATACCACAATATGAGTGTGATACATACTTGATTAAAAAAAAATTGAACAATGTGTTAAGGAAGGATTTCTTGCATAATATGAAAAACTTGTCAGAGGTAACAGTGGCAAAATGTTTTCAAACTGTATACAATCCGAAGGTTAAAATCATTTTAAAAAGAGAGCCTAGGAATCCAAAATGATTAGTATAACTAGAAAAATGAATATTCTACTCGTGAACAAATAAAAATACTATTTCAATGGAATCAATGCACTGGTAAAATACAATAATAGTCTGGAGTAAAATTGCATTGTAATTATTCTACAGAATATACACCCACCTATATTGCTTGATGTGATAAAGACTAAAAATAAGTAAGGTTTCTTGATTATGAAAATGTTTTATGGACAGTTTAGTCCTCATACTCAGTCCCTAAACTTTACAGTATTTGCAGCTGAATTACAGTATACATTTGTTAGAGTTTCTTTTTACTTCAAAAGCAGAAGCAGAAAAATCATTCCTTTCTGTTACTGTGTCTTTATTTGTGTCTTCTAAAGATCAGAGCTTTGTGAATTCTAGGAAAGTAAGTAGATGGAGATGGATGAGGTAGCATAGAAGTGTTAAAGCATTCACAGTCCAAGTTTGAAACAAATTACAATATTTGCAATAGTGCATATGATATGTGTAACTAATTAAAAATAAGGCAATGAATACTGAATAGAAAACTTACTTTTAGGAACCTGAACCATATTCAGAATTCAGACATTATTTTGATTTTTATTATAAACCTATTTTCTAGTGAGAATGATTTAACAAAAGTACATAAGTATAGTCATAATGAAAGATTAATTGGCTAGGTAATACTGACTCATTAAAATAATTGATAATGAAAACATGTATCAATAAATCTATCTGTTTAATTGCTATATTAGTCAACAGATTGTTTAATGGATGTTAATTGAGTATAAGTCTTGAAGAAAACTGGAATATTTGTAGGTTGTGATACTTTTATGAGATTGATGTAAAAATTATGAGTGTTTGATATCATGTAGATCCCCTCTTCAAGATATGACTGTAAGGCTGCTAGAAGAATGCATTTACAGCTAGAGATATTCTCTAGTCCCACATCATTCTCTTGATTGGTCCAATGAAAGGTATCGCTATCTAGAAAGATTTCAGTGACTGGTAATATAGTATTGATATATTGCTTAGTTAATTGAGAAATTTAGAGTTGGTTAGTTGATGAATTTATAAATGAAAATGATTAATTTGATACATACAAAATTTAAATTGCTGGGTCAATGAATTACTGCATCAGTGTGGCAAGTCATTAAGAGTCAATTTATTGATTCATGATTTGAAGAGTTAACAGATTGAATAATGTATGTGGTTAATTAATGCATGGATTACTTGATAGGGTTGGTTGATTTTTTAAAACATATTTAAAAGTAATACTTTATCGTACGAAATTTTGCTTCATTTGGAAAACCTTCATTATATAACTAGTCTTATTTTAAAATCATATTATTTTTCTGAATAGAGATGTAAATGTTTGTGTTTTATTTTTCTTGGCTTTTAAGGCTTGAAGACACAAGTACTGAGCTACGAGTCAAAGTGCATAGAATGGAAGGTGCAATGGACCAAGAAAGAAAAAAATATGCCATGCTGGAAATCAAACTCAGGAATTCAGAACGAGCCAGAGAAGATGCTGAAAAACGAAATCAGCTCCTCCAAAAGGAAATGGAAGAGTTCTTCTCAACACTGGGAAACTTATCAATTGGAACTAGAGGATCTAAAGCTGAAAAGTAAAAATTAAAATGGTGAAGAACATTGTAGGGCACTGTTTTTTTTTTAATTTAATGACCATTTATGCAATTTCTTATCATCTGCTCATGTATCATGAGCACCTAGTGAAAGTCTATGCTGTTAAGAATTTTGCAGAATTTTCTTAGTTTACAGACACTGGGATATATAAGGCACATCAGAAAGATGGATGGCTTCTAAAGACAGGACTTGACAATTCTACACTGTATTTCCAAAAGCAAGGGACCATTAATAACAAGATATGAAGTTACTGTACTTGAGTGGATCTCAGTTTTACTGTTCTAGACATTACAGTCCTACAAATAAAGGCAGCCTGGAATCTGAAACCATATGGTCAATCCTTTGGTATATCAGTAATTGTTAAGAACAAAAAATAAATTTCATCAGTACATCTTGTCACATAATTTTTGAAGACAAACTTAATACTTTGAGTTATTTATTAAAGCAAACCCAGTCCTTCTGGAAAAGATGTATTATTTTTTAAGTTAGTGATGCCAGGTGTTTCATCTACTTAAAAAAAAAAAAGCAGTTTTATTAGCATTTCAGACGAATTCCCAACAGTGCATGGAAGACGACCACCAAATACTCACTTCTTCCAGCTATTCTTAATTTCATGTGTCAGGGATTTAGTGGAGCTAATATGAGCAGAAGGACAAAAGAAGAACAACCTATGCAGGATACCAAGAATAGCACAAAAATGTGAGATGACAACTCCTATATGCTTATAACAGGGAACTTTATCAAAATACAGTTGATTAGAGTTGTGTTTAATTATATCATGCTCTTTACCTGACTCAAGATTACTAACTTGTTGGTAATTCTTTCATGTGAAAGTTTACTTTAAATTAAATCTGTTTTAAAACATATTTTACTGAAATATTTTCTGTAAAGTCCACACAATGGTATTGTTTCCAAAAATATTTTCTGAAAGCTACTATGCAAAACAGGAAAATAGATCTCTCCATGTTTTCTATGAATCAGCATTTGCACACTTCCTTGTTACAATAGTAGCACTAATAAAATAGTGATTGATTTACCCAATTTGAGACCAGAACAAAGGCCAGGGCAAATAGTTACTCTGAAAGGCCAATGAACAAAAAAAAACTATTCAAGGCTGAAAAAGGGTCTGTGAAAGAGTCCAAAAAGCAAATAAATTATCGATAATGAGAATATAATAAAGTATTTGGGATCTGTCTGGCCCCGAGCCTGTAGAATGCATTAGCTGATAAATTGCCTCACGATACTGTGTAGGAGCCTGATTATCTCTTTACAGCATATAAAGTCACTCAGATATTGTCAGTCTCCCTTAAATGAAAGACAGGGAGATTGCACTGAGTATATGTGGGCCATGTCATCAGAATGAACTAAGGCCATGAAGCCAAAAATGCTTGCTGATATTTCAATCACCATTCCACCTTTTTTACCTATTTTCTGAAACACTTATTTGCCCCAGCTCCACAGAATCCAATGAAGAAAACATTTCTTCAGGGCAAACATTATCATTAGTGACTTTGGATGGTATAAGGCATCATGTTGTGCAGTATTTACAAGCACATATATATGCAAACTTCATTTCTACCATCTGCATTTAATAAGGATCCTATCTGGTCATAATAAAATAACACCATATTCAGATGGGTAAGCATTCCTTTCCATGAATTTTAGGAAGCTCCACTCCACTTTTCAATGCTAGAAATGGCCTGACACCTCTGATATACTTAAGGCATGGCAAAGTAGCATTGGAAAAATAGAGACAAGATGAAGAGGTTCCCTATATGTCTCTACACGGCATTCCATGGGGACCTTGAAAAAATAGAATAAAGCATTTTCACAACAGGCTAACAATGCAAATAATCTTTAATATTTAAAATCTCATCAGTTATGGTATAACAGTAACACACCTTTCAAACAGCTCTTAGTTGAAGAATTGGGACACCACATGAGCTCTTTGGGATGCTACAACTACATCAGTCCCTTCCCCAGTCCTCAGCTTCTTCCTCACTGTCCATCTCTTCTGCCTCCACAGTCACTTTCTCTAACTAGGGAAGATGATAAAACCAAATATTGTATAACAATCCACCATACACAATGAATTGACTTTTACTAGTGTTAAAACAAGGAAGCCTCCAGTATGGTTTACTGAATGAAATCAGCTTTACAGCAACCTAAAGGCACACTTGATCAGGGACATGGTAGAACAATGGCATATTTGTACCAATCTCCAGAGATAGAAGAAAGGGAGTTAGCAACCAGGCCAGAGTGTAGCCATTATCACCTACAAGCACACTATGAAGAAGTGATATAAAGAATTAATTAGTGTCACTGAAGACTACAATGATTCAAGCACATACTTAGTACAATTCCATCTCCTGGATCCCAAACACATTTAGTCATGGAGATAGCTCTGTCTTTACATACGGACATCATGGCAGGAACAAAGAACCTTAACCACTATATCCAAGCAGTAGCCACAGCACGTCTTAACATTCATATTGCGGTACTTTTTGTGGTTCCAGTAGATGTTTTTCTGGCTCCCTGGAGGAACCAAATCCATATGAGTGCAATCAGTAATAACCTCTTTGTACCTCCCTCCTCTCCCACTGACTTCAGGGATCCTGGATACATACAGGCATTTAGGCATGTGTGACCTATAGAAAAGAGTTGACACATCTCCTGGAGGAGACAGATAATGCAGGACAGTAATCACTTTCACCTCAACAGACAGGTTTTGAGGGTAATCATGCAATGTTCATGCAATGTCTCACACAGGTGGAAAAAGAGAGATCTGGTCAGCCAAAACTATTCGGGTGCTCCCTCTCAGTCAGCTGCTCTAAATCTTTACTGGCATGAAATATTCTGCTGCACATATCTCATGGAATATGCATAAAAATGTAAATGCTCTTTTACAGCCATAGAGGTCTACTTACCCATCGTAGACCAAGTTGGAATGAAAGCATGAACTCTTTTTACCCTTTTAATATAGGCTGTAATTAATTATGAAGAATGAGTATAGGATATTTTTCAGCTATCACACTCAGTTAAACTGAACCTAGATATGGAGATTTTATGAATAGGAGGCAGAGAACCGCAAGCACATCATGTTTGTTTCCAATCCCCAATGAAGAATACGAAACTTGTATCGCATCAGGCTGGACTGAATTTTGAATTAGCACACTGTGGATTCTTAAAAAACTTATAAAAGATAAGTCCCTATTGAACATGCTCATTTTATTTGCAATATTAAAAATTTAATCTCAAAAAATGTGATTGGGAGACCGATGATAATAAAGATTGGATCAAAAGTTATTATATTTTATTTATTTATTTATTTATTTGATGAGTTTTATATACCGTCATTCGGTAGAGCTATCATAACGGTTTACAAAGTGAACATTTTTCTTAGCAGTTTTGCAACAGTATAACAATGTGAACATTTACAGAAATAAATATATCAAGTCCAGTAAGCATTATTAGGTTGGATGAGGAGGGTAAGCATGTTTAGTTGGAGATTATAGCTGAGAGTTCATTTGAGAATTGGTATGATCAGATGAATGAGGGTCAGTGTAGAATTTGCGAAACAATAGTGTTGTTAGGTCTTTTTTGAATGTTTTTAGGTTGTGCTGGGTTCTCAGATCTTCAGGTAGTGTGTTCCAAAGTTTGGGGGAGGCGATGGAGAAGGCTCTCTCTCTTGTTGTTGCCAGATGCGCATCTTTGATGGTGGGGATGTTTAAGTAACCTGAGTTATTAGAGCATAAGTTTCTTGAGGGGTTTTGAGGAGTTATGTTCAGGGTGTTTAGACCTTGATGATCATTGTTTAGAATTTTGTGAATGATGGTCATTGATTTGTAGGCAATACGTGCAGTATTAGGGAGCCAGTGAAGTGAGGTCAATATGGGCGTTATGTGGTCACGTCTTTCAAGCAGAGTTGCAATGCTTTTTTGACTCCGCTATTATCTAATTATATGAAGGTCTCCATATCTCATTTATGTAACATAGTGGCTTTTTAGTACATTGTATATTTTCTGCTATGTCAAATGACCACTTTCTTCAGTTCAGCTGGTCTTTCCAGACTTATAGCAACATAAGTGTTGTGACCATTATAGTACTGTTTCTTTAAAAGTAGTGAGAAACTGTTCAGAACTGGACTTTTTTTTCCAATGGAATCAGATTAGTTAAAAGGAAAAGAGGTGATATGGGCCTGCTCCTACGATTTCCTATGGGAGAAAGAAAATGACCTCCTATAGAAAATTATGGGGGCTATGTGGGTAAGAGAGAGTCCGGATGTACATTTGCCCTGAGCAGGAGCAAATGTATTCTGGGTAGAAGCCTCAAGGAGAAGAAAAGTTGTTTATATTTAAGTGTGCGAAGAGTACTTTGGGTGCAGAGCTAGAGGCATAGTGGAGCCTAAGGACGAGGAGTAAAGGTGGGCTCTGCCTCCTGTACACTTTGAATATTTTTTCAGCCTCTTTAAAATAGGTTTTGGAGTATTTCAAAACTGCACAAAAAAGAGATGAACATCTTTTAGGACTAGATATTTTGGAAGGAAAACAATACTTGGCGGCCAGCAGAGACCCAAGTCTCTGGTGAATCAAGTTATGGTGTATAGATAAATGAACGGTTGCTTAAACCCCCGACCCAGGAACAGATTTAGGATTTTTCTGCTTGTAGGCACTTTTGGTGATTTCATTCCCCCATCTTCTGTAAGGATCTGCTTCAGGATAATAATAAAAAAAAAAAAAGGGGCTGTTCTACGCTGGATAAGCTTCAGCAGAGCTGAAAGGCAGCGAATCTTAGCCAGCTTGCTGCCCCTAAATGTTTGCTGCCCTAGGCACAAACATACTGGGTGCCTATTGACAAATCCAGGGCTGCCCCCACCCCACCAAAATAAAATATGAATAGCCCCCATTTATTATTTTACTTTCAAACCTTTCATTGTTGAGGAGATATTAATTATTTTAAACTATTTGAAAGCGCCTTCTGAGCAGGTCTCACAATTTCAAATCTAAGTAGCCAGGAGCCCTGTTGTGCTGATCTTCATCAATATCCCATGCAGATCTCACACGGTTACATGCAGAACATGAATGTAAAATGAACTAAAGGAAAATACAATTTCTACAAAAAGGAGGCCTGGCCGTAACTGAAAGGATGCCCAACTATTATTCCGAAAAGTCTAAAAGTCCATTATAACAAAACCAGAACAGTGATCTAGGAATAAGGCCCAAACATTAGAGGAAAAGGAATACGCATTGTTTGATGTCTCCGATACTGCTGCTTTAAAGTATTCAGATTGTTGCAGGCAGAATACCATCCAGCTCTTGTTTGAATTGAGTGCTATTACACGCTAAAAGTTGAATACGATTAATAAGGACTTATAAGGCAAGTCCAAGCACATTTACTGCTCTAAGCTTTGATAGGTGAAATTCAGTACTGCAGCCAGTCCCTGCTATTCTATTTCTTAAGATGTTCTGATGGAGAAAATTTGAGACATACCTTACAACTGAAGGAAATGCTCACGTACACCTGCCAGGAAAGAACAGTACAAAGCTAGCTATTGTCTAAACACTGCTTTAAAAAAAACGAGATTTATATTGTTAGAGCCCATTGATCAGAAACAACGGTCATTAAACAACCAAAATGTAAAGTGATACTTTTTTCATTGGACTAACTCAAGACATTTCTTGACTGGCTTTTGGAAGCTCAGCTCCCTTCATGGGGGTCAAAACAAAATTGAGAACGTCAAAGGAAAATATGACATTGCCTGAACAAAGTGAATCAAGGTGTCCAATAAAAAGGATCACCTTATATATATTTTTTAACACTCATTTGTTCCACATACGTGTGGACTAACACGGCAACTAGAGACTACTCTATCCAAGACTATATTGGTGAAATTCACCAAAGAGGATACTTTTGTTGAAGAAAAGTATGGATTCTACAAGAAAGCACTCTTTTGGCAGCTGGTATGCCACTCCATAGAGAATTTGTTTAAATAACTAAATGAGCCCCTGATATATGGGATTTATGGATACTAATAATACAGAACTGGAGAACAGGAACCAGGATTTCCTAATTTCCAGTTATAGCTTTGCCACTGATACTGTGCGTGACTAAGGGGGTCATTTTCCAAGCGGATCGCACGCGAAAAGTCCCTTTTCGCGTGCGATAGCTAAATCGGGGCGGAGTCGGGGCGGTGTCAGAACCAGAAGGGGAGGGGTCAGGGCGGCACCAGGGCAAACACGGCGGAGACATCGCTGGTGGCGAAAAGGTAAGAACCCTTATTGCCGCCAGTAATGTGCCCAATAGCACCACCTTTCACGGTGGCGCTATTGGTTTGCGAAAGCCGGCAGCAACAGCACCATGGTGGTGCGATCGCTGCCGGTTTTCGCAGGCCCACCCCCCGCTTCGCCCCCGCCCCCCAGTACTGCGCGATTCAGAAAGGCCTGCGACGTTAGAAAATCCAGGCCTAAGGGTAAGTAATTTTGTGTAAACAGAACAAGAGAAGTTCACCGCAATGCAGAATAAAAATTTAAAATACCAACCTTTTTACCCTGGGCCTATTAGACTTTTAGAGTCTCGGCCAACAGACCGGAAAGGTCTGAACCCCCAACATGCATTTCACTACAATGCTGATTCTGCACTGCGGCAACCTGTTCTCTTTGGATTGTATCCATGAGACAACTATACTAGGACTATCACATTTTGATTTGGCAACTTCAGACAGGTTACTTGCTCTCACTGTGCCTCAGTTTATGCATCTGTATTTGTTTAAAGATATTGTGAATGCAATAACTGTAAACTCTTTTGCACTCCAGTATTCTATAAATCCCAAACTAATTATTATTTTTATTATTTAAAGTCAATGTACCTTTGTTGTGAGTCACAGTGTGCTGCTGCTATTTCACCCCATGTAATATAAAAATTAATCTCCTGGAGATGATAAAAGCACTTAATTCAGTGTACTGATAAGATGGTGCATAGATGTATGATATTGAGGCACCCTTCCCTCTGCCACTTATCATAGGACAGGTACATTGTTGAAAGCATTTCTGCCATATTGGTAGTTGTAAAGTGTTTTGAGAAAGAAGCTGTACAAAATAAAACTGGACACTACATTTTCATGTTCTGTTGTTTTTACTGTTGCACTTTGTTTAAAGAGACTTCTTTGTTTTCAATACAACTGACAACTATTTACTTTTATTGGGTAGTGCCATTTTCTTGTACAAATGAATTATTCTTTCCCCGCAGACACTTAGTACACTGCCTTTTAGAGATTATTTGCCTGTAGCAAGCGGCTAGAAAAAGCCATTAGTGTATGGGAGCCATTATATTCTCAGCTGTGTAAACTTGTTTATTGTGTGGTACTGTATATTTGAAAAGGAACAGTGAGGGTTTTTTTTCCTCACAAAGCAAACATAGCATCTAGAAGTACACTTTTGACATTTAAAACAAGTGTGGAAACGTGTGCTCCACAGACTACACAATTTTCAAAGGCATTCTTTACATTAAAGTGTCTACCTTTTTGATATAGTTTGAAAAATATCTTTTTCCGCTCTTATTTGTGCATAACTCTCAAATATCAAACTTCATTCAAACAGAAACACAGAAACATGATGGCACAAAAAGACCATGTGGCCTTACTTAGTCTGCTCTTTCACACCAACTGCTGAGTTCTACAGTCTCTGCCACTTCCACAGTGATGACCTGAGCTTGTCCCATGCTTTCTGGAATTAAGATACTGTCCTAGGTCAGATCAAGGTCCATCAAGCCCAGCTGTGGCCAGTCCGAGTCACAAGTACCCAGCAGATTCCATGAAGTAGATTTATTTATTGTTACTCACTCTCAAGGATAGCAATAGCTTTTTCTAATCTACCTGGCTAATAATGTTTTATGGACGTTTCCTTCAGGAACATGTCCAAACCTCTTTTAAACCTTACAATACCAGAGACCATGACTATGTTCTCTAGCAATAGATTCCACCTTCATTGGGATGCTGTTCCATGCAACTTCCACGCTATTTGTAAATAAATATTTCCTTAGATTACACTTGTCTACTCCCTTTCACCCTCATCCCATGACCCCTTGTTGCAGAGCATTCTCACCATTGAAAGAGGCTCACTTTCTGTGCATTGATATATTGAAGGTTTTTACATGTCTCTGTCTCTCCAATCCCACTTGTTCTGTAGGGTATACATGTTTAGATCTTTAAGTGTGTCCCCATACACCACAGTAAAGAGCTCTGACCATTGTAGTAGCTCCCTTCAGGATCAACACCATCTGGTTTATATGCATTCACTGGCTTCTCTGTTAATACTAGGTTCGAAGAAGATGGATGAATAAGACCTGCCCATAAGGTTGTTTTTTTTTCCTTTTTATAAAATTCCTAAAAATGGAAGAAAAATAGATAGCACAAATCTGTGAATTGCAGACTGGTACCACAAATACGGGCTGAATCAAAGTAAATTGGGAAGAAAATAAAACGAAGCTGTTTATCCAAAAATAGAGATCTTCGTAGTCAGCAAGATAAATCAGCCATAACTAGTGAGTGACATCATCCAATAACACTGACATGAACCCAGCTCTCAAAGAGTGCAGAAGTCTTTCAGAGCATGTTCAGCAGTTCCCACATGCAGTCGCTGCCTTATGAGCCCCTCAATCTCTTTCAGAGCTTTTAGCTTAACTTCAGTAGTTGACTCTTCAGAGAGGCAGGAAATAAATGCATGCCTGATTTATACTTCGAAGAAACCTCATCATAGGTAAAAAAATACTTTGCTTTGTCCATCAACCATGACCAGTGGGGAGTCGCAATATGAGAATTGCCTTTCAGACAACCTGGACGCCACAGAAAACCTGGACGCCACTATTGGAGAGTGGACTATTTAGTGACCAGGCTGTGCAGAATGGCTTGTCAAAAGTACCGTCTCTTCGGGACATGAAGGTATGGATTGACAAACATGTAGCAGCTTTGCATATGCTCTCATTAAAGGTGGTCCTCAGATTAGCCACTGAAGTTGCCATGGATCTCACTGATCTGTAAGCCAATCTGTGTATAACACTTACTATTCAGTTTGCTAGCCAATAGGAAAGAGTTCTTTGGCCACTGACCTTCCCAACCTGTTAGGGTCAAAGTACACAAACAGCTAACAAACAACGCTGAGGCTGAGTCCTCTGTAAGTAATAGACTAGGGCTTTCTTACAGTCCAGGGAGTGAAAAACCAATTCTCCTTTGTATTCATGCGGTTTCAGAAAGAACACAGGCAGCATAATCATTTGGTTGATGTGAAATGCAAGTATTACATTCAGTTGAAATTTTGAGTGAGTGCATAGAACTCCATTGTGAAAAAACTGAAAGTATGGCAAATAAAAGAACAAAGCCGGTGCCAAAGGGATGACCGCAAGGAACACCTTCTCACAGGTGAGAAACATCAAGTCCACCAACTTAAGAGGTTCAAAGAGAGATTTCAAGTGTTGAGCCAAGATCACATTGAGATCCCATATCACTAGTGGTTTGCTGAAAAGTGACTGGCATACCACAGTCCCTTCATGAACTATGGCAATAAAGATTGAGTGAGACAGGAGATCCGTCCCCCCGCTGATAAGCCACAATGACACCAAAGTGTACTTTGACTGAAGAGGTGCTGAAGTCTGAAGACGAGGAAGAAGATTGGGTTGTGCATCCATTTGAAATGAAATGGAAACAAACTAATTCATAATATTTTAAAAATGAAATGAAAGAAAAACCAATGAGATTTTGTAGTTTTGTTATTTTTAAGAAGAGAAAAATAACTTGGGTCACCCCCAAGAATTGCTGGGATCAGAAACCTCACCCGATCCCATTTATCACATCTGTGGGAGGTACTGTTGACATGGCCTGCATGGGCCTAGGACTGGCACTAATGCCCAGCCTGAGGCCTGGTCCCATCATCGAGGATGAGGCATTGACCAAGATCTTAGCCAGATACCAGGGCCCAACCTGAAAATGGGGTCCATTGCTGATACTGAGGCCTTGGGCCAGGGCCAGGCCCAATGCAGAACCCTCAGGCCATGTCCTGTCACCAATACCTCAGCTTTGGTCTAGGTCCAAGACCAGATCTGATGCTGGTGTCCCATCACTGAGGCCTCAGTCTAGGACTAGGCTCAGGCCCATACATCAAAATGGTGCCCTCCCCTCAGGAGGAAGGTGCCAGAGTGAGGCCACTCTAGTGTATCATACAAGCAGGAGGCATCATTTAAAGAGGACATCAGACAAAAGAGGATGTATGGAGGATTAGTCCCCAGCCTCTGTGCCTGGGCCTTGATGTCAGGACCTGGCTTCCAACCTTAGACTAGGTCCATGCTGATGGATCCCACTGTCAGGGCTGTCCCAGGTTCAGGCCCAATGGCAGGACCCATTGTTGAGGCCTCAGTGTAGGTCTAGGCCTGTTGCTGTGGCATTAGCCTGAGCCCAGCCTCAACAATGGGGCCCATTGTTGAGGCCTCAGCATAGGCCTGGGCCCAGGTTGGAGGCCAGGCCCTGCATCAGGCTTCTGTATAAGCTGAGGCTTTGGCCTTGGCAATAGGACCCGGCCTCTGAGCCAGGCCCCAGTGTCTGGGCCTAGGTCTCAGCCTTGATGATGGACCTGGCCTCTGGGTCAAGCCCCGGTATTGGGTCTAGGTCTGAGCTGAGGCTTCAGTGTTGGTGGTGGTACCTGGCTTCCAGACCTTGTCTTGGGCTGAGGCTTTGGTGACAGGACCTGGCCTCCAGGCTGGGCCCAAGTGTCAAGTCTGTCTCTGTCTCATCGATGGGACCCAGTTTCTGGGCCGGGTCCTGCGCTGCCAGTGGGCCTGGGCTGAAACCTCAACAACAGGTCCTGGTCTCCGTGCTGAGCCCTGGTATTGGGTTTGGGTTGAGGCCTCAGTGATGGGAGCCAGCCTCACCCATCATACCTGAAGACTGGAAGGTAGCCCATGTAATGCTAGAGATGTAAAGTTCCTGGATGAAATAAAGAACTTCATGGAGCAATTGGTTCAGGAACGGAAGAGAGAAGGAACTATTCTTAGTGGAATGCAGGATTTGGTGAGCAAGGTAACTGTGGTGGGGTGGCCACTTGAAAATAGTGATCATAACATGATCAAATTTGATCTAATGACTGGAAGGAGGACAATATGTAAATTTTCAGCTCTAACACTAAATTTTCATAAGGGAAACTTTGATAAAATGAAGAAAATAGAAGAAAATGTAAGGTGCAGCTGCAAAGGTTAAAAGTACACAACAGGCATGTACATTGTTTAAAAATACCATCTTAGAACCACAGTCCAGATGTATTCCATGCATTAAGAAAGGTGGAAGGAAGGCAAAACGATTACCAGCATGGTTAAAAGGTGAAAGAGTCTATTTTAGCCAAAACAAAATGCATGTCTGCTTAAACATTTGCTTGCAGATTGTCCAATCCCTCTATATGTGCTGAGGAGAGTTTCTGCAAGTGATCCTCCATCCACTGAATCAGTCATTCTGTTTCTTTTAATACTTGTCCGCTCTTTGTATCCCTTTGCTTGTCCATGTATACCACTGTTGTGGCATTGTGTGACAGGATTGTTACTGGTTTGTTTCCTAATATCTGCTGGAAGCTGATCAATGCCAGCCTGATTGCTCTTGTCACTAGGATATTTATTGAGAATGTTTTCTCTTCTTTGCACCAAAGGCCTTCTGCTTTCTGCCCCTGACAATGCCCCCATCCTATCATGCTTGCATCTGTGGTCACCATCACCCAGTGAGGTGGTTCCAGATTGATCCCCTTTTTCTACATCGATTCTAACTACCAGCTCAGGCTCTTTCTGACTACTAAGCACTTCTTGTAGTCTTGCCCTTGTGGGGACCATCTGATCTAGAGACTTCACTGTAGGGCGTGCATATGGGTGCTCACCTAGGGAACTACCCCTATGGCTGCTGCCATTGAGGCTAGGAGTTGTAAGTATGCCCAGACTGTGGGGGGCTTTACACTTAGTATTAATCTGACTTGCTGTTAAAACTTTGATTTGTTATGAGCACCTTGGTTTGCACTGTATCAAGCCAGGCTCCTAGGTGTGACAATAGTTAGGATGTGTGAAATGTCCCTTTGATCTGTTCATGATCCAACCTAGCTTTTCCAGCATTTGCATAATCCTCTGTGTTGCTAGGACTCCTTCTTAGGAGCCAATCATCCAGATATGAGTGAACTCTAATGCCTTCCTTGTAGAGGAAGGCTGCCACCACTTCCACGTCCTTCATGAAGGTTCTGAGTGGTATTGCTAGCCCTAATGGCATTGCTTTGAACTGGAAACGTTCTTTTATTGCAAGCCTTAGGAAGTGCTGATGCTCCTATCTGATGGGAATGTAAAGTTATGCTTCTGATAGCTCTCATTTCTTCACTGCTGCAATAATTGTGGTATTCTCAGGGATCTGATTACTCTTGTAAGTATAGTACTGACCTGAATTTCCCTTCTTTCTTTGGGACTATGAAATAAGTAAAATATCTGCCTTTAATAGTTCCTGTATTGGAACTGGTACTATTGTTTCTATTTGTAGAAGTCTGTCCACTGTCTCCCGAATAGCTTCCCTTTTTGCTACCTTGCATGAAGAACTGACAAAGAATTCCCTTATTGGTACTTTTAATTCCAAGTCATATCCTTGTTGGATGGTTTCCAACATCCACCGGTTTCTTGTAATGCAGGTCTGTTCCTTGTAGAATTTCTGCAGGCGCTCACCTAATGCTGGTAGTGAGCCGTGGCCCTTGAAATTGTCAGTGCAATCCCTTACTTGAGAAAGGTCCACTGGTACTGCCATCTTTGTCTCCCTGTCTGCTGTTTCAAAATAGCTGTGCCTTTACTGGAAGTCTGGCTCTCTGGACACTCAGCGGTCTTCGTCTGACTGAATTCCTGCCTCAATCATCAGGCAGGCTCTGGGACTTTGACTCATCCAGCTTCTTGACTAGTTTAGCCAATTCCTCCCCAAAAAGGAGCCCCCCCCCCCCCCCCAAAGGAAAATCTACTTAGCAGCATTAGAGGCCGTTTCAGATTTTTAGCCACAGTAGGTGCCTTGCCAGTACTAAAATAGCTACTTGTTTAGAAGAGACTCTAAGTCATTCAGGGTGTTTGCTATGAATATTACTCCTAAATCCAGAAGCATTTTACCCTTTATACCTTGCGGATCACCTGGGTCCATTGCAATCTGGTCCTGTAGTACCCAGTGTATCATGGCTCTTCCTACATATCTGGCACAAATTGCTGCTTGCAGCAATAGATTTGTCAAATCAAATGATTTTTTTCAGCAAAGTCTTAACTTTGCAATTCTGGGGATCCTTTTATATTAGCCCACCTTCTGCTGGAATGGTGTTCTTAGCTAAAGCCACATCCTCTTTAGCAGGCCGATACAGTGCAGTGCGCTCCGGAGGAGCGCACTGTTAACCCGTGATTAGACGCATGTTTTCGACGCGCTAGCTTTACCCCTTATTCAGTAAGGGGTAAAAGCACATCGAAAACACGTGTCCAACCCCCACCCCCGAACCTAATAGCGCCCGCAACATGCAAATGCATGTTGATGGCCCTATTAGGTATTCCCGCGCGATACAGTAAGTAAAGGGGTAGATTTTAAAAAAGAGTGCGATCGAGTACTTTTGTTTGCGCAGCAGGCGCAAACAAAAGTACGCTGGATTTTATAAGATACGCGCATAGCCGCGCGTATCTTATAAAATCCTGGATTGGCGCACGCAAGGCTGCCGATTTTGGGCAGCCTGCGCGCACCGAGCCGTGCAGCCTGCCTCCGTTCCCTCCGAGGCCGCTCTGAAATCGGAGCGGCCTCGGAGGGAACTTTCTTTCGCCCTCACCTCACCTTCCCCTACCTAACCCACCCCACCCCCCCCGGCCCTATCTAAACCCCCCCCCTTTACCTTTGTCCCTCGATTTACGCCTGCTAGAAGCAGACGTAAATCTACGCGCGCCAGCGGACTGCTGGCGCACCGTCATCCGACCCGGGGGCTGGTCCAGAGGCCTGGACCACGCCCCTGGGCTGGCGCCACGCCCCCGGTCCCACACCACGCCCCCAAAACACCACATCCCACCCTTGAAATGCCACATCATTCGGCCCCGACACTCCCCCTTAAAAAAACCCCAGGACTTACGCGCATCCCGGGGCTCTGCGCGCGCCGGTGGCCTATGCAAAATAGGCGCGCCGGCGCGCGAGGGCCCTGCTCGCATAAATCCGGGTGGATTTATGCGAGCAGGGCATTTAAAATCCGCCCGTTAATGTGTAGCCAAGCCACACATTTTACTTTAAGGAATTAGCGCCTACCCAAAGGTAGGCGTTAATTTCTGCTGGCGCTGGGGAAGTGCACAGAAAAGCAGTAAAAACTGCTTTTTTGTGCACCCTCTGACTGAATATCATGGCGATATGAAGTCGGAGGTCCCGAAAGTTAAAAAAAGTAAAACATTAAAAAAAAAAAAAATTTAAAATGGGCCTGCGGCTCACAGGTTGAAAACCGGATGCTCAATTTTGCCGTGTCCGGTTTCCCAACCCGAGGCTGTCAGCGGGTTTGAGAACAGACGCCAGCAAAATTGAGCGTCGGCTGTCAAACTCGCTGACAGCCACCGCTCCTGTCCAAAAAGAGGCACTAGGGACACGCTAGCGCCTCTTTTTGCAGCGGACCCTAATTTAAATAAATTGACTGTATCACGCGCACAGGAGAGTGTCTTGTGCACTCACCCGCTCTCCCGCGATTTTTACTGTATCGGCCCGTAGGTATCTTAAAAAGATTTTTTTTCTCTGCTGTACAGGGTACAGACTTTCCATAACTCTGAAAGTCCTTAGGGCTGCAGTTGGGGAATCCCACACCCCTGTAATCATATCTAAAATACCTGAGTGAATAGGGAATGCCTTTGTCTGTTTCTTTATATCAGCCAGAATTAGATCCCCTTTGGGAACTTCTTTAGGCTGGTCTTTGTTTAAAGACTGGGAAACTGTGGTAATGAGGGCACTTAACTTCTGCTGCCTGAAAAGTCTATCTGTGAGTGTGATTCCACCATTCTCCTTCAGCAAAGGAGATTTGCAATACTTCAGGGACCTCCCTCTAGCCTCCTCAATGCTGGGTATTTTGCCTGGTGAAGCTTCCTCCCCTTGTTGGTGCCCTGGATCAGCCTCCTATCTTGCCCCTTCATTTCTAGATATGCCTTATGTATAATTTGGATGAATTCTACTGAAAAATACAGACCTGCTCCTTCCTCAGATCCATGGACTTCAGGTGCCTCTTTGGGGCCTGTCAGGAATGGCCTGCCACCATGGAGCCCAGTGCCAACAGTGGTGAATGACAGTGTGGGGAGGCCGCACTGTTCCATGCAACCTGTCTCGTGCTGCTGTACTGGTTTCCCTTTCTGTATATCACAGGTTTGGCAAAAGGAGCTGACAAAGATTGCTGTTTGTCTAGCTCCACCTACCCACACTTCCTTCCCCTTTCCATACCTCGGGTGGGGAGAAAAGAGGGCCAAGGCTCCTGGGTCATGCTTCTGCCAGTACAATGCCTCTATTTTTTTTTTTTTTCCATAGTGACGTCTCAGTTTCTGAAGCATGTAGGAGAACAGTCAAAGCCTGGCTGGCATCCCACTGGAGCTCCTGACTCAGCCCCAGCCAACCTTCGAGGAATCAACTGATCACTTGGGCTGTTGTTCTCATGACTTTTCCTTCTTTTCAGCTAGGCCTGCCTTCCTCCCATCTGCTGGAGGCTGAGGAGTACTGACACCTTCCCTGCTGCACCATGTTATATAGAGGGACACCCTCAGGTCAAGAGAACTTGCCCTCTACCTCCATCTGCTGGTAGAAGGGACATACCCACTTTGTTTGGACTGGTCTGCAGGACAATGGCAAAAGTGTTTTAGAGGTCATTAATATCACATAGTGATGTAAAAAGATTACAATTCTTAAAGGAAATATTTTTCTACACCTAGGATGTTAAGACAGCCTTTCCTTCCAAACAGGTTTGAGAACATTGGCGTTTGCTAGAGCTTTGTAGAACACCACCAGTAGCTAAGATGTTTTCTAAAAATTCAAATAGGTTAGGGAGGTCTTCTTTGCAAAATCAGTAAAACAGCACTGCTTTTATTAATAATGTAAAATGAAGCTGCAACCAACCACCAGCTCCCAGAAACAGGAAGCAAGCATATATGCAGAGAAGTTACAGAAGTCCTAGCAACTAAAAATAGTTCAGTATTAGCTAACTCAATCCATTCTAGCAGTGTCATGCAACATTTTCAGCCCTCTCCCATTCATATGAATGCTACTTGCTATAGTAACCTTCTTTACTGAGTCCAAACGTTTGCATACAGAATGGATTCTTATTCTTCTGCAGTGGTTTGGGAAAGGGTCAGTCATTACTCTCATGTTAACCTGAACTGAAATGTTTCCTTTAAAAATTGTGCCAGCTGGCCCAGAGGCCAGCACCCTTTTGTTGAAGTCAAATATGGGCACAAATCTCAGCGCCAGCTGGCATTTTGTAAGGAAAGTGTGGGGGTCTTCCATGTAAAAAGGGGCATGAGTGATCCCCCTCACTCCAGTTCCTTCAGCGATGCCCAGCTGGTAGAGTCACTCCTTACCCTCTGCAAACATCAACTGTTAATGACATTGGATCAAAAGGGCAGGCCTAGCACTCCAGCACTAAGTGCTAAAAGCAGAAGCACCATAAGCACGAGCAAAGATAAGTCTCTCACCCTCTTCTGCACAAATGCAATGCCACATCCACTGCAGCATGTTAGACGTTTGTCAACTACCAAATCTTGCACAAATGACTAAACGATTTGTTACCACAGATACATGTGCTTGAAATGACAATCTGGCATCAAACCAAGCTCTAAAGTTCCTTTTATCGGAAGCTGAAGGTCCACAGGTTATTCCTCCTTCCTTACCTTTAAGGCCTCCCTATTGGACATACTTAACTTAGGTTTATGATATCTTAGCCAATTTGCCACTGCTTAATTAGTAAAGCAAAATTGCTTACCTTGTAATAGGTGTTATCCCAGGACAGCAGGATGTAGTCCTCACATATGGGTGACATTAGTAATGGAGCCCTATATACGGAAAAACATCTATCAAAGTTTCTATGAAACTTTTGACTGGCACCAGTGTGCCCACTGAGCATGCCCAGCATGCCACGATATTCCCTGCCACAGGGGTCTCCCTTTAGTCTGTTTTGTAGCAATTAGCGTTAGCCAAAAATAAAATAATAAAATGTAACGTACCCAACTCCACGGGGTGGCGGGTGGGTTTCATGAGGACTACATCCTGCTGTCCTGGGATAACACCTATTACAAGGTAAGCAATTTTGCTTTATCCCAGGACAAGCAGGATGCTAGTCCTCACCTATGGGTGATTAGCAAGCTAGAGGCTGAGTCATTTGGGTTTGAGGAAACAGTGAAGTATTGTTGTTGAAATGAATCAGCCGCAGATCACAGCAGGTTGGTTGTAGAAGGAGTTGGGATTACACTAGAAACAAATTCTTTAAGACAGATTGTCCATAGGCTGAATCTTGTCTTCCTTCTTTGTCCAAACAATAGTGAACTGCAAAGGTGTGAAGAGAACTCCATGTTGCTGCTTTACAAATGTCCAAAATAGGTACAGAGCGAAGGTGTGCTACTGAGGTTGACATCGCTCTGACTGAATGTGCTTTTACTCGCCCTTGGAGAGTAAGGCCTGCTTTCTCATAACAAAACTGTATGCAGTCTGCTAGCCAGTTTGACAAAAGTAAGTTTACCCACTGCTTTACCAGGCTTGTTTGGATCATAAGATACAAATAGTTGACTAGATTTCCTTTGGACTGTGGTGCGGTTTAAGTAGAAGGACAGCGCACGTTTACAGTCCAAAGTATGTAAGGCTCTTTCTCCTTGATGATAGTGAGGCCTTGGAAAAAATGTTGGTAAAACTATAAGATTGGTTCAGGTGGAATTCCGTGACTACTTTTGGAAGGAATTTGGGAGGAGTACGGAGGACCACCCTGTCATTTAGGAACTTTGTAAAAGGTTCGATTGTGACAAGAGCTTGTAGTTCACTGACTCTTCTAGCTGATGTAATAGCTATAAGGAATACAGTTTTCCATGTAAGATATTTAAGGTCACAGGTATCTATGGGTTCGAATGGAGAACGCATGAGCCTGGCTAATACTACGTTCAGGTCCCATTGTATGCTTGGGGAATGAACTGGAGGTTTTAGGTGAGTTAAACCTTTCATGAATTTACTAACGAGAGGATGTGTAGAGATAGGTGCATCTCCCAGCTTGTTGTGGTAAGCAGAGATAGCACTTAGGATTTCATCTGTAAGAGTACATCTAAGACCAGAGTCTGAAAGATGGTATAGGTAATCTAGTAGTGGGGCAAGTGAAGGGATCTAAAGATTTCTGAGTGCACCACAACGTAAACCGTTTCCGTTTATAGGAATAATTCTTTCTAGTGGAAGGTTTACGTGAAGCTATCAGCACTTGAGATATAGTGGTTGTAAGATCAAGCTTTCAACATCCATGCTGACAGAGATAGGGATTGAAGATTGGGATGGTGCAACCGACCCTGATCCTGAGTTATGAGATTGGGAGCTACTCCCAGGCGAATTGGATCCCTGACTGAGATGTCTAGCAGTGTGAGAAACAATACCTGCTGAGGCCAGTATGGGGCTATGAGTATCATGGTCCCCTTGTCCTGTTGTAGCTTCACTAGAGTTTTGGTTATGAGTGGTATCGGAGGATACGCATATAACAGGCCTGAGTTCCAATGGCGAGCAAAGGCGTCCGTTGGTAGGTTGCTCTTCTGTTGCAACAGGGAGCAGTAATTGTTCACTTTGTAGTTCAGATGGGACGCAAAGAGATCTATTGTTGGTTGACCCCAGCGTTGGAAGATCTTGGTTGCTATTGTTGGATCCAAGGACCACACGTGTGGTTGGAACTGACGACTGAGGCGATCGGCTATTATGTTGCGGATGCCTGCCAGGTAAGTGGCTCGAAGAAGAATGGAGTGGGCTAGGGCCCAGTCCCAAATCTGAGCTGCTTCTTGGCAAAGGAGGTAGGAACCTGTTCCCCCTTGTTTGTTGATGTACCACATGGCTACTGTGTTGTCCGTTTGAATCAGCACAGTCTTGTGGGAGAGGCAGTCCTTGAACGCATGTAGCGCATAACGTATAGCTCGAAGCTCTAGGCAGTTTATTTGAAAAGAGGCTTCGAGTTTTGTCCATGTCCCTTGGGTCTTGAGATGACCAATGTGTGCTCCCCAACTCAAGGTGGACGCATCTGTAGTTAATGTCACTTGTGGAACGGGTTGCTGGAATGGTAGACCTTTGAGCAAATTATTCATTGATGTCCACCAGAGGAGAGAGGAACGCAGTTCCTGCGTTATTTGAATGGGAGTGGATAATGGTTGAATGGCTTGAATCCACTGAGATTTGAGTGTCCATTGCATTAGTCGCATGGTCAATCTGGCCATGGAAGTGACGGCCATGTGTCTGAGTAGGGTGAGGCACTGATGAGCTGTAACTTGAGATTGATTTCGGAGACAGTGTGCCAGGAGAACGAGTGTTTGAGCACGGTCTCTTGGAAGAAAAGCTTTTGCTATGATGGTGTTTAAATCTGCACCTATGAATTGTAGTAGGTGAGATGGTATTTTTGGTAGTTGATGAGGAATCCCAAAGAGTGAAGCAAATTGACTGTGAGCTTGAGGGAATTGAGAGCTCCTTCTTGTGTCTGACTCCTGATGAGCCAATCGTCCAGATAAGGGAATACATGCACCTTTTGTTTGTAAAGACATGCCACTGCTACTGCCAGACACTTTGTGAACACTCGAGGTGCTGAGGCTAGGCCGAATGGTAGTACTCTGTATTGAAAATGTTGACCTTTGACCTGGAATCGCAAATACTGGCGATGAGGAGGAAAGATGGGAATGTGAGCGTATGCGTCTTGAAGATCCAGAGAGCAGAGCCAATCTCCTCTTTGAAGGAGAGGTAGCACGGTGCCTAACAACACCATTCTGAGGTCTAGGATGGGACGAAGGCCTCCTGTTTTCTTTGGAATGAGGAAATAGCGGGAGTAGAATCCTCTGCCCTGCTGAGGGCCGGGGACTGGTTTTATGGCCCTAGCTCTCAGAAGGGTGGATAATTTTGCTTGAAGAATTTTGGAATGTTGATTCACTGTCCAAGATGAGAGTGGTGGATTTTCTTTTGGTACAGTGAGAAAATCTAGTCGGTAACTATGGGCTGTTATGGAAAGAACCCATTGGTCTGTGGTTATGGAGGTCCAGGTGTGATGGAAATAGGTTATATGACCTCCTACCGGTAAGTGCGGGAGAGGGTTGGTGGGTTGGCTGCTGCTCTCTGATTTCTTTCAAAAACCTGATGTTGAGGCAGTTTGAGGAAGCGGTTGGGGCCTTATAGGCCTTTGCCTAGCTTGTGGGCACTGAGCTGGGCGAGATGGTCTTGCCCGGTTTGATGGGGGATAGTAGCGGCGTTGGCGGTAATAAGGCCACCTTATATCCCTTCTAGGAGGTCTTCTGACCGGGGGCTGAGATTCCTGAGGCAGTAAGGAAAGTTGCTTAAGTGTCTCAGTATGATCTTTTATAGTTGCCACTGCTTCTTTAACCTTGTCGCCAAACAGGTTATCCCCCAAACAGGGAAGGTCAGCCAGTCTTTCCTGCACTTCTGGCCGGAGATCGGATGCCTTAAGCCAGGCCCATCTACGTGCTGTTATTCCTGAAGCAGAGAGACGTGCTGCAGTTTCAAAACTGTCGTAGGTAGCTCTGACGTCATGTTTGCCTGCCTCTAGGCCTTTATGAACCAGTTGATGGAAAGGTTTCTGATATTGGTCAGGGAGTGTGACTACTAGGTTCTGTACTTGTTTCCAAAGGTTTCTTTGGTACTGGTTCATAAAGAGTTGGTAAGATGCAATCCGAGATACCAACATGGAACCTTGGAAAACTTTTCGGCCCAAATTGTCCATGAACCTGTTGTCTTTCCCAGGTGGTATAGAGGCATGAGAATTTAATCTTTTAGCCTTTTTCTGGGCCGACTCTACGACCACTGACTGGTGGGGTAGCTGGGTTTTTTGAAATCCAGGTATTGGTTGGACCAAGTAGGTGGCATCTGACCTCTTATTGACCGCTGCCAGTGAACCTGGGTGTTCCCATATTCGGTACATGAGTTCTTGTAATACCTCATGTACCGGTACTGCCAAAATCTCCTTGGGAGGGTCTACAAATTGTAGGACCTCCAGTGTCTTTTGTCTGGCATCCACCTCTGCATGCAACTGGAAGGGGATGGTGTCCGCCGTGTCCTTCACGAAGTTAGAGAAAGATAAATCTTCCGGAGGAGATGGTTCAGACAATATGTCCTCTTCTGAGGAGTACACAGAGTCTGTGTCTGTGCCTGTTTCCCTTGGTTACCTTAGTGGTTGAGGTGTAACTGGCACCAGCGGTGGCTCCCTGGGCATCGGTGGAAACAAGGGAGAGCAAGGCTGATGAGGCCTGGGAACTCCTGATGGCCTGGAACAGGTTCTTCTGGGATGTCTCTGGACTTCTTCGATAAAGCATCGAGTAGAGTGTCCAGTTTGGTCATCAGTGGTTGAAGAACCGTGAAGTCTGAAGATGGCACCGATGGAGGCACCGGTAGAATCTGTGAAGGCATTGGGCGAGGTATCGCGGGCATCGGTTGTGGAATCTATGGCCGTTCCGGCGGAATCGATGGTAGTATCGATGGCGATGGATCGCAAGGCATCGGAGCTGGTGTCGATGGCTGGCATGGAACGGTACCGATGAGAGCTTGTCGAACCGCTTGACGGATGTACTCATCAAGTTCCGCCCGCATAGCTGGTGGTATCAGAGCAGCTATGGGGGGAGGCGGCGATGGCGATACCGATACCTCCTCAGAGCCCTGAGGAGGTATGGTGCCCGGCACCGATATCGGTGGGGATCGCCCTGGTACCGTAGGCCTCTGAGCCTCCACGCTCGTCCGAGCTTTCTTAGCGGAGGAGGCCACATCCTTCGAAGGCTCAGCGGGCACCGGCTCGATGGCCTGCTGGTGTCGATGCCGATGCTTCTCCTTATGTTTTTCGCTGCCGGAGGTGGACGCCTTCGAAGATGGCGAGGGGGTGGGAGTAGAAGCGTCTTCAACCTCACCTGGAAGTCGTCGTTTCAGCACAACTTGCTGGATAGATCCCGATGGCGATGACTGGGCTGACGTCGAAGTTGTTGGGAGCAGTTGAATCTTGACGAGGTGCTCCATTTGCTCCATCCGGAGTCGACGTCCCTTCGATGTCATTTCAGCACATAAGGGACACGATTTTACGTCGTGTTTTTCGCCCAGGCAAAGAACACATTCTAAGTGCGGGTCTGTAATGGACATATTCCTCGCACAATTCGGGCATTTTTTAAAACCAGAGGCCATTTCTGCCGGACAGCCGTTGATGGCAAGGGCCAGAAAAAAAAACAGTATGGAACCGCGAAAATCACTGGGAAAAAAAACCAAAACTTACGGCGATGGAACAGAAGAGAGACCCTTGCGGTGGAAAGTTTTTTCCGAACTTTTTTCAAAGTTTTATGTGTGGTGAAAATCACCACAGGACTCCAGATTAACCACGAGGCTAACGGCTCAGCGGAAAAAAGAAGACTGAAGGGAGACCCCTGTGGCAGGGAATATCGTGGCATGCTGGGCATGCTCAGTGGGCACACTGGTGCCAGTCAAAAGTTTCATAGAAACTTTGATAGAAGTTTTTCCGTATATAGGGCTCCATTACTGATGTCACCCATATGTGAGGACTAGCATCCTGCTTGTCCTGGGATAAAGTAAGTTTCTCTTCCACAGTTGATATCATCGTGCATTTGTTTTGTATTTGTGATTTCAAAGTTATATATGTTTGGGGGAGAGGATTAAGGCTCCTTTTGCATTTACCTGAACATGAACTCCCTTGTTTGCATTCACATTTAACAATTATATCATAAGTATTTGTATACAGAGCATAATCAAGATAAAAATATTTTTGATTATAGTTATGTTTAACAGACACTTATAATTCTAATTTACATAAAACTACAATTTTGAATGGGTAAATTATAGAAAGTAATGAATCTACTGCCAGTTTCCCCAAATCAACCTGAGATCCTACTGCATCAAAACATGCCTTTATATTGAAAGGGAACGTATGTGTGTGTAGCACTGAAGAAAGGCTTGAGCACATAACCAGGTACCAAAGAAATGCCGTGAAGTTTGTCTCATTTATCAGATCTACTAATACATATCTTCCAGACTAATGGTTCTCAACCCAGTCCTAAGAACACACCCAATTGATCTGATTTTCAGGATACCCCCAAATGAATATGCATGAGATTTGCATGCACTACCTCCATTGCATGCAAATCTATTTCATTCCTATTCATTGTAGGTATCCTGAAAACCCAACTGGCTGCATGTCCTGAGGTATGGGTTGAGAACTTCTGCTCCAGCCAGAAGGATCTGCACAGCTATAAATCTACATAAGAATTTTTACTGTTGATTGCTTAACATTCAAATAGCTGTGTCTATATATTTTTCAGTTCCTATAAAAATATCTTAAAGCAGCAGCAGGTAGAAGGGCTTGTGTTGGAATGCAGGAGACTTAAGCTGAAGTCTGCTGCTCATTAGAACTGCTATCCTTTTGTTTTTGTGCTTACTCCAGTTACCAGTGCCTTGATTGTGAGCTTCCTCCTCCAATGGATGTTACATTGATTCAAAGTAAGTCCAAGTTCCGCTCTGGGAAAGGGAATAACTCAGCTGGGATGAGAATCTTTGGGCACCATAAGCTGGGATAGCCCACCTTTGAGGCCTGCTGTCATCACTAATATCCTGGTTGCAAGATTCTGGCAGCCCAGGATAGGGGCTAAATAGTCCAATTGGAGTTGGGGTATGTGAGGGTGGCATCTTATTGTAATTATTTGATTGTACTATTTATTATGTTGATGGCCAGTTTATATTTTATAATGTTTTGTATCACTAATGTAATGTGATATGATTACACATTTTAATGTGCTGAAACATGCATTGAATATAGTTTACAGTAGAAAGGCATAAACCAAATTAGTAAATAAACAGAATCCATCAGAGATTGTTAAGGAGCAAAATAAGAGCTGGTATAAGAGCAGAATAGAGGTTGGCCGTAAGGGTGATTTCCGTTCCACTTTTAATGAAGTCTCATGGCTCAGTTTTCTGGGGAGGTAGTATGGAGCAGGGGAGAGCAATAAAGTGGATTAGGATAAGTTTTGCTAGTGAACACAAATAGAAGATATAAATAAAATCCCATATGCCTAATAAAATGAACTCAACTTTCAGAAGCAGAAGATGGCTTTATTAGTAAAGAGGTTGTGCAGGGCAGCAGCAATATCAGCATTCAGAATGTAGCGTTTTCTTCCTTACAATACTTCCAGTGAAGATAGGATACATTTTAAAATGTCCAGAACAGGGCTGAAGCTTCCAAACTTCTCACGCATCTCTTTAGTATGTCAAACCTGCCATAATGCATACCTTTTGCAAAAGTCTTGGCTGGGAAAACAATTTTCTTTTACTACTAAATCAGAGAATCAAGGCAAACAAAAAAAAAGAAATTCTAACAATACAGTCTGTGAACTGAACAGCATTTCTTAACCCTCTGTGATGCACACAACAGAAACATTGGTCATGGCCCAAAAAAACAAAACTAACTGTATTTTGCATGCAGCATAGACAAGATGGTAAAACTGCAGCTCTCTTTACTATAAAGAAGAAAGTAAATGGATGAGGTAGCTTCTTAGAAACATAGCTCAGATTTTAAGCAATTATGAAAGAGAAAAATGTCAGTATAAAACTATCTTGTGGATAAACCAACTACAAGGCCATCAAGATCAACGTGATCAAGATCAATGTGAAAAGGTGGTCAGTAAAAGTGTTAATTTCTGTTTCCTTACGAGCATAAAGATGAAGTATGAACTGGTGATGCTGTAGGAAATTATTTTAAGTTGGATTGATGCCATGTGATAACTGCAGGTCAAAAATGACAGTCCAGATATTCAAGGGATAGAAGTGAGACCACTTAGTAAATGATGGAACTCTCACACTATGGGGCGGATTTTAAAAGGCCTGCGCGCGTAAATCCTTCCGGATTTGCGAGCCGGCG
Source organism: Rhinatrema bivittatum (assembly GCF_901001135.1). Classification (NCBI taxonomy): domain Eukaryota; kingdom Metazoa; phylum Chordata; class Amphibia; order Gymnophiona; family Rhinatrematidae; genus Rhinatrema; species Rhinatrema bivittatum. The sequence continues at coordinate 187,093,961 of NC_042621.1, forward strand.
CGCCTATTTTGCATAGGCTGCTGGCGCGCGTAAGTCCCGGGGCTTTCGAAAAGGGGTGGGAGGGGGCGTGTCCGGGGGCGTTCCCGAAACGACGCAGCATTTTGGGGGCATGCCGCGGGGGCGTGGTCGAAGCCTCCGGACCAGCCCCCGGGACCAGAGGATGGAGCGGGGCTGCCAGCCGGCGCGTGCAAAGTTACGCCTGCTTTCAGCAGGCGTAACTTTGCCGACAAAGGTAGGGGGGGTTTTAGATAGGGCCGGGGGGGGGGGGGGGGGTTAGGTAGGGGAAGGGAGGGGAAGGTGGAGGGAAGGCGAAGGAAAGTTCCCTCCGAGGCCGCTCCGAAATAGGAGCGGCCTCGGAGGGAACAGGCAGCGCGCGCTGGGCTCGGCGCGCGCAGGTTGCACAAATGTGCACCCTCTTGTGCGCGCCGACCCCGGATTTTATAAGCTACGCGCGCATCTTATAAAAATCCAGCGTACTTTTTAAAGATCTACCCCTATATATGTATGTGTGTAAGTATACATAGATACATTTTTTTAAAACTGAAATTTCAAAAAAGATTGTAATTGCTATTTTAACCACTCACTGCAATATCTTTAACTTGTACAACACCCTCTAGCAAGTAAGACATCTCATGCTAAGTAGTTACAGCATACACTCATGATTAATAATTCAAATTCTCCCCCATCTATTTAATCTGTGGATGGGGTGGAGGAGGAGCAGAGGTAGTGGAAGTGGCAAGTGTGCCAGAAAAGATCAAATGGATTGATTACAGTTTTCCAACATGTAAGGGCTGCCTACTATAATAAAAAGGGTTAAACTAACCCCAAAATGTTTTGCTTATTACTGCAATCTTACTAAATTAAATTAATAGATTTGGTCTTGACCAACTTTGTTAATATATTAAACATAATACACTCTAAAATTAATGAAAAGTGTGTATACAAATGAACACTATAATGGTTTATAAATTTCTTCAAATTATTGGAAGTTTATCTTTATTACTAACAGTTTTCACAATGTCATCTCTTTGCAGGAAATATAGCATAGGATATAAATTAGTAAAATGAAAACTAAAAGTAGTGTCAGCCTGAAGGACTACTAATAGCCCCAAAGCTTACATGTATAAACAATAAGCCTAATAAAGGTTAACCAAACTACTATTTTTAGTTCTTTCAAGTAATTTTATTTTTCTGTGTTAACAAAGTCTTCCATTTCTAAACACATTTTCACTAGTTTCCAAACTTTGGGTTAAAAAATGCAAAAACCACCAGGTTGTATCTTCCTGAAGTCTGCAATGAGGTCAGGTCAGACTATAAAAAAAAATAAAATCAAATCTGCAAAACTAGGAAATCTACAATCAAGAATATTGGGGAGTTCATGAACTGCTACAACCTAGTATACATAAGAACCATCCAGTGAATAAATAAGAAATTTAAAAGTGGGAAGCAGGACTTGGATTTCACAATAAAGAAGTAACTGGTTGCCAGCTAACCCAAAATGAAATAAGCCCTTTCCCTGCAAAATCTTAGAAAACTTTACTAAAGGTCACATGGAACATCCTGTATACACAAAGTACATGGTTTGCTGTCTTGGAAGATAACCTCTGCTTTTCTACAATTACATTTTATTAAGATTCTCTTTTTCAGATAAGTCACTTCACATTCTGATGCTATACATAAAAACCTTGAACTTATTGTAACAAGGCAATCAACAAAACATAGCCTGAGTACATAAAAAAAAACAAACAATGGCATTTCTCAAAATAATTAACATAGCATGATTGTTTCTTACTCTTACAGTCAGCTGTACATACATCAGTATATATAAAATGTAAACAGATAAACAGATATAGATGGGCAGTAGCACCTTTTTATAGCACTACTTTAGCTAGTGTTCTACAAACAGAACAAAAAAAACTACCTACTGACCATATACCTGCATCCTTACACAGACCTCTCTGCTGTGTGGACTGAATGAGTTAATGAAGGAAAGGGAAAAAATGAACCTGCATTGTCTGGCATCAGAGTGGTTATAGGGAGGGAAGAAGGAAACCTGTGCTATCCAGCATTATAGAGCAAGTATAGTGAAACCTGCTAATCAGCATCCTAAAACAGTTATAGGGAAGAATGAATAAAGCATGTGCTATCCAGCATCAGAACAGTTACAGGAAGGGAGAAACGGAACATAATGCTATTCAGGTTATAAAGAGGGACGAATAGAACATGCTACTCAATGTCAAAGAACAATTACAAAAGAGTGAAGAACAGAACCTGTACCATCAGACTAAAGGTACAAGGAGGCAAAGTGACTGGATGTTTCAGCACCATTTAAAAAAGTATATTGTATTTTGTTCATGTAGACAGGACTTGCAGGAAACCTGCCAAAATAAATCCTGGAGAAACTGAATAAAAGAATAAAATATTCCTCCTCCTAAATAAGATAGCTACTTTAAAAACCAGTCAAGCTAGATGGGAACAGGAAGTGGAGAAGGATATACCTAGGCTTGCCTTTGTTAGATCTAGGTTTTAAATTGGATTTACTTTGCACAAAAACTAAACACTTGGAACTTTGTCCTGTTGACACTGGATTTGCAAAATAAAAATCTGGAATTTAAAGAAAAAAAATAAAAATAACCACGGCCAGACCAGGAAAAAGCCAAAAGGGCTCTGGATAAGTGAACATCAGCTGCAAAAGCCACTTCTCATTTCTGGCAATCTATGTTGGCTAGGTACAACATTTCATATACATAAAACCAGGCTAACAGCTAGTACAAGTAAACAATGTATTTGCAATTCAGTGAATTACTCAGGAGCCTCTTTCCCATTGGCTGATGCCTTTCCATGCCACAGCTCTATAGAACAAGTCAGCACTTTGTGGGCTGATTGGATATACTGATGATGTTTTGAACGACATGCTTGTATGTGTGCGCGTGCATGCCCGCACATACGTATGGGGGGTGGTGGTGTGGGGGGAGGGGGAGGCATAAGGTTGTTCACATAAATGGATGTGACTGAGAATGGTATAGTAAAATTAGCGTGCTACTAAAGGCAAATTATCTGGAACTCGTTATTGATGCATGATTAAAGTTTTGTTCATGTCATTGCATCATGCTGTTGTGTTCGTCTAAGAAAAAACGTTATGTGTTACAATTGGCTTGCTATCAATTTCTTTTTTTTTTGTTTTGTTTTTTTGTTTCTTTCCAGAAATAAAAATAATCCAGCATTTACAATTAGGTTGGGGATCATAACTAAACCTTTTCAAATTAATTGTATTAAAAAAAAAAGGTAAAAAAAAAAAATTGAAAAAAACCTATAAAACATCTTAAATAATTCACAATATGGTAATACACCACATAGGTTTCTTTGATAAAGCAAAATTTTGTAAATTCAGTGATGAAAAGTAAAAGAGCAGCATGACAGGAAAAGTAAAATAACGCAGAAATTTTTAAACCTCAATAAAATTAAAGTGACATTTACAGAATACAATGCAGCCGAAAATTACATTTGTGGCTGCCTCTAGCACGACGTTCAGCTTTAAAAATTACAGCACTATAAAACAAAACTACTGGACTGGAAAATTAATTACAATTCCTTAAAATATACACTAAAAATAATACCACTGGTATTTTTCTGTTGTTCTACTCATGAGAACTTAAAAAGGACCCTTCCCCCCTAACCCTCCCCCCCAACAAAGACAAAGTCATCTGCAGCAGCCTAAAGGACCAGCTGACGCTTCTAGACTATCATCAGTATCAGAGGCCAATGTTGGGTCTGTTGACATGGAGGACCCATCGACAGATGAAGATGAAGAGGGATGTTGAGAGCCATTGGTCACTGCCGCACCTGTGCTATGAGAAACAAAACAGCAAATCAGTTGCAAATACAGTCTCCCTACTGTAGAAAGCAAAAAAAATTATATCAAAGCTTAACTAGGGAATGCAGCACAAAACTAATATTTTGAACTCTGTAGTATTCATTGTTTGTGTTATTGTTGCCCCTTAGTGGCCAAAAGCAACATTTTTGAAAAGTTGTAAACAGCAGATTTTTTTTTCCTTACAAAAAAATATGTTGCCAGTGGATTGGGTCTCCCAGCAGTGTGTCTCAGCATAGTTTAATTATTCTTACAGCTTTATACTAAGTACACAACTTATTTACTGGAAAACAGCACAAAATCCCAGTTTTGGAAAGGAGTATCTGGCACTATACTACTCCATAAAATGTTTGGGAAATTGTAAGAATAAAATAAGATTGAAATGTTTGCCAAGGGCTAGCATTTAAAACTTTTTTTCATGTGTTCTAGCCAATGATATGTTTTCATTCCCTTTGCTTTTCTAATTTTGTTCTATTCTCTGTGTAATTTTTCCAGCAATATCTGCTAGCAGGTCATTTTGTATTACACACTCTGTCAGTACTCTACAGTCTCAAAACTCATCACTGACCTTACCTATAACTTACGCAAACTACAATGTTTTTCATTCTAATTACTATTATCTCACATCTATTATAAAGCAAGACTGCTTATCTGTAAACAAAGTTCTCAGTAAACAGCAAATCTGCTTCACTTTTTTGAAGGAGTTAATAAACATGTACATAAAGGTGAACAGGTCCAAAATCTTGGAACAACTTGCCACTGGAATTGAGAATACAACCAAATAAGAGGCAATTTCGGAAAGGACTAAAAACATGGCTGTTCCAGCAAGCATATGCAGATGAGAAAGAAGCACAGGAGCCAATATATTTTAATAAGGTCTTAACTTCTACTTTTTTTATTGCTTTTAATTTTTATCTTTACTATGTAATTAATAGTTTTAAATTTTAGATATTTAGCTATATATTTATAATATAATTGTAATTTTTTTCTTTTTTCTGCCTATTTTAAATACTATGATTAATTGTAAACCGATGAGATAGATTTGTCTGTGCAACAGTATATAAAACTTTAAATAAATAAATAAATGTAGTATATTTGCATTTTCAGAAGGAGTTTGACAAAGTTCCACATGAGAGGCTTCTAGGAAAAGTAAAAAAGTCATGGGATAGGTGGTGATGTCCTTTCGTGGATTACAAACTGGCTAAGACAGGAAACAGAGAGTAGGATTAAAAGGACAATTTTCTCAGTCGAGGGGAGTGGGCAGTGGAGTGCCTCAGGGATCTGTATTGGGACCTGTACTTTTCAATATATTTATAAATGATCTGGAAAGAAATACAACGAGTAAGGTAATCAAATTTGGAGATGATACAAAATTGTTCAGAGTAGTTAAATCACAAGCAGATTGTGATAAATTGCAGGAAGACCTTCTGAGACTGGAAAATTGGGCATCCAAATGGCAGATGAAATTTAATGTGGATACGTACAAGGTGATGCATATAGGGAAAAATAGCCCATGCCATAGTTACACAATGTTAGGTTCCATATTAGGAGCTACCACCCAAGAAAGAGATCTAGGCATCATAGTGGATAACACATTCAAATCGTCGGTTCAGCGTGCTGCGGCAGTCAAAAAAGCAAACAGAATGTGGAAATTATTAGAACGGGAATGGTGAATAAATCGGAAAATGTAATAATGCCTCTGTATCGCTCCATGGTGAGACCACACCTTGAATACTGTGTACAATTCTGGTCACCACATCTCAAAAATGATATAGTTGCGATGGAGACGGTACAGAGAAGGGCGACCAAAATGATAAAGGGAATGGAACAGCTTCCCTATGAGGGAAGACTAAAGAGGTTAGGACTTTTCAGCTTGAAGAAGGACAGCTGAGGGGGGATACGATAGAGAGGTCTAGAACAGGTAAATGTGAATCGGTTATTTACTCTTCCGGATAATAGAAAGACTAGGGGGCACTCCATGAAGTTAGCATGTGGCACATTTAAAACTAATTGGAGAAAGTTCTTTATTACTCAACACACAATTAAACTCTGGAGTTTGTTGCCAGAGGATGTGGTTAGTGCAGTTAGTATAGCTGTGTTTAAAAAAGGATTGGATAAGTTCTTGGAGGAGAAGTCCATTACCTGCTATTAAGTTGACTTAGAAAATAGCCACTGCTATCACTAGCAACAGCAACATGGAATAGACAGTTTTTGGGTACTTGCCAGGTTCTTATGGCCTGGCTTGGCCACTGTTGGAAACAGGATGCTGGGCTTGATGGACCCTTGGTCTGACCCAGCATGGCATGTTCTTATGTTCTTCTTATGAATTGGCCATGATGCGAGAGTGATGTTATCTGACGGTACCGACATGGACTCAGCTCTCAAGAGTTCAATAAAGAACTTTACTGAGCATTTGTAGAAGCGCCCATGTGTGCATACTGCCTTCTTGAACTCTTTGGTTTTTTCCAGAGCCTGAAGTAGTTAACTCTTGAGGCTGGCAGGCTTGCCCATGGCATAGTCACAGGTGAACCTGGGTGGGCCGAGGCCCACCCACTCAAGGCTGCCTGACATCAAATGAGACATGAAGAATGGCCGCTGACTTATTCATCATGGTGGCTGAAGAAGGAAAGAGCCCGCCGAAACAAGTCCGCCATGGGGGCCCATCCCCGTGGTAACAAAGAAACCATCCCGCCGAAGCAAGGCTGCCACAGGAGGCCATCCCCGTGGCGGCGAAGAAGGCCCCACTGAAGGAAGGCAGCCATGGGAGCCCATCTCCATGGCGGCAAAGAAAGCATGGTTGTGTGTGCACTTGCGAGACAATGAGAGCCTGGGTGTGTGCATGCGAGAGAATGGGAGCCTGGGTGTGTGGTAGAACATTTGAAAGTGAGAGCCCCTGTGTGTAAGGGAGCCTGTGAGAGAAAGCATGAGCCTTTGTGTGTATGTGAGAGAGAAGAAAGGAAGAAGATATGATAGAGAAGAAACAAAGAGAAGAGTGACCCTGGAGAAATAATTTGGAAAAAAGATTGACAAGGAGAAAGTGCAAAATAGAGACCTAGACAAACTGATTAGAAAAACAAAAAGATCAGACAACAAGGGTAAAAAAATATATATATTTTGAGATTTTAGTAATTGAAATATACCATCTTTGGGAATGTGCATTTCTTACAATTTTGTATTTTGCCATTTAGCTTTGCACTTTTCAGAGTCTGGTTTCTCAGGCTATTTCACTTTTGTTTTCCTGTTTCTATTTTTATATTTAGTCCCTTATTTCTGTATTAGGTAAGGGCCAGTCTGTGTTCTTCCTGTGTGTGTCTGAGGTGCAATACTGCTGCTAGCATCGTTTTTCTTTGTAGGGATTTGTAGCAGTCTTGCTTGTTCTGTTATCCCAGTAGGTGAAGTATTAATGTTCTAGGGCCTGGTGTAGTATTTGCATTGTTTCTTTTTCATAAAGTTGCTGTTATTTGAGACGAGAGAGTCAGTGCTGTTATATGGTATGGAAAGGTTCTAGGAGCCTTTATTTTTTATTTTGCAGGGGTTTGTGTTACTTCACAAAATGTTTAGCAGTGAAGGGAGTCTTTTTTTTTTTTTTTGCTGAGGTGAATCCAGAATTTGAATATAGCTTTTTTTTCATGTTGGGTTTTAATGTGAATTTTCATAGTTTTGCTCTGCACCCTCTCTCATGATTATAGCTATTTTATTGTAGTTAAGGTGATCTCTGCCTTTCTGGAAAGAGGATTCGAGAAAGAATACATTGCTTTTGTTTTATGACATAATTGATTGGATCTGATGTTTATGTGTTCTTTGCTCTTTACCTGATACTCTTGTTTATTTAATTGCAATAATTATAACAAATTAATACAGATTAATAAGGCATTTTATGTTGGTAAGTGATTGAAATAACACAAGTTAAGAACATAAGAAATTGCCATGCTGGGTCAGACCAAGGGTCCATCAAGCCCAGCATCCTGTTTCCAACAGAGGCCAAAACCAGGCCACAAGAACCTGGCAATTACCCAAACACCAAGAAGATCCCATGCTATTGATGCATAAATTTCACAGAACTGCTGGTCCAAAGTTACTGTCGCCTCAGGACATGCTGTCTAGAGCTTAGCAGGATATGAAGGTGTGAATAGGTGACCAAGTAGCAGTTTTGCAAATATCGTCAATAGAAGTGGCCCTGCGATGGGCTACTGGTCACCATGGTTTTCACTTTATGAGCCTTGGCAAGAGTCTAATTTGTAAGCCAGCTAGTGCATAACATACAATCAGCTAGCTAAATCAAAGTAAGTTTGGCAAATATCCTTCTAATCTATTGAGATCAAAGGACAAGAACAGTTGAGAAGTTTGAAGGAGAGGTTGAGACCTCTTTAGGTAATATGTCAAAGTTTTCTTGCAGTCCAAGAATTGAAGAGCTTGTTCTCCTTTGTGCACATGTGGTCATGAAAGGAACCTATAAAGAACAATAGCTTGATTGATGTGGAATGCAGATTCCACTTTTGGAAATAACTTGCAGAAGTTTAGAACCACCCTAATGAAAATAAACTAAAAGGTATGGTACACTTTCAAATAATAGAAGCACATTTAAGACTAATCGGAGAAAATTCTTTTTCACTCAACGCACAATTAAGCTCTGGAATTTGTTGCCAGAGGATGTGGTTAGTGCAGTTAGTGTAGCTGGGTTCAAAAAGGGTTTGGATAAGTTCTTGGAGGAGAAGTCCATTAACTGCTATTAATCAAGTTTACTTAGGGAATAGCCACAGCTATTAATTGCATCAGTAGCATGGGATCTTCTTAGTGTTTGGGTAATTGCCAGGTTCTTGTGGCCTGGTTTGGCCTCTGTTGGAAACAGGATGCTGGGCTTGATGGACCCTTGGTCTGACCCAGCATGGCAATTTCTTATGTTCTTATATAAATATGAAACCAGAGCCTGTAATTCACTTTCTATTCTCGCTGAGGAGACAGCCACGAGAAACATTTTCCAGGTTACTTCAAGTCCATTGAGTCAAGAGGTTTCATGAGTTGATCTAGGATGATACAGAGGTCCCAAGGCACTGGAGGTTTATTGTCTGGAGGCTCTGAATGCCAAAAGAAGGAGAGAGATTGGAACACCATCCACCTGTTAGTGAAGGCTTGCATTAGTGCTGAAATGAATGACTAAAGAGGTGGTAAGGCCAGAGGATGAAAGTAGAATAGATATTGAAGCAAGTCTCTTGGGCCACAGGAGAAGGGATCCAGTTGTTTGGTCCTACACCAAGTCAAGAACCTCTTCCATTTGAAGCTATAGAATCTCCTGGTTGAAATTTTCTTAAGGAAAATCAGAGCATCCTCCACCTCTTTGGGAAAGAATAAGATGAAATTACTTCATGAGGAAAATTACACCAGCATAGTATGTTCGGATGACAGAGCCTGCCACTCTCCTGAGTGATGAAAATTGGAGACATCCACAATGGAACCACTGACTGAATTGACAGATGGATAATATATGGATAACACATTTACAGTGGACAGGCTGGTGCAGTAGGGATTTTACTCTCCTTGTCTTGAAGGACCATATGGACAATTCTGGCAAGTGGAACAAATGATGGGTACACAGAGTAGACCAATGCTCCAGTATAGCATAAAAGTGTTGGGAGCTGATTTATAGCTGCTCTGAAGCATGGGCAGAACTTTGAAATGTCTTTTGTTTTCTGTAGGCAAACATGTTGATCACCACTTTTCCCCAGTGACTGAACAAGTCGTCATCAGTGATTCTTTGATCAAAGGACCAATCATGTGATTGTAACACACTGCTAAAATGGTCTGCCAACATATTCTGGATTCTCGGAAGAGAGGTCGCCTAGTGATAGGCACTGTAGCGTCTTGCCCACAAAGATTTGTCTGGCTCCTGGCAGAGGGTATAAAAACCTGCACCACCCTTCATATCTATGTAGAATATAGCCTCTTGTTTGCCAGGCTCAAATATTTAGGGGACAGCCATGTTAGTCTGGTGCAGCAAAAATGATAAGAGGCAGGTGGCACCTTGGAGACTAACCAATTTACTGAGGCATGCACTTTCGAGGACAGAGTCCACTTAATCAGATGCGTAATGTGTTTTTTTGTGTGTCCCTCAGTGGCCTTTTATGGACTGTTCCAAGCTCAGGTTGATGGTGAGGAGGAGTTTGTTAAATTCTTGGTGAAATTCTTTAAGTGCTTCAAAGTCCATGAGTCCACATGATGATGTCATCAATGTACCTTAGGTATATTGGATCAAGATTCTCTTTCCCAAAATGAGCTGAGAGAAAGCCTTCAGAGCATAGCAAATGGCCCAAAGCTCCAGGTGATTAAATTGCAGATGACTCTCCACTGAGGACCACAATCCTTGGGTTCACATCTTACTAGTGTTGCCTCCCAGCCCTTGGGAGGCCCATCACTTGATGCAGTAGAATGTGCAACAAGAGATCCACCTTTAGAACTTCCAGAATTATCCATCATTGAAGGGATGCTCATCCCAGAGAGCACAGAGATTTGGTGGTATAACAGCTGGTGAAACTGATTCAATTGGTTTAGGAGGTCCCACTCAAGGCTCTGTATGTGCAGACAAATAAGAAGAACCACATGCACTGCAACAGCCATATGCATGAGAAGGAACAAGACCAACCTTGCTGATGCTCGGTCTTGTTGAAGGCGAGACTTTACTATGCCCATCAGCAATGTGGCACTTTTGATGGGGAGAAATACTTTTTCCCCAAGGAATTGAATTGTATGAATTGAATTGTATGAATTGAATTGTATGAATTGAATTCTCTGGGTCTGAAACAGATTTGAGGTGGGGGTCTGAATGCAATCAAAAACTGGCCCTGGGCTTAGACTTTTGGCTGCTGCTTTCCCTTTGTCAATCTTGAGTAGTAAACTGCTGCTGAAGTGTGGAAGGAGCTCAATGACACTGAAAAGAGTGGATGGCACATCTTTGGAAGATTAGATGCTTACAGGAAGAATACTAGTGTCAGGCATGAGCCAGCTGGCCGCAATCAATGACGACAGTAAGGTGGACTAATGCTCCTTAATCAGAGCCACCATCAACTGAACTTTGTCGTCAAATAAGTTGTCTCCTATAGAGGAATACATCTATGAAATGATCAGTTCATGCTCTTAGAGGCCATTTGCCCATAACTATGCAAGCATTCAGGCTCTTTTTAAAGCAGCCAAACTTCTGGCTGCTGTATTAAAAGCTTTATAAACCAAATGAATAAGGTATTTCTCTTATTCCTCCACTACTTGATGGAAGTCTGTCTGCTTTGGGTCGAAGATTCTATCAAGGATTTTAGCTTTGGCATGCATTTGTAAAAATATTGTACCATGTAGAGATAGTGATCTACAATCTGGGTTCTCAGCATGGAACTCTGGAAGACCTTTTTCTCCAAACAGATCCATCACTTTAGGAACCTATCCAAGAGGCATGTTCAGAGTGATCATAAGTGCACTTACATGTTTCAACACTAACTCCCACCATCACAGAGTGGTGCAGCAATTGGAATACACCAAGTCCTGGGGTAGCCTAAATACTGTACTTCAGATCCAGTTTTCAGGGTACTGGAAGGCACAATGCAGGCATCTACCTCATTATCTCATCTCAAGGTGCTGGAGAGGTTTGCGAACTGGGATAGTCCAGTGAAGGGTGAATGAACTGAAGAAGGCTGAAAACATCTATTCCACGGTCCTTTACCTTCCTGATACTGATGGACAGTGTCTTTGCCAGTTTATCCAAGAACATGGAATAGCAAAGGTACTTCATGGATGAGGTATACTAAGACAAATCCAGCAGCGGATCTGAGAGAATCCCCATGGACTCCTCCTTGTGACCAAAACACAGGGGGAACATTAAGCCACGACCCTGATGATGAAAATGGAGAATGAAGAGATCTCTGCAGGTCCAAAGGGGAAATGTCCAGTAGGAACTCAGAATGAACCAAACCCACTCCTTCCCCCCCCTTCTGATTCATGAAGGGACTTCCCTGGAAATAAAATACATCACCTCATGGTGAGGAGTTACTCACAATGCTGGAAGCTTTTGTGGAGAGGTACACACGGGTGTGGGACTTGGGGTAGCCTCACTATGTGAGCAAATTTTCTCAATCTTGGACAAGAAAACATGAAACACTGATTCCAAATCCAGTTGGCAGAGTCACTGGTCTAAAAAACCTCTCTTTTTTTAAATTTTTCAATTTAAAAAGTCCAACAATCTTCTTTTATTCCATTAATGTACTACGTCTCTTATTAGATTTAAATAAAGCAGAAGTATGCCCTGCAGAAATTACTAAATTCCTCTTGAATTATAAAACATCAGCATCTTAACGCCCCATTGTCTTCTCATATAATGATCGTGGGTTTCTTTAACGCTGGAAATCAAACTTCTGAAAAACACAGACATTGCCAACGTTTCGTATATGCTGCATTAGGGCAAGCTCTGTGTCTTTATTTATTTATTTTTAAAGAAATCTCAGATCCCTGTTTATTTCTCCATATTCCATCGGGCTATACTATCATATCATGGCTCTTGCATCTTTTAAGAATACTCCCAATGACTTTGAAATGAACCAATCAGCTTTCCTTCAAATTTGTCTTGATTAGATTATAAGCTCTACTGAGAAGGGACTACCTCTTATGTGTTTTTGTACATCACTGCGTACATCTAACAGTGCTATAGAAGTGTTTAATAGTAGTGGTATTAGCAGTAGTAGTGGTAGTAATAATAATAATAGTAGTAATAGTCTTTTGGGCCTATGATCTGAAGTGTTTCACTCCAATACCACCTATGGCATCTTGGTCTGCCAGGCTGAGTGTATTCACTGAGCTTTAGAATGTGAACTATGTGCCGATGACATGGACTGCGCACTGGTCAGCTTCTGGTCAGAGTAAAATAAATGGTTCAGTGTCATGGGGATCTTCTATACCATGTATGCCCGGCAGAAATTACTAAATTCCTCTTGAATCATAAAACATCAGCATCTTAATGTCCCATTGTCTTCTCATATAATCGTGGGTTTCTTTAACCCTGGAAATCAAACTTCTGAAAAACACCGACATTGATGAGACTCCTGCCTTAGTGCCAATCTTCAGATCATAAGGGGATGGCCCACATATCACTTAGGTGCTCTTCTCAGATCCTCACCAGGTGCCACAGGTTTCCAGGCCACATTCAATTCCTGACCTAATGCAGATTATGGAACTGGCACCACAAGGTTAGGGGGAGCCTTCTCATGCTAGCAGGAATGAAAGAGTGAAGATTTCTATTTCAATTTCTTGCACAGTGTGTTCCATGACACATCACTCCTATACAAGAAGCGGCTTTTCAGCTTCACGCAGAGACTTTGGGATTTTACCTGCTGATACTTTTCTTAAGGCCTCCATCTTCTAGGTGCAGAACGCTGTGCCTTGGAGAGTATCCGACCACAGCTATAGTAGTCTGAGGAATCATGCTCCAGGTCCAAGCAGCAATGGTTTGTGCATCCGTGATGGTCAGCAAGCACCCAGAGTTGCAGGTTTTAAAGCTGATCACAGCCTTCTTGGCCTTGGGCTTCTCCATTCTTTGATTTCTTCTCCTTTTTTTTGGTAGAATTTGAAAGCTCTGAGGGGCTGCCAAGACAGTGGCAGAAAAATAGAAAGCAACGAGGCAAATAAGGACACTAAGGCGCAAAACCCCCCAAAATTATAAAAAGAGACTCATCCATGCAGTAGTTTGGATGAAGAAAAACTGAGGGACCCACGAGGCAGCGTACTTGTGCGTCCCACACATGCTCAAAAGTTTTTACTGAACACTGACAGCTGGGTCTGTGCCAGTGCCATTGAATGACGTCACCCACACATTCTGGCTAATTCATACCTGCTTGTTGACAACTATTGTACTACATATTTAAATGTGACCTTAGTAACTAGATGTCTTCCTAACAGCACACATTTATGGAATATGGGCAATATGATTATCATGTAGACCAGAAGTGCATATTAGTCTTAACTGATGAGTTCTTAAAAAAAAAAAAACAACAAAACAAAACAGCAGACATTTTCCACTATAAGTAGTGTACTTATTAGATCAACTTTCTTTCATAAAGTTACAATATTCTAAATCAATTGTTTTACAAACATATGTAAGATACAATGTGAAAAAAATTATATTTACATTATAAATATGACAACTGTTTTCTATTTAAAGGAAGATTTATTTAGTAGCCATGCATGCTGAAAATGTTGTAACCAACCTAAAGGAGCTGGTTGGCCACGTACAACTCCGTTCTTGGCTCTTTCTTCCCAGTCCAAGACTTCTTTGTATATCAACTCTAAAAGAAAGATTATACATTTTATTTAAAAAAAAAAAAAAAGTGTTTATTTCTTGGAACACCTAAAAATATGCTCACATCTATGGAGCCTTGTGAGAAGCAGGGACTAAACATGTGGGAAGAATCATGGTAATGGTGTACAGCAGGCAGAATATCTGTATACAGTCTGAAATTGCAAAGATCTGCTTCGCCAAACAAAGCACATATATTACTACTTAAATCACAAGGTATTCACAACACAATTGCTCATCTTGGCTAAAAAACAAAGCAAAGATGAATCAATAAAAGTTTTTAATGCATAAGAACTATAAGACTAAATAATCAGAATAGGCTTGCCTCTGCACAATAACTTTACATCCAATTATAAAGAGAAGAATGTCCACACTGTCAAGTATTTCATGAAAAACATGATAAAAAATATTTACCACTTTCTCTTAGTCATTCATAACAAATATTCTTACAGCTTATCTTATGCCAGAGGCGTTTATGCCTCAGACTTTAGTTATAAAAATCACACTATTTCTAACAATATATGAAAGTAGATAATGTACTTAACAGGAAACCATTTAGCCTTTAACTTTTTAACTGAATAAAATGTATAATGTCCATGTGAGAACACACCTGAAACACAGTAGACACTTTTGGCCTTTTTTCCTCTACCTATCTCAGCTGAGGAAGCAAGATTTTACTTCTCCCTTGCTCTGACATCATCTGAGTAAGACTGGCATGCATAAGAGCTGAATCCCTCAGTGCATTCCTTAGAAAAATTTTGAAGAGCCCTAGGAGAAATAAGTTCAGCGAGAGTCTTCCTTGAACTGGGAGTCCCTCGATCTCCTGAGAATTTACTCTGGGGGAGAATCTGCATCCCTGGTGTCTTAGTTACTTCTTATAGTCAAGAAGAGAAAGGGTTTCATTTGGGTTGTTCAGTTGGCGCCTGTTTTGTACCCACAACTGATTCAGTCAACCCCGGATAGGTTCATGACTCTCCTGCGTCAAGTTAAAGATTTGGGAAGGAATGGGCTTGGTGCTCCAGCACTGGATCCCAAAGCGACTGATATCTCTTGCTATCAGGATTAGGTGGAGTGTCTGTAGCAGGGATTATAACAATAGGGACAAGGTCTGGGAAAGACACAACCCAGTTACTTATTAGAGAACTCTCTGCTAATAGCTTTGCTTTATCACTGGCATCTCCCCATTCTGTTGCAGAGTCAAGAAATTCAGACATACACTGTTAAACAATTGATAGTAACTCTGGACTCTCTATGAACTGCCATTGTTGGTTTAGGGAAAGCCCTGACGAAGAGATAATAGTACTTTATCATCATTAACCAAGCTACATGCTGGGTTAAAAACTCAGCAGCAAGTGGTTGGAGAACTCTTGTGAACTTGGGCAAGTCACTTCACCCTCCATTGCCTCAGATACAGACAGATTGTGAGCCCACTGGGGATAGGAAAATGCCTACAGTACCTGAATGTAATCTGCTTTCAAAAAACCCAAAAAGCAGAATATAATATAATGTTTAGGACTATGCATAGTCACTTCTCGAATAACTGCATTTATATATTTAGAGGTGGCTATTGTTGAGATTAAGCGTACAGAAATTCAAGGATGTGAAGATGCGTGATTAAAGATAAGAATACTGTACAACAAACTAGAAATGTTGGAAAAATCAATGTAAGAGATGTAATTTATATTTACTAAATTTTCCAAAGGGTCTTTTGAGACCCCTTATTGATATGTTGAACATATTCTATCAGGAAATTTTGAAAGTTCCTTTGGAATATATTCCACCAATAACCAAGGTGTTTTATCTTCCTACTGTTCCTAGGGGATCTACTGATCAAGGTGTTTTGACGAGAGCTGAATTATCAATGAATAAACTTTATCTTGCTGCCTTTTTGCAAGATTCTCATTTAGAAATTTCCTCTAGAGCTATTTTGCTGATGTTTTTTTCTTTAGAACTAGATAAATACTGAACTTCAAAGATGTTTTATCAGCATGTTTTTGGGTCATAAAATAGCAATGGCCCCGTTATGTATCTAAAGGTGCAAATTACCTTACTCAGGTAAGGTGCAAATTGTTTTTGAGTAGGAAGCAGGACATAACTTTGATGGGAATGTCTTTTGCGTTACAATTTCCCTGTAAGTGTGAAAAACTTAGGCAAGAAAAATGTTTTCTATGAACCCCATCCATTACATTTGTTTTTATTTTCCCCGATGACTATTTTTTATAAACTTTAAAAAAAATTGTTATTCCTCCGTCTGATGACATGCATTTCCTTGCAGAAACTCATTTTTTTTTATATTTGTGGAAACTTATAGATGAAGAATAACCACCCCCCCCCTCCAAATTAGGATTGTCTCAGATGGGTGGACAAAGCTCTAAGGCAAGTAAGAATACTTAGGTAAGTACATCTTTAAACACTAACATGTGGAAAGCTATGCATATCAATGCCCATTATATGATTAAAAACAAAAAATAAAAATCTAGAAGTACTCATGGAAGAGGCTGACTTGGGTATAGGGTGGTCACAGAGATGTGGTACACAAAGAACCATGACTGGGAGATAATTATATCTAGTTATAATCCAGTCAGGAAGGCTAGGTAAATTGTTGGCACCTGTTTAGTGGATAAAATTAATTATTTTTTCTAACATTAATGTTTGTGCCTTATTGTAAACCGTTGTGATGGTTTACAACGGTATAGAAAAGTTTTTAAATAAATAAATAAAATAAATAAATAGGTGGCATTACATATATAAAATATTAACACAACAGAACTGCAGGGTTTACAAGGTAACGAGGAGATACTGAGCTAAAATGGAAACAGGGAATGGGACATCTTTTTTTATTGGTGTAATATACAGACCTTTGCAGGCAGAAAAAATGGTCAGAGATTTAAACGAACACAGTTACAAAATCGCTGTGAAACAGGGGGTGCGCTATTGTTAAGTTATTTCAATCTACCAGATGTTGATTAGGATATCCTGGCTGTGGTGTCTTCTAGAAGCAGGAAGATCTTGGACTGTCTGCAGGAAGAAGAACTGTTCTGGCAACTAGAAACAAAAACTGAGGAGGGGGGGGGGCGCAATACTGGACCTGGTACTTACAAATGGGAGGAGAGTTTCTGATGTCATGGTAGGGGATCACCAAATGGTGGGAGTCAATATTAGAGCATAGGTAACTAGTAGAAAGACAAGGTTAGTGTTCCTAAACTAAAAGAGATCGCAGAAAGAGAAAGATAGGCAACAATATCTGGAAAAGCTAAGAGAAGCTGGGGAAGTAGTCAAGAAAAAGAAGACACATGGAAGAAAAAAATAGCTAACATTATAAAATAAAGACGACAAGACACTAAGATATAGTGGTGAAAGGAGAAAGTTGAAAAATGATTGTGTATGGGGAGGGGGGCGAATATGTAGAAGCGGACAAGAAGAAAGTGGAATTGCTTAACAAATATTTCTGCTCAGTGTTTACTGATAGGGGGGGGGGGGCATGTAATAGGACAAAAGAAAATGGCCACAATTAGAAATGAAAGAGAGGGAGACTTCAAACAATTTTCAGAAGACAGTTCAGAATGAGCAAGAAAAACTAAAAGCACATTAAGCAATGGGGCTGGAGGGGGATACATCCGAGGGTATTAAGGGAACTCAGGGAAGTTCTGGCTGACCTTTTCAGCTCTTCTTCTGAGTTGGGAGTGGTTCCAAAGACATGGAGGCAGGTGGATGCGGTTCCTCTTCACAAAGACGGAAGTGAGGAGGAGTCTGACTTCAGTGGTAAATTGATGAAACTGTTGCTAAAACAAAGGATAGTGCAGTTTCTGGAATCCAATGGATTACAGAATCTGAGACACCATTTTACCAGAGGTAGAGCTTGTCAGATGAATCTAATAAATTTCGGTGACCGGATGACCAGAAAGTTGGACCATAGGAGTGAGCTAGATGTAGTGTACTTGGATTCCAGCAAGGTCTCTGACATGGTTCCACGTAGGCGACTTATGAACAAACTGAGTGCCCTAGGTATGGGTTCTAAAGTGACTAAGTTAGAAAATAGTTGAGTGGAAGATGACAAAGGATAGCAGTAAATGAAGTTTACTTCAAGGAAAACAAGGTTACCAGCAGTGTGTCGCAGAGATCAGTCCTTGGTCTGGTTCAATATTTTTGTAAGTGATATTGAATAAGGACTATTAAGAAAGGTTTGCCTTTTTGCAGATGATACCAAAATCTGCAACAAGACAGACACCCTGAAGGGTGTGGATGTAATGTGAAGGGTTTTAGTGAAGCTTGAGGAATTGTTTAAAGCAGAGTTGACCAACTCTGGCCCTCGAAAGCCACAAACAGGCCAGGTTTTCAAGTTATCCACAATGAATATTCATGAGATAGATTTACATACAATGGAGAGAGTGCCTGCAAATCTCTCATGCATATTTCTTTGTGGATATCCTGAAAACCTGGCCTGTTGTTCTCGAGCACCTGGAGTTGGTCATCCATGGTCTAGAGACTTGTAGCTATGACTTAATGCTAAAAAAAAAAAAAAAAAAAAAGGCAGGATACTGCATTTGGATTGCAAAAACCCAAGATAGTACAGTATAGAAAGTGAAGTTCTTCTGTACACAAAACAAGAGCTGATCTGGAGGAGATCATATCTGATGATCTTAAGGTGGTGGCAAAAACCATTAAGGATACTTGGGTACACAGGAAGAGGGATAGCTAGCAGTTAAAAGGAGGCAACAGTGCCTCTACAGTGCCTTTAACATATTCACACCCTTTTACATTTTTCAAATTCTGTGGTCTACAAAACACAAAATCAAGATGCATAAATGTAGGAGTTTCACTAATCTAAACATACACTATATCATGAAAACACAATTATAGAAATATTCCAAAAGCAATTAAGATCAAAAAATAAAAACATTCTTGAATTCATAGGTCTTCATGCTCTTTGGTGGAAGCCCCCATTTGCAGCCACAGCAGTCATGAATCATACAGGTTATGGAGGTAATTTTCAAGAAGGATTGACGCACATAAATGGGTTTTTGAAAATTGCTACTTTTATGCATGCAACGCCTTCAAAATGTAACTGAATTTTCAAAATGTTTTATGTGCATAAATGGGCTTTTGAAAATTGCTATAAAATATGCCACTTTTACACGTGCAAATCCTTTGAAAATTCACTCCTAAAGTGTCTACCAAAGAAAGGAGGCTCTGGGATGAAGGGGAAAGGGAGTAGGTTCGTCTAAGGATTTCTTTACAGAAAGGCTGGTGGACACAAGGAACAGCCTCTCTCTGGAAATGATGGAGAAAAGAGCAGTGTCAGAATTCAGGAAAGCATGGAACAAGCCCGGAGGATCCGAGTGCACTCTTTTATAACAGAAATTTTATACTCGTTTTACTAAGTAAGAGCAGCAAAATTTGATATGAAAGAGCGCACTATTTCTAAAATATACATTAGTGAAATCAGAAGGCAATATTGAACAACGTATAAGGACAATGGAACTATGATTAGAATGACTTTTTCTGTTACTAAGTGAGTTTTTCCACACATGGCCGTCCAATATTAGAGCATATAGTTAAATTATAAAAGAATAATTTAGGCAGGGGCTTTTATTTATTTATTTTTCCAAAATGTAATTTTTCACTTCAGACTTTTGGATTCAATTACTAGTTGGAGCCAAATTAAAATGTTGAACATTTCTCAGCTATTCTGCAAATACAGGCTAACAGAACCCCCAAAATGGTATACAAAAGGACTATTTCCCGTTTCTGGAAAACAGAATTGAAAGAATGATTATGATTTTATTTTTTTTTAATAAAAAGTAAAATACTAAGGAAACAGTATGCATATTCTTTCTACCTTTCCATTCTTCTATTGTGTGTTCTCTCTCATCCAGTTGCTTATCAGGAATCTTTGGTGGAGGCTACAAAAATATTTAAAGTTCAGTGAAACACTACATGTGAAAGTAATAAAAGCTAAATACAAGATCTTCCTCCCCCAACCCAGAAATAGTTATTTGCCGATCAACTACCCATGTGTTTTAGGTCTATGCAATAATTTAGTAAGGGCTTTGAAGATAATCTCACTCCATAAGAAGCAGTTTGAGGACAGAAACCACACAGTTTTGCAGTTTGTTTACTTCAACCTTCATGAACCCATAACTTTCTCTCTCTTTGTATATACATACACATATACAGAGGCTTGCAAAAAGAGTTCAACCCCCTAAAAAGTCAGTAGATTTGTATGATTACAAATGATACACAGATTGTTCCAGACAGTAGGTTTACTGCTCTTAAAGTAAATTTTCAAAGTCACAATTCATTATTTATCTACTTTTTTTCTAAAATAAAATTAAAAACTGAAAAATGCTGCTTGCATAAGTATTCAACCTCTTCAGACTAATTACCTTTTGCTGCAAAAACAGCTTTAAGTCTGTTGGGGTAAATTTCTACCAGCTTTGCACACTGTTTGGAAGAGATTTTTGTCCATTTGTCCTGGCAGATTTGTCCAGATTGTTCAAGTTGATTGGATGATGCTTATGGACTGCAATTTTCAAACAGTGCCACAGATTCTTGACTGGATTGAGATCTGGACTTTGACTTAGCCAATGTAGAACATTCACCTTTGTGCTGTTCAACCACTCCCTGTGTTGCTTTGCCCTTGTCCTTGGGATCACTGTCCTGCTGAAAGGTGAACTTTCCCCCAAGTTTTAGGTTTTTTTTTTAGCAGACTGAGGTAGGTTGTCTTGCAATATTTCCCTGTATGTTTGCACCATCCATCCTTCAATGTTAACAAGATGCCCACTCCCCATTAAGGTAAAGCATCCCCACAACATGATGCTGCCTACATACTTTACTGTTGGGATGGTGTTTGCTGAGGAATGGGCAGCATTAGGTTTGCACCATACATAGCGTTTTCAATTTTGGCCAAAAAGCTCCATTTTTTCTCATCTGACCACAAAACGTTATCCCACATTTTAGCTGGGTCACACTGATGCTTTCTGGCAAACTCCAGACATGCTTTGATGTGGCTTTTCTTCAGTAATGGCTTCTTTCTTGCTAGAAATCCAATATAGGAAAAGGAGATAACTGCTCTCAAAATCTTAGCCACACGAAGGTAGAGAGCAGAGAATATTGAACAGTCCAAACACTTTTAAATTGGAAAGTCATAAATGCAGTACAGTGGGGACCTGGTTGAAAACCACTGTACTGCATTTATGACTTTTGGAGTAGCCGTTTTGAAAAATATACATTAAACTACAGAATTGCGTTCCAATTTAAAAGTGTTTGGACTGTTCAATATTCTTTGCTTCTTTCTTGCTAGAGACAAAGTTCCTGGATGTAATAAATGATGTAATAAATGATTGCTTCATGGAGCAATTGGTTCAGGAACCAACAAGAGAGGGAGCTATTTTAGATTTAATTCTTAGTGGAACGCAGGATTTGGTGAGAGAGGTAATGGTGGTGGGACTACTTGGTAACAGTGATCATAACATGATCAAATTTAAACTAATAACTGGAAGGGGGACAATAAGTAAATCTGCAGCTCTAACACTACATTTTCAAAAGGGAAACTTTGATAAAATGAGGAAAATAGAAAAAAACTGAAAGGTGCAGCTGCAAAGGTTAAAAGTGTTCAACAGGCTTGGACATTGTTTAAAAATACAATCCTAGAGGTGCAGTCCATATGTATTCCACGCATTGAGAAAGGTGGAAAGAAGGCAAAACGATTACCGTCATGGTTAAAAGGTGAGGTGAAAGAGGCTATTTTAGCCAAAACAAATAATCTTCAAAAATTGGAAGAAGGATCCATCTGAAGAAAATAGGATAAAACATAAGCATTGTCAAGTTAAGTGTAAAACATTGATAGGACAGGCGAAGAGAGAATTTGAAATGAAGTTGGCCATAGAGGCAAAAGCTCATCATAAAAACTTTTTAAAATATATCCAAAGCATGAAACCTGTGAGGGAGTCGGTTGGACCATTAGATGACTGAGGTGTTAAAGGGGCTCTTAGGGAAGATAAGGCCATTGCAGAAAGACTAAATGAATTCTTTGTCTCCATGTTTACTAATGAGGATGTTGGGGAGATACCAGTTCCGGAGATGGTTTTCAGGGGTGATGAGTCAGACAAACTGAACGAAATCACTGTGAACCTGGAAGATGTAGTAGGCCAGATTGACAAACTAAAGAGTAGCAAATCACCTGGACCGGATGGTATGCCTCCTAGGGTACTGAAGGAACTAAAAAATGAAATTTCTGATTTATTAGTTAAAATTTGTAACCTATCATTAAAATCATCCATTGTACCTGAAGACTGGAGGGTGGCCAACGTAACCCCAATATTTAAAAAAGGCTCCAGGGGCGATCCAGGTAACTATAGGCCAGTGAGCCTGACTTCAGTGCCGGGAAAAATAGTGGAAACTATTCTCAAGACCAAAATCGTAGTGCATATAGAAAGACATGATTTAATGGAACACAGTCAACATGGATTTACCCAAAGGAAGTCTTGCCTAACAAATCTGCTTCATTTTTTTGAAGGGGTTAATAAGCATGTGGATAAAAGGTGAACTGGTAGATGTGGTGTATTTGTCAAATGCCTTCTGAAAAACCAAAGTCCCTCATAAAGTAATAAGACGAGTGAGGTTATCAAATTTGGACGATACAAAATTATTCAGAGTAGTTAAATCACAAGCAGACTGTGATACATTACAGGAGGACATTGCAAGACTGGAAGATTGGGCATCCAAATGGCAGATGAAATTTAATGTGGACAAGTGCAAGGTGTTGCATATAGGGAAAAATAACCCTTGCTGTAGTTACACGATGTTAGGTTCCATATTAGGAGCTACCACCGAGGAAAAAGATCTAGGCATCATAGTGGATAATACTTTAAATCATCGGCTCAGTGTGCTGCAGCAGTCAAAAAAGCAAAAGAATGTTAGGAATTATTAGGAAAGGAATGGTTAATAAAACGGAAAATGCCATAATGCCTCTAATATTGCTCCATTGCTCCAGTATTCAAGGTGAGACTGCACCTTGAATACTGTGTACAATTCTGGTCGCCGCATCTCAAAAAAGATATTGTTGCGATGGAGAAGGTACAGAGAAGGGCAACTAAAATGATAAAGGGGATGGAACAGCTCCCCTATGAGGAAAGGCTGAAGAGGTTAGGGCTGTTCAGCTTCGAGAAGAGACGGCTGAGGGGGGATATGATAGAGGTCTTTAAGATCATGAGAGGTCTTGAACGAGTAGATGTGACTCGGTTATTTACATAATAGAAGGACTAGGGGGCATTCCAAGAAGTTAGCAAGTAGCACATTTAAGACTAATCGGAGAAAATTCTTTTTTCACTCAACGCACATTAAAGCTCTGGAATTTGTTGCCAGAGAATGTGGTTAGTGCAGTTAGTGTAGCGGGGTTCAAAGAAGGTTTGGATAAGTTCTTGGAGGAGAAATCCATTAACGGCTATTAATCAAGTTTACTTAGGGAATAGCCACTGCTATTTATTGCATCAGTAGCATGGGATCTTCTTAGTGTTTGGGTAATTGCCAGGTTCTTGTGGCCTGGTTTGGCCTCTGTTGGAAACAGGATGCTGTGCTTGATGGACCCTTGGTCTGACCCAGCATGGCAATTTCTTATGCTCTGTTTCTACCCACCCTCCCATACAGACTAGTCTTATGTAGAGCTCTTGATATGGTTGACTGGTGCACCTCCACTCCAGTCTCAGCCACTAAACTCTATAGCTCCTTCAAAAAGGATTGTTGGTCTCTCTGTGGTTTTCCTTACATATCTCCTTCTTGCTCTGTTGCTGAATTCTGAGGGATGGCCTTTTCTAGGCAGTGTCTGGGTGGTATGATACAGCTTGCATTTCCTCACAGTTGATCCAACAGTGCTCACTGGGATAGCCAAGCACTTTGATATTATTTTGTAACCTTTTCCTAAGAACATAAGAAATTGTACTGGGTCAGACCGAGGGTCCATCAAGCTCAGCATCCTGTTTCCAACAGTGGCCAATCCAGGTTACAAGTATCTGGCAAGTACCCAAACATTAAGTAGATCCCATGCTACTAATGCCAGTAATAGCAGTGGCTATTCTCTAAGTCATCTTGATTAATAGCAGTTAATGGACTTATCCTCCAAGAACTTATCCAAACCTTTTTTAATCCCAGATATACTAACTGCTCTAACCACAAACTCGGGTAACAAACTATAGAGCATAAATGTGCATTGAGTGAAAAATAATTTTCTCCAATTTGTTTAAATGTGCTACTTGCTAACTTCATGGAGTGCCTCCTAGTCCTATTATCCAAATGAGTAAATAATCTATGAACATTTACCCATTTCTAGACCTCTCATGATTTTATAGACCTCTATCATATCCCTTCTCAGCAGTCTCTTCTCCAGGCTGAACAGCCCTAACCTCTTTAGCCTTTCCATCCCGTTTATTGTTTTGGTCACCCTTCTCCAGTGCAACTATACCTTTTTTGAGATGCAGCGATCAGAAATGCACACAGTACTCAAGGTGCAGTCTCACGATGTAGTGATACAGAGGCATTATGACATTTTCTTTATTTAAATTTTATTTTTATGCATTTCAAAATTATACATAACATAACAATGTGAGGAAATTAAAGGTTATACATCAACTAGATAACAAGGAATTAACTTCTTCCAATATAATCTTGTAAGATTATTATTAATACTATATTATACCACCCTTAAATAAAAGGTATGCATGAGGGAGTAAACAGCCTAATTAAATAGAGCGAAAAAAATAGGGACTAAGAAAAAAGTAAATACTAAGACAGCCTACACAATTGCCTTATGTACTGATCAGGTCACAGTAGGGTGAGCATCCAAAAAGAATTTTAACTGCGAAGGTTCAAAGAAGATATAATCATTACCCTATTTTATATGGCATTTGCATGGATAACGAACTGTAAATTTAGAATATATCACTAGTGCCTCAGATCTCAAACTAAGGAATTTCTTTTGCCTTTCTTGTGTGGCTTTGGTGATATTAGGGTAAACCCACACTTTTTGGCCATAAAATAATTCTGTACTATTTCTAAAGTACATCCGAAATATATTATTCTTCTCAGCTGTAAAGGCAAAAGTCACTAATAGTACTCCTCTTTTTGTGATTATTTCTTCTTGCGAAAGAAATTCTTGCGATAATTCCAGTAAGTCAGTCACATTCAATTGTTCTTCCACATTTCCTTGGTCTTTTCCAGCTTTCCTTTGCGGCAAAAAATAAGCTTTAGTAATTAATGGGAGTGCCTCTTTCGGAATCTTTAGCTTTTCAGTTAAATAGTTTTTAAATAGTTCCGTAAGTGATATCTGAGGAATAATAGGAAAATTCACCACTCTTATATTTGTACTCCGTAAAGCGTTTTCTATATTTTCCAGTTTCTTATTTTGGACATTTTCAGATTGAATTATATTCTGTTGATTTTTCTCAATCTGTTTCACTTTCTCTTCTACTTCCAAAACTTTTTTTTTCTTGTTTGTTTATTCTTTCAAAAGCAGATTTTGACAGACCTATTATTGCATTTTCTATCGAGGCTAATGCATCCCCCATAATGATTCCATAGATATTTTAGCCGGTTTAACCAGGAAAGGTCTTACTTGTATCTGCTCACCTCCTCGCACGGCCTCAGTATCATTGTCCCGATTAACTTCCAATGTCGACTCATTGGGGTTTGTCGGTTCCCAAATTAGGGGTAGGTAAGCCCCCTGTGGTAAAACCTGAGATTTCTCCAACAGCTTGCTTTTCCCCTCCCCTTCTCGCTTTCCTCCTTGTCTGCTCTCCTTCTGGGCTGTCAGTTCAGCGGGGCTAATCCAAGAAGGCCGACGATGTATCCTTTCCCGCTCTCGGCCGTTGGGGTGGGGACACCGTCTCAGGTGCGCCGGGACTTAGCGAGATCTCCTCGGCCAGTATCGGAGACACTCACTCAACGTCTCCGATTTCAGCGGCCCTCGCTCCCGGCTCCATCGGCGATGACACGAAAAACTTCTCAATGTTAGGTTGTTGAATATTCAAACTTTCAGCGGCAGCTAGGCTTTCACGAAGCCTGGCTTTTCGCTTAGTATGAGGCATGAAATTGTAGACAAAAGTCCAAAATTCAAGAAACAGTGTAAAGCAGTAACAGCGAGAGCTTTCCGCACCTCTTAGTCAATCGCCATCTTGGCCACTCCCCCCGGTACGCATTATGACATTTTCTGCTTTATTCTCCTTTCCATCCTAATAATTCCTAAAATTCTGTTGGCTTTTTTGATTGCCGCAGCACACTGAGCAGACAATATCAATGAATTATCCACTATAATGCTTAGATCTTTTTCCTGGGTGGTAGCTCCTAATATGGAACCACTATAGCTGAGTTATTTTTCCCTATATGCACTTGTCCACATTATATTTCATCTACCATTTGGATGCCCAATCTTCCAATCTTGCAAGATCCTCCTGCAATTTTTCACAATCTGCTTGTGATTCTATCTACTCTGAATAATTTTGTATCATCTGCAAATTTGATTACCTCACTCATATTCCTTTCCAGATCATTCATAAACATATTGAAAAGCAGCGGTCCAAGTACAGATCCCTGAGGCACTCCACTGTTTACCATTATCCACTGAGAAAATTGACCATTTAATCCTGTTTCTTGTCTTTTAACCAGTTTGTAATCCACGAAAGGACATCGCCTATCCCATAACTTTTTAGTTTTCTTAGAAGCCTCCCATGAGGGACTTTGTTAAATGCCTTCTGAAAATGCAAATATACTACATCTACCGTTCCTCTTTATCTACATGTTTACTAACCTCTTCAAAAAAAAGTGACGCAGATTTGTGAGGCAAGACTTTTCTTAGATAAATCCCTGCTATGTTCCATTAAACCATGTCTTCTATATGCTCTGTGATTTTGATCTTTAGAATAGTTTCCACTATTTTTCCTGGCACTGAAGTCAGTCTCACCGGTCTATAGTTTCCCAGATCACCCCTGGATCCCTTTTTAAATACTGGGGTTACATTGTCCACCCTCCAGTCTTTACGTACAATGGATGATTTTAATGATAGGATACAAATTTTAACTAATACATCTGAAATATATTCAGAATGCTGGGGTACATACCATCTGGTCCAGGTGATTTGCTACTCTAGTTTGTCAATCTAGCTTACTACATCCTCCAGGTTCACATTGATTTGGTTCAGTTAATCTGACTCATCACCCTTGAAAACCATCTCTGGAACTGGTATCTCCCCAACATCCCCATTTGTAAATCTAATGGTCCAGCTGACTCTCACAGGTTCCTGCTTTGGATATATTTTAAAAAGTTTTTATTATGAGTTTTTGCCTCTATGGCCATCTTCATTTCAAATTCTCTCTTAGCCTGTCTTATCAATGTTTTATACTTAACTTGACAAAGCTTAAGCTTTTTCCTATTTTCTTCAGTTGAATCCTTCTTCCAATTTTTGAAGAATTTTTTTTTTGTTGGATAAAATAGCCACCTTTACTTCACCTTTTAACTCTGCCAGTAATCATTTTGCCTTCCTGCCACCTTTCTTAATGCATGGAATACATCTGGACTGTGCTTCTAAGATGGTATTTTTAAACAATGTCCACGCCTGCTGTACACTTAACTTTTGCAGCTGCACCTTTCAGTTTTTCTAACTATTGTTCTTATTTTTATAAAAGTTTCCCTTTTTAAAATTTAGGGTTAGAGCTATAGATGTACATATTTCCCCCCCCCCCCCTTCCAATCATTAGTTCAAATTTGATCATGTTATGATCACTATTGCCAAGTGGCCCCACCACCATTACTTTTCTCTCTAGATCCTGAGTTCCATTAAGAATTAGATCTAAAATAACTCCTGTCTCATTAGTTCCTGACTCAATTGCTCCATGAAGCAGTTTATTCCATCCAGGAACTTTATGCCTCTAGCATGTCCTGATGTCATATTTACCCAGTCAATATTGGGGTAATGGAAATCTCCCATTATTAATGCACTGCCAAATTGATTAGCTTCCCTGATTTCTCTTAGCATTTCATCTTTCGTTTCATCATTCTGGCAAGATAGACAGTAATATACTTCTATCACTATACTCTTACTCAACATACAAGAGATTTCTACCCATATAGATTCTGAGCATTTAGTCTCTTGTATGATCTTTATCTTGTTTAACTCTATACTCTCCTGGACATAAAGTGCCACTCCCCCTACCAATGCGATTCTCCCTATTACTGCAATATAATTTGTACCTTGATATTGCACTGTCCAAGTGGTTATCCTCCTTCCACCATGTCTCTGAGATGTCAATTATGTCTCTCTCATCTTTCACTGCTATACACTAACTCTCCCAATTTACTCCTTAGACTTCTGGCATTGGCATACAGATATTTCAGAGTGTGTTTTTTGTTTGTATTAACAACCTGCTTTTCAGTTGATAGGGATAATTTGAAATCCTTTAGCTCAGGTGATTCTTTGCTTTTAGGCACATGAATTACTTTTGATTTTATTGGAACCTAATTCTCGTGTTTCATTAGTATCCTTCGAAGATACCTTCCTCTAAACCATGCACTGCTGAGTGACTGTCAGCTTTCCACCTTGTTCTAGTTTAAAAGCTGTTCTATCTCCTTTTTAAAAGTTAGCACTAGCAACCTTGTTTCACTTTGGTTAAGGTGGAACCCGTCCTTTTGGAAAAGTCTCCCCCTTCCCCCAGTTTGTCCAGTTCCTTAAAAAACTGAATCCCTCTTCCCTGCACCATTGTATCATCCATTGTCTTATCGCATTGAGACTCCAGAGTGCTGTCTGCCTCTGGGGACCTGCACATGGAACAGGGAGTATATCAGAGAATGCCACCCTGGAGGATCTGGATTTCAGCCTTCGACCTAAAATCCTAAATTTGGCTCCTAGAACCTCCCTCCCACATTTTCGTATGTCATTGGTGCCCACATGTACCATGACATCTGGCTCCTCCCCAGCACTGTCTAAAATCATATCTAGGTTATGCGTGAGGTCCACCACTTTCACACCAGGCAAGAAGTTACCAAGCAGTCCTCACGTCCACCAACAAACTATGATGGCCAATCTAACCCTTTCCTCCTGGGCAGTAGCACTGGGAGACTCGTCCTCAGTGCAAGAGGACAATGCATCACCTGGAGAGCAGGTCCTTGAAACAGAATCACTTCATGCTACATCAGGGTGATCTCTCCAACCAGGAGACCTGTCTGATCCAAGGTAATTTGTGGTGTGATTTATATTAAGTTTTCGGAGAGCATGCAGGTGTGTTGATCCAAGGTAACAGCAGAGCTGCCAGACTCTCAATAAGGGCTGGTGCAATAGTATGATTTAGATAAGAGCCTGATTGATTTTTAATGAGAAAGTGCCTTTTGCCTATAAATCAATGGATGAGCTAGGGGTGGGTGGGAGGGAAAGACACACTAGAATTAACTCTGGTTGATTATCTTAGACACACACAAACTCTAAAGAATATACCCCAATATTTCATTTCTCGCCAAACTTTTTTAAGTCCTAAGATTTCCCAAAGCTAAACTTACCAATCCTCTTCAACCATCAGCAAGTTGATCTCTCAATAGATTGAAAGGTTTGAGTTTCGGCACACACTTCCAGTCCTCCTCTACTGTAAAGGGTGTGGGGCCTCTGGAAGCTGGGCTTGTGGAGTTCAAAGCCTGAATTGCTCGCTGTGACTTCTGGAGTCCTCTCCCAGGAGATGCTGGGAACATTATGTAGATGAGCCTCTATCTTGTGCATGTCTATAACTTTACCTTTCATTTCCTTAGAATGCTCTTTGATCTTCATTTTCACAGCTTTCCTTCAGATTCACAATCTGGCCAATGGTACTGGAATTAGGGGATCTTTTATCCAGAAAAGCTGACCTTTTTAAATCATTTACAAGTAGAAGCCAATTATAAACCAATTATTAGTGTCATATTTTTCATCTGTGTAAACTTGGAGCTTCCACAGCAGAGAGGTTGAATACTTATGCAAGCAACATTTTTCAGTTTTTAATTTTATTTTACAAAAAAATGTAGAGAAATAATGAATTGTGACTTTAGCAATTTACTTTAAAAGCCTACTGGTTTGTAATAAACATACTATCCACACAAATCTGACTTTTTTTTTTTTTGGGGGGGGGGGGGGGGGGCGAATACTTTTGCAGGCCACTGTATATCATATCATAAAATGAATATCACTCACATTGCATATTAACTTGTTCTATTACTAGCAATGTTTCTCATTGAAAAGCCTCAACTGCCCAGAGTTGGTTTGAAGAAAGCATAGTGGTTTACTGTCAATAAAACCTAATATAACACATAAGAACAAAATTTAAAAAATGACTTAAGCCCCCAAAAAAAAGACACACTCATTTATACCATAAGATCCTAAGGGATATGATCTTTTCATTTACTTTACCTGTTCATCTATTTTATGCCTCGGCTCTGCACACCAAGTACCTTATGATAGTCTTGAACTTGGTGCAGTACAGTACTTATAGCCAAACATAGAAACCCCATATATGAAATGTATATGGACATTCATACTTCTCATGACAAAAAAAAGCTTATGGGTATTCATAGAATCCTTAGTACAGACAAGGTCTTGTTCACGTATTTTATCTTTAATTTTATCCATAAAATAATGTACATAGATTTTAAGAAAAGGAAACCTACTGCTTCTGCTTCCAAGGGGTCATACCAGACATTGATATATGGGTGTAAGAGAGCATCATCCACAGAGATTCTCTTTGAAGCGTCAATCACTAGCATCTTGGATAGCAAATCTCTTGCTTGGCTGGCTGCAGAAAAGAAAACACTCGTTTGCATAGCTAATTTCTTTGGGAAAGTATACAATCACCTTCTTCAAAAATTACCCACATTTGACTGGGAGGATAACTTTCAAACAACTGCGCATGTGGCAGCATATATATTGCTGCGCATAGTTTTCTCCATAGTATTTAATAACCTGTGCTTATCACACATACATGTATTATAAAATATGTGTTTCTTTACCCTGCAATACATGCCTAAATGTAGGTTTATGCGTGAATACATGCAGTACACTGAAACCATGGATTTCAATGCATTGAAAATATGCACTTTTCCTGCCTATTTTACAAACATACATGAGTGTTTCATGTGAAAACAAAGTAGGATTTACTCCTGTAAATTTATACACGTAAATCAGCCAATTTTAACACGTGTGTAAATGAAATTAACTAGTTTATCAAAAAGTTCACCAGACCTTCAGATCATCGAGAGCTTCCTGGTTCTTCAGCCTAAACTCTGCTCAGTTCACCCAGACCTCTCACTCAACCAATAACACACACATTTACTACACAGTAATTAGCCGAGATAAAATTACACAAGTAAGTTGGCAAGTGTAAGTGCATATCTTTTAAAATAGTAACTTACACATGTAAATGTTGGCCCTGCCCTGGAACGCTCCTAGATCACCTCCTTTTATGCATGTATATACGTATACGAATGTGAAAGTATGCACATATTTTTAACTTTTATAAAATAATGATTATGTGACTAAAAGCTACCCATGCACACATATGCTAATTTACACACGTGTAACATTCTGAAAAATCACCTTTATGCGTAGTTTGTGGTATTCTAAATGCCAACTAACAAAACCAACTAAGACCCCACAAAACCCACAACATTTTGCTAATTATATTCCATTCATAAAGAAATTTCCTCCTTGCCCCAAGATGATGGTCACAGAAAATCCTTGGGTTAAACCACTCAATTTGAATGAAAATAAACAGACAACCACATTTATTTATTTATAAACTTTTATGTACCGGCGTTCGTAGGAAACATCACGCAGGTTTAAAATTAACTATAAAGAATGGAAATACTAGTAACCTCCAGTGAATGAGGCATATTTAATCCAAATGACTGATGAAATCCAGATAGGTTAAAGGGTTATCTAAAAGGAGCAAGGTATCGAAATCCAGCACCTCCCCAAC
Source organism: Rhinatrema bivittatum (assembly GCF_901001135.1). NCBI lineage: Eukaryota > Metazoa > Chordata > Amphibia > Gymnophiona > Rhinatrematidae > Rhinatrema > Rhinatrema bivittatum. The sequence continues at coordinate 187,126,134 of NC_042621.1, forward strand.
AAGGAGAAAGAAATTAAATGATTCTTTCTGCAAATTTGGACTTGCATGCAAGTATCACACACTTGATTGCCTTCCAGAACCTATCGGGGAAACCACTGCATGGTATAGTCTTAGAACCTCCCCTCTAGCGTTGACTCCTATAATGGCTGGCAATACTATTTCTCTAAAAAGTTCAGTTTCTATTTTAGGAGTTTGTGAACTTGACCCCCAATTGTCAATGGTACAGTATGTTTCTTCTATTGCCCAAAAGTGCTTCTTTTATCTTGGATACATCTGCCATCTGCACCCTTATCTTGGGTCTCATGATTTAAAAACTTTAGTTCAAGCTTTTATTTTGACAAAGATTGATTATTGCAATTATTTATTGCTTGGTGTTCTGAACTATTATTTGAAAAGGTTACAGCTTCTTCAGAATACAGCTGCCAGAATTGTCTATCGCCTTAAAAAGTATGATCATATTTCTCCTGTTTTACAACAGCTTCACTGGCTTCCTGTCAAGCAGAGTTGCTTACCTATAACAGGTGCTCTCCAAGGTCAGCATGATATTAGTCCTCACACATGGGTGACATCATTAGATGGAGCCCAGCTCGGGAAACTTTGACAGACACATTGAGCATGCCCAGCATGCTGCTACCCACGCGTCCATGCGGGGTCCTTCTTCAGTCTCATAACAGTGTTCGCAAAAAATAAAACAAACTGAAAGAAACCCAACTCCACGGGATGGCGGATGAGTTTCGTGAGGACCAACGTCCTGCTGTCCTTGAAGAACACTTGTTACAGGTAAGCAACTCTGCTTTCTCCAAGGACATGCAGGATGGTAGTCCTCACACATAGGTAATTATGTAGCTACAGGCTGCTCCCAACATAGGCAGCACAGAACATGTGCCAGCATGAACAACTAGAGCTACTAGAACCGGAGGAGCAAGCCTGCACCCAAGGAAAGGGCCTAAGACAGGAAGAGTTGGGTTTTCATGGCTGAAAAAGATTACGGAGGACCAACTGATCAAAATGAATGTCAGGTCATCCATCTCTGTCCAGACAATAATGAGACGCGAATGTGTGGATGGAACTCCAGGTTGCCGCCTGCATATCTCGTGAATGGGGACGGCATGCAAGTAAGGCACTGAAATGGACACGGCCCGAACGGAAGGAGCCTTGACATGACCTTCAAGCTGCAGGCCCCCTTGAGTGAAACAAAAGGAAATACAGACTGCTAGCCAATGAGATAAGGTCTCCTTAGACACCGTGACTCCCAACCTGTTTTTGTCGAAGGAGCCAAAAAGCTGAATGGACAGGCTGTGAGGTGCCGTCCATTCAAGGTAAAAGACCAGGGCCCTTTTACAATCCAGAGTATGCAGTGCACTTTCACCTTGGTGGGCATGCAGTCATGGAAAAAAGGAAGGCAATACAATGGACTGATTGAGATGGAATTATTTGATCACCTTTGGCAGGAACTTTGGATGCCTATGCAAGACAGGGTTTTGTGGTGGGGCAGGAGTTGTACAGGGCATACGAGGCTGCTGTGCCCTCTGAGGTCTCGATCTAGAGATTGGCGGGTAGTACTTGTGTGGCCGGTAAAAAGGCCGTCTTGGATATTACCTGCGAGGCTTTTTGCTGGAGGGTTGGTGTCCTAAGTGCTGGCTGATGGTCCTTCAGTTGGGCCACCGCCTCTTTAATCTTGTCACCGAAAAGGTTCTTCCCTGTATAAAGATGATCTGCCAGACAGTTCTGCACCTCAGGGTGCAGGTTGGAGGCACACAGCCAAGCCATGCGACGAGTCCCAATGCCCGCTGCAGCAACTCTCATAGCTGTTTCAAACACATCATACGCAGAGTGGACCTCGTGCTTATCACAGTCCAGGCCCTGCTGAACTATTTTCTGGAAGTCCTCCTGGAAATGTTGCAGGAGGAGTTCCCCAAACTCTTGGGCTTGTTTCTAGAGGTTTCTGGAGTACTGCCCCATATAGAGTTGATAGCAAGCAATCCTGACTGCTAATATTGAGCCCTGGTACACCTGGTGTCCGAGAGCTTCCAGAGCTCTGTGCTCATGGCCCAGGGGGACCGAGGCATGAGTCTGAAGTCTCTTTGCCTTCTTTAGGGCCGAGTCTATCACCACTGACTGGGGATGGGATGCTCCCAGAGTCTGACGACTAGCTCCTTAAAGATGTCATGTACTGGAACAGCTACCACTTCCTTAGGAGTATCAAGAAATTGCAGGATCTCCAACATCCTGTGATGAGAATCCTGATCTATGAATAGCTGGAAAAGCACAGACTCCTCCATGGCCTTAAACCCAGCAAAAGAAAGATCCTCTGGAGGAGATTTCCATCTCTCTTCCGGTGGAGAGGGCTCAGAAGGTAGGTCCTCTGATTCCTCCTTCGAGGAAAAAGATGCTGCTCCTTCCCAAGAATCATAGGAGGCTTCCCCTTCTCTTTGAGTGTTCGGAGACATGGGGGGGGGGTGGGTGTTGGAACTCCCTCCTCGGCCCTTAGCCTCAAGCCAGAAGGCTGCGGGGGCACCGGTGGAACTGAAGATGGTACTGAGGGCACCGGTGGGATCCTGAGATGCATGGGCACCAACAGATCTACCAGCATCGGGACTGCCGGGTGCATCTATGGCAGCAAGGGCATCGGTCTCGATGGCCCCGGGAGTGCCAGAGGTTGCCGGGGTGTCGTGCATGGCTGAGGTGCTATCAACCCCGATGGACCTTCCTCGACTAAGGAGTCGCTCACTGGAATGGGGAAGGTGGCGGCAGCAGCGATGCTCCCTTTGACAGTGAAGGGTTCCGGGCATCGGAGTTGTTTGCATTGGTAAGACACCAAGCAGCAGGTCCAGCCACTCTAAGAGAGGCACAAGCACCAACAGAGTCGGCTTTTATGGTGGTGGCAATCCCAGTGGAACCGGAGACTCGATGCCCTGCAGGGCTCAGCCGACTGCCAACTGCATGCACTTAATTCTTCCTCAAAATCTTGCTATGGATAGGACAGCTTGAGGAGGCGGTGGCAGCAAAATTAGATCAACCCTGGAGTCACGGGATGGAACCGAAACTTCCACCGGTATCAGTGACCCGATGCAATGTGGGAAGGAAGAAAAACGTGATTTCTCACAGAAAAAGCAAGAGCTCCACAGCCACGAGGCTTCAGTTTCGCAGAAAAAGAAAGACTGAAGAAGGACCCCACGTGGACACGTGGTTAGCAGCATGCTGGGTATGCTCAGAGTGCCTGTCAAAATTTCTAGAAACTTTGACAAAAGTTTTCCATGCTGGGCTCCATCTGATGATGTCACCCATGTGTGAGGACTACCATCCTGTTTGTCTTTGAAGTTACTGTATTCGTTTTAAGATTTTCTCTCATTTTCCACACTGTACGCTCTGGATTTCCTTTATATTGTGCCTGGTTTTTGGTTTCTTATATCCCTGCTCAATCTTTACATTCTTCTCAGAAAGGTTTATCATCTCTTCCATCTTTATCTGTGGTTTGTTTGGTGTCAACTAGAGATTCAACTTTTAATTATGAAGCCCTTCTGTTATGGAATGCTTTGCCACCAGAAATCCGATCTGAATTCAATTATCTTAAGTTCAGGAAGGCATTTAAAGCCTGTTTTTTACCCAGGCATACAATGGTGATTTTTAATATTCTACAGCATGCTTGCCTGCTTGTTTGTTTATTATGATGTCCATACATGATTTACTGATTTTACATATGCTTTATATGTTTTTATTTATTTGTATTTTAGTTGTTTTTAGTGATTCCTGTGTTATTTATTATACACTGTATTTGTTAACATATAAATTTTAAATTTGTGATTTTTATGTACATCTGCTTGGCTAACGATTTACAAGTGGTATACAAAGTCAGTAAAATAAACAGGCTCTAAGGAGGAATGAGTGCAGGTAGACAGTGCTCACTGTTCTCCTGGTATATGGTAAATTCTGAATTATAGTATAAATTGCTTTTGATTTTAAAGTTACTTTTTTGAAGTTGCACTGTGCTACATTTAGCACTATAGCATTTCAATCTAGTCCACACCAATTCAGCTAGGTTGAAATGACTTTAGTTTGAAAGCGTTTGCTAAATTGGTTAGAAAAACATGTCTTGTGTATCCGCTGCAATATTTTACTAACACATGTAAACAGTAATAGTGATCCAGTACTGGCTGCAAATAGACTTTTAAATGGCTTCTTTCATATCCTGTAAGTTACTTCCCTAACATTTCCAGAAAGCAGCCATGTTTGGAATACAATCACAAGCTATGCTATATATATATCAGGATATGACTGGTTCATTACCTTTGCATAATGTCATCTATGATATCATAATCGCTAAAGAGGGAATCGCCTTAAAGCAGGGGTTCTCAAACTGGATATCCCTAATGAATATGCATGAGAAATAGTTGCATACATAGGAGGTAGTGTGTGCAAATAAAAAGTATGAAAGAAGGACTTCCAGTTTTGCGCTGAGCTGGGAGGCTGTGTGAAACTGAGCTCAAGCCGGGCTTATTAAAATTAGATCTTTAGCGAATATAGCACTACAGAACACAATGTGTCTGCTTCAAAAGAAGCTGGCCAAAGATCGATGCCAGTTTTGTGAGAAGACAGTAAAGCAAAAGCACACGAGACGGACAATATGGCATCGCAGCATCCTCTGATGAGGAAATTGACAAACTTGGCAGTAAGTTAATAGTACACCGGAAGCTTTCAAGGCTATAACAACTCAAAGACTCGCTAAACGCTAGGAACTGTCGTTGAAAAGATCACCCAAATGAAATAGTACACAAAAATTCTTCCTGACTAGACAAAGTAGAGACATGTGTGTCTGATCTGGAAGGGGCGCTGATGTCACAGTGTGCTAAGAAGGATAAGTTACAGCGTACTCACACTTTAAATACTTCAAAACTTGATGACCTAGAAAACCGTTCCAGGTGGAACAGTACAGTTGACAGTGTTGCTGAGAAGATGGAGGGAAATGATCCTGTCTCATTTGTAGCACACTGGTTATCCAGTCTTCTCAAGCTGACTGGTTTAACAAAAAACAAAAAAAAGACTATCAAAGCAGATCTGGCACATCATACAATAGTGCCGGCCCCTGCAAGTGGGGGGAAGAATGAGTGCATTGTTAGTGCGATTGCACAACGTCACAGATAAGCAGAAAATTCTGAATGCGGCCCAATCCATGGGTAATCTACCTTATCAAGGACATAAATTTATGCTATTTTCCAATTTTTCAATAGAGGCGCAAAAAGCGGCAGGCATTTGGGGCAGTAAAAGTAGCATTTCAAAAACAGGGAATTAAACATGCCATGCTCCACCCTGCGAAAGAGAGTGATCCTACAAAATAAAATCATGTGCTCTACAGTCGCTGAAGCATAGAAACTACTGGAAGACTTACAGAGGGGCAATGCTCAACTAGACTCAGAATTAACACGAGCTCATTGAAGCAGTGGCACACATCTCCAGGCGGGGCTGGCTCAGAAAATAGTAATACTGATTACGGAAGTCGTCGATTCTGCAGTAGGGGAGTTTTATTCACCTGCTAATTTGTGGAAGCAGGAGGAATTTCCCTGGTTTAGTTGTGTACTCCCCACTTGGTTTCATAGACTGTTCAATTATGTTAACCTTATTCTATTATTCTTGTTCACTGATACAAATATGATCAACCACGGCTCTCAAATACACAGCCAAATATGTGGCACATTTTCTGCTGTGTACCAGGGAAATCCCATGAGTAAAATCCAAGAACTGCATTTCTTTGCACAGAACGACGAAGACAAATTTCTCAGTGGTAGTGGTTTCTTCAACAACACAAGGAATAACCATTTAGCAGAGACAGAAAGGAATCTGGGGCACACAGATCATTCATATTTGCCTCAAGCGATTATAAATCAGCAGCCTGTGCTCACCTTTTTGTCTACCTAGATGGACAGCACACTGTTCTGGAAAGTGTAGGGTATTTTATTAAAACCCAAGCGCTCCATTTTCAGGCACTATTTTTTGATCAAACCATGATTTTTAATTTCTTACCTCAGAATGTTACAGAAACAAGTAAAAGTAGTTCTGAATGCAATGTCATTTTTGTGAATACATGGGGAAATATGGAGGTTGGTTTGTGGGTGAGTTTGAGGACTCTAAGGAAAAATAAAATCAACCAATGGCCCTCGCATTCAGTTTGAGCCGCATTGTAACACTCAAAACTTATTCCAGTCCTAAGTGAAAACCACCCCATAAACCTCCCCCTCAGACTCTTCCCATGCAAAAGTACTTTTTGTAATAGTACCACCACTTTTCCCCCTCCGAGGGGTTGCATGGTCAAAAGTAGTGGTACTACTACAAAAAGTACTTTTGCATGGGAAGAGTGAGGGGGGAGATATATGGGGTGGCTTTCCCTTAGGATTGGAATAAATTTAGAGAGTTACAATGTGGTCTGGGCTCGAACTGACTGCAAGGAATGTTGAATAGTTCTTAAGTTATCCTAAATATAGTTTGAGATTAAATGGGTCTGGGATGAGGGGAGAAAAATGGCATGCCTTAGGATTACTGGTGAATGGGATCATCAGAAATAGACATATGCAATACCCCACTATCAATGCACTGTTATTCCTTTAGCCTTGGTTCTCAAAGTGGGACTGATTGCAGTATTGTATAATAGACTGGTGAGGGATAACCTTACAAGAATTGTTTATCACTGTTATGGCCAACCCATTAAGTGCATCTCCCTCAATGTGAGGAGATTTCATCCATGATTAAGAGAAAATGAATACTACAATTTGCTTGATGCCAAGGTACTCTCATATGATTATTGCAGGAAACGCACTTTAACCTTGAGCATGAGAAATTTAAAGGAGGATGGGTACGGAATATATACTACTCCTCTTATAATTTTCAGCTATGCTAGCTTTCTTGCAAGAGAATGCAAGAAAAAAATGACTCTTTGAAAAATACAGCTGTAGCATTGGAAATTCAGCAAAAGAAAGATTGCTTGGCCAAAACATATAAACAGCTGAAGGCTTGTCACAGAGAGCTAAGTGCTATAGAGAAACAAAATTGAGAAAATTCTTAGATACACCTGATTGAAGTTCTACAAGGATTGGGACAACCTGGATGCTGCTGACTCGTTCAGTCAAAACAAAGGCATGTAAGTCCACATTGCATCTACCCATAAATCAAATGGCGAGCAAACTGTAAATCCCAATGAAATAGAAAAAACCTTTATGCAATATTTCACAGACCTGTACTCCGATCCCACCCCCATTGGTATGGGGGCCAGTGCTGATTTTCTGGATATGTTGTTTTTGCCAACTCTGACAGAAATACAAAGGGGATCAACTAGCAGCCCTGATCTTGCTATAGAAATTCAAACTGCTATACGAGCATGGCCGGGAGGGAAATGCCCAGGCCCCGACAGCTATTAAATAGGGTGGGGTTTTTTGTTTTGTTTTTTTTTAAATTCTTGCAGAGCTTGCCCCTTTTTTGCTCTCACTGTTTAACCACACAGAACAGGCAGATGAGGACCTGAGTAATCTAGGGGATACTACCATCTCTTTACTCCCAAAGCCAGGGAAAGATGTCAATTTTTTAATTTGTTCAGACCAATATCCCTGTTAAATTTGGATTTAAAGATTCTTGCTAAATTCTCGCAGCTCAGGCTGGAATCCTATCTCCCACTGTTGGTACACAAAGACCAAACTGAGTTAATGAAAGGTCGTGTTTCCATGTCTAACACCAGAAGATTGTTTAATATACTTCATATGACCAAATAGATTGGGTTTATGGGATTATCTCTTTAGGTGCGGAAAAAGTTTTGATTGCATATCATGGTCATTATTTGCTGTGCTTAAAAATGCTGGGCTGCCAGACCGATTCCTAGCATGGATACAAGCCATGTATGCTAAGCCCCATGCATGCCTTCTTATCAATGGGGTTTTTACACCACTTAGTCCTCTTGCCCGAGGCACACAGCAGCGGTGCCCACTGTCACCCTTACTATTCGATCTAGTAGTTGAACCTCTGGCAATAGCAGTTAGGCAAATAAGAACATTTCAGGTTTCCGGATAGGGAGGCAAGAACATAGGATTTCATTATACAATGACGACATGCTTATGTACATGACTTCTCCAAAGACGTCTGATCCTGCCCTTCTCAAACTTTGCCAGCTGTACAGTTCCCTTGCGGGACATAAGGTTAACTACAATAGATCAGAAATTTATACAGTTGGAACTAGAGCTATCATCTCCATTTGCATAGCTAATTTCAAAACTGTAAGATAAGGTTTCCGGTATCTAGGGATCTATGTATCCAGTGACTTTAATGAATTATTCTCTAAGAATTTTGATAGTTTTTATTACTGAAATTAAGCAAGACCTACAAAAATGGTCAGATCTGCCAATATCGTGGGCTAGTCGAATAAACTTAAGATGAACATTCTTCCAAGTTCATGTGGACGAATAAGCCTGTATGGATAAAACTTAAGTCAGTTATGTCTTCCAAAGAAGCAGGGAGGCATGGCTCTTCCAAATCTTAAGATTTATTTTTGGGTAGCCCGCCTAATTTGTTTTAAATCCTGGTTTGGGCACCCAGATGCACCTTGGCTACATAAGAAAAAACTACAGGCCAATACAGCTGACCTTGAGATGTTGCTGCTTCTTTCCCTCACTTCCCTGTGAGGAGAAAGGTAACTAGGGATAGCCCAGTGCTGGCTCAAACCCTTAAGAAATGAATTCAAGTTTGGGGCTTTTTAGGACTGGAAAGAACTTATTACTGCTTGTCCCTAATCTATGAGAACGCTATAATATTGGGGTTCACTTTCACCCCGGCTTTCTAGGAATGGAGAATAAATGGTCTCTCTTGTATTGCTCAATTGTGGGAGGATGGGGAGTTTTGCACCTTTGATTCCTTGCAAAAAGCAAATGTTGCTTACCTGTAACAGGTGTTCTCACAGGACAGCAGGATGTTAGTCCTCACATATGGGTGACATCACAAGATGGAGCCCTGTAAGGAAAACTTTTCTGTCAAAGTTTCTACAAAGCTTTGACTGACACTGGCACACTGAGTGTACTGAGCATGCTCAGCCTGCAATTATCCCTGTGAGCCACAGGTGTCTCCCTCAGTCTCGTCTTTTAGCTAAAAGTGCAAGCGAAACTAAAATAAACGTAAAAACGTATACAGACCCAACTCCGCGGGGTGGCAGGTGGGTTTCATGAGGACTAACATCCTGCTGTCCTGTGAGAACACGTGTTACAGGTAAGCAACATTTGCTTTCTCACAGGACAAGCAGGATGGTAGTCCTCACATATGGGTGAGTACCGAGCTGAGGATGCCCGAGAGTGCACCAAATGCACCCAAGACGCTCGAAAGGCGCAATGACGGGGATGGAATTTGGAACAGGGGGATGTTGGGTAGTTAAACCGAAAAGAATAAGAGTAGACTGACTGGCCAAACATGGAACATGCCAGCCAGTCGTTATCTAAGCAATAGTGGGCTGCGAAGGTATGGAGAGAACTCCAGGCTGCAGCCTGATAAATATGTACAAGCAGCAGCGGCAGAGGGAAAGCTATTAAGGCTGGGACGGACGTAACAGTGTGGTTACACACAGTATTGTAGTGAAATGGCTGCTTGTTGGTAGGAAAAAGAGATACAGACCATCAATTAGGAGGAATAGGTCTATTTGCCCACTGGAACTCGCAGCTTGACTCTTGCCACAGAAGGAAAGAGTTAGGTGGAATTCTTATGGAATGTGGTGCGATCTAGATAGAATGCAAGTGCACTACTACTGTCCAAGAGTTGGAAAAAACCCTCTCGCTTTGGTGAGAGAGAGGTGTTGGGAAAATTGGTCAGAGTATATTCTGAGTAAGGTGAGATGCAACGTCTACCTTAAGAAAGATATGAAGTTGAATACGTAGAACCACTCTGTCACGGAGGAACGCAGGGTCGGATGATTATGTAACAGGGTGTGTAACTCACTGACCCAGTTGGCAGGAATGACATTTATGAGGGAAAGAATTTCCCATGCCAAACTGAAATGAGAGGAATGGAAAGGCTATAGAGGAGACAGGATGGGCGTGGCTGGCGCTTACACCGTAATTAGCGGAGGGCCACAATCCCGCACCGATGTCGGTGGGGCACGCCTCGGGAACAGGGGAGCCAATTAACGAGCTCGTGAACCCGACCCTCTTCGCAGTGGCTCGATGTCTCGTGACACCAGTGCAGAATTCTTCGGAACTTGGTCTGGTGTTTCTGGAGCACCAAGGACTGCCAAAACTGTGCGGAACAGTGCCGATGGCAGTGGTGATGTTGCTCGGCCCGAGCATTGTCCAGCATCGAGAAGGATAGCACCAATGTGCTGGATGGCGTCGGTGGCGGACGGTCACGTGTCGGTGATGATGCATGCCACGGTGCTCGGCCCGCTCTTTCCCCAGCGCCGAGATGGATGCCCTCGCTGTCTTGGATGGTGACTGATGACGGACTGTCAGCATGCCTGCTCTGCTCCTGGCACTATGTAGTGTCATAGGCTAATACGGGGCTTTAATAAGAACCCAAAGCATGGAGCACTATATGTTCAGGTGAGGGCATTACGTGGCGGTGCTATGTCTGTACTGACAGTGTCGATGGCGGCCTCAGCGGCCTCAAGGGTATCGTCAAAAATGTATATGAAAAAACGCCTACGACTCGGCCAGAGCAATGATGACAGTGACGAAGCACTGACGGCATCAGCGCAGGTATCTATGGGAACGATGTGGCATCGAATAATCGAAAAAACATCCTTGGTATTGGAAAAATGATATCGGCATCGACTGAGTCGATGACCGTATCGATAGGAACAAAGACACCGATGGAAACAACATGGCGTCGAGGGCATCGATGTATGGAGGCGGGCGCCATTGGCGGCATGGCCACGGGCATCGACTGTATGGCCACGGACATTGACTGTGTCGATTGGATCGACTCAGGCAGTAATGGCGTGCATTGCATCTGTGCCAGTGTCAGTCAAAGCTTTGTAGAAACTTTGACAGAAAAGTTTTCCGTACAGGGCTCCATCCTGTGACTTCACCCATATGTGAGGACTACCATCCTGCTTGTCCTGTGAGAAGTATGACATGCTACTAAATACCCATCTAATTATTTACAGTTACATCAGGCCCTAGCAAACCTAAAGGACCTCATGGTCCCTCAGCGATAGCTGAATAGACTTAAAAAATATTTGGAAGACCCCCGAAGCTTCTGTAAATGGTATTTTAGCTTTATATTGGAGTGCTATAGCTAGGAAGTTCGGAAATGAGACCCTGTCATTACTGATCGACAGGTGGAATGCAGATCTAGGCACAGCTCGATGCAAAAACTTGGAAGATTATATGGTCCGCAGCGCATCGTAGCTTTCTGTGTATAAGATGCATTGAATTAATGGTTAGATTACTGCACAGATTATTGTACTCCACTGTTTTACTCTAAAATATTCCTGCAGTGTTAGAGAGGTTGTGGTGAACTGGGTATTTATAGCCACATGTGATGGTACTGTTCAGGGACTCAACAATTTTGGGTAAAGAAATTGCTGACATATTGACAGGTTTACTGGGCAGATGGATAGGGTCTTTAATTCCACGCCAATATAGATCACTAGCTGGACAGCTGCTGGCGGTCGGGTTTTAAAATAGCAATATTTTGGTAATGCAGCCCATGCCTAGATCATGGAGGAAGCAGGTTCAGGACACTGCAGATATACAACGCTTAAGATACGTACTGAAAAATGAACAGTTCAAGTATGAGGATATTTGGGGAATGCAACATCTATAATATGGGATAGAGGTATAGGAGCAACTCAATGTTTTTAATAAACGTAATGGGTGACTAATGTTTTTGAAGACATTAATGTAAACTGGTGTTGCAATGGTTCTGGTATTGTAATGGTTAATACTGATTAGTGATCCAACAGTAATTTCTGTATGCCAAAAAAAAGTTAATAAAGAGTGTATAAAAAAAAAAAAAAAAAAGTATGAAAGGGAACTCTCACCCCAGAGATGTCAAACCTGTTTCCTGGTAAGGTGGCTACTAAATTCAGCCAGAAATGAAACAAGGCCCAAGTTAGTATTTTAGTTCTAGTAGACCTGAAGAAGGTACCTTGAAAGCTCATGCATCACATCTCTTTGATGATCTTATTAAGCTCCAATCTATTTTTCAAAAGCAATGTTATGATGAAGAGGATCTGTGAAGTTATGTCTATTGAGTTAACTTATCATAGTTCTGCAAATTCCCATGTCATGCATTCTGATGCTAAAAATGTTAATTTTAAGAAGCTTGGACATCTTAAGACTGAGCTTTTACTTCCGATAAGCATTAGAGGTTACTTCACAGTGAACAGGGTAAACTGAAAGAACAGCAGTCAACACAATTAATATTGATTTGTGTTTACCTATACGTTCCTACCAAATTTATGCAAAATTGTAAATTGCAGAGTTTCACTAGTTGTGTCTATTTTCCAAAGCCAGTGATAAAGAGTTTATTAGTAGAGGAAGGGTGTTGACTTGAGAGAAGGATATGAAAAAAACTAAGAATTCAAGAAGAATAAAGATAAGGGGGAAGAGATGGTGATAATGACAGAGAACAATTATTGGCATTACTAGGAGGTTTCTCCATTAAAAAATATTTTTAAAAGTTTCTTTGTGATCCTCTAAACAAAAAGTCTCCCATGAGCTCAACCCCAAGCATGTCAGACATCTAATACATCAGTGAAAGCTGGAAGGTAATAATTTTCTTTTAACGGATTTTTTTTTTTATGAAATAAAACTCCACAGTACAGATACCTACAAATGTTGCTAAGCCTCACTGGATAGCAAAAGGGAGGGGAAAAAACGACACTAACATTTTACAACAGAATCTTGTTTGCTCTGAGCCCATGCTGAAAGGATACATCCTGTAAGTTTGCTTTGCATCCTCAAGATACAACAAGAAATAATTGGCTTTAACAATTCTATTTGTATTCATGCTGCTACATCATAGGTTTGTTCAAGTCACATCTGTTGAGTATCTCATCAAAATTTGAATTTTAAGAGCCTGATTTACTGATGCATTTTCCCTTTCAGTATCTGTAGAAAACACATTTAGTAAATCAGGCCCCTTGGTCTACATACGCCATCAAAATAATAAATCACTTTGGAATCAACAAAATGCATTCATTATTATTAGATTTGATTAATCACAATGCCATACAGGAGTTAATCAAAGAATTGAGAAAGAAGCACACAGATACCTGTTGATGTCTTACCCTTTAACTTGTTGTGCTCAGAGTCAGCTGGGAAAAGCACATCTGGGAAAAGTTTCTCAAAACTATATCCAGCATACTTGGGTCTGTTCTCTACGTAGGTCCTGACTGTGGGCTGCAATTTTTTCATGAATTCTGAACATGGTGTACCAAGTTGCTCGATGACTTTATTCCACTGATCAATATCTAAGGAAAAGTAGCTAAGGAAAATAGCACGTCTGCCATGCAACACAAGTTCAAGTCTACAAGGCACATCAGACACTTCAGAACAAGCACTAGATAAATTCTGACTTTTACCATGGCTTGCTATCTTTCAAAGGATGAAAAAGGATCAACAATTAAATCCAATCACAGCTCAGTCCCAATATGAGCTAGTTGAATACTGACAACAGAGAGTATTAAGTCTCCTGTCTATCATCTTCTACTACCCTTGAGCAAATCATAAATTCTCCATGTTTAAAACTTACACTGTAAACTGATCACAGGATTTGGTACTGGACCCATGTGAATCATCTTATTCAAAGCTGCACACACTGATAGCTACCAATAGTATTTATATAGTGTTAATTTTTGCAATATTTTTACATCCTACATATAAACTTAAGTAATAGTTGTCTTTTACAACACTGCCAACCAATTTCTTCTGGACTAATGAATTTTCACATAATTGCCTAGAGAAATCAGAATGGAGGAAGTAACTAAGCATTCATAAATCAAGATATCTGAATAAACCAAACACAGATTTGTAAGGCCAGACTATCTTAAACACAGCCCAGGGCTGTGCTGATGGATTCTGGATCCCTTTTGATGGTCAGAGAGTCACAATTTTAGGGTATAAATATATTTAACCAAAATAATTACAACAAAGCAATGATCTGGAGTGTCTTACAAAACAAAAGACATACTGGCTTACTGAATATGGGTCTGTAAGTGACAATGTTATCCAGGTAATTACTTAGATAACATTAGCTGAATACAAGGCAAGACAAATCTCCCACTGAATATACTAACCTAAGTTAATCAGGCAACCTTTATGGATGTGCATTTGTCAGTTATTCGTTTTATTCATTTCGGCCCGTGTGCATATATCTCCTGATTGGCATGTACGCGCTCAAAACTGATGGTATGTGCATACTCCAGTGGGTGCCCACATTTCACCAATTTTGAGTGTGTACATGCCGATCGGGAGATGCGCACACATGGGCCAAAACGTATGAAACGAATGGCCTTAAAAATTCAATGAATGCACAGCCCTAGTAACTGTCATTCATCAGCTCAAGGGAAGAAAATAAAATAATAAAACAAACAAAAATAAAGCAGCCAAGCCATAGCCAAATTTCCCCTTCCTCTATCCAAGTTTCAAAATACAGGTAACCACCATTATTCAACTACCCTCACTCCCACTCCATCCCAAATCTCTTAAACTTTTACTGGATTAAGTATGAGACTGATCCTGCCCCCTTCCTCAGTCTTAAAAATATTTAGTAAAATTCCCACTCCAGACCTCCAAAAAGATCCCAAATACAGAGCAAGGAGAGTTCTTTACCTCTTCTCCTGTAACATTAGTGCCCGAAGCTCTGACAGCTCCCGGAACTTATTTCTTGCACTTAGCTCTGAATGATCCCATCAGCTATTAATGAAAGGTCAATCAGTGAAGAACTGAAGTTAATACATTAACACATAAGTGTAGGAAGCTAGCAGAGCTCCCTGCACTTATATAGTACAGGAGGAGGTGACAGACTTTCCCCCTGCTCTGTATTTGGAAGCCTTTTGGGTGGGGGGGGGGGGAGAATTTAAGCAGACATTTTCATTAACCCAGTCATTTTTTTTTTAATTTTAAGAGAGATTTGAGAGGGTGAGGTGGGGAAGGGGTGCCTAGGACAGCAGCAGCCACTTAATTTTGTAACTTAGGTGGGCAGATGGGTAGTGATAGAAATTTGGCCATGGCTCAGTTGCTCTTTTTTTTTTTTTTAAACTTACCCAGCTACATACTTCATATATAGCTGTTACGTTAAAAAGTTATTTGGGAAAACATACCTGGTTAACTTTAGACCTGCTTTGCACCATGACCAGGCTTACCTGATTAAAATGTTGTTATCTAGCTAATGCTAAATAATTGGTGCTACTGGTTACGTTTAAGCCATGCCCTTGGAATGCCTCTGCACTGCCTTTTATCCAGGGAAGTTTAAGCTGGGTAATAAATTACCCAACTAAAAAAAAAAAAAGCCCTTGGAGGGGCAGGAAATTCTAAACCTTATGTTTATCTGGCAAAGTGCTGAACTAAACCAGATAAGGCTGCTGATCTCAGAATTTGTTTTGTTTATATTTTGTGTGTTGAAAGACTTTATAAGATGAAGTTAGCTTCCTTATTAAAATGTTTAGTTCTGAAGTGATTTTATGCTTATTTATTTGATTTATATTCCGCTTTTTGGTACTTCAAAGCAGAATGCATCAAGGTACTGCAGTTTTTCTCTATCCCCAGAGGGCTCACAATCTGATCCCCTAGATTTATCAAAACGCTATAAATATAGTGGAAATAGTACCCATGATAAAAAAGGGGCATGGTTAGGCTCATTACCCTGCTCCCGCATCCCACAGGCAATTTCCACAATTGAGAGAGAGTGTGAGAGAGAAAGAGAGAGAGAGAGTGTGAGAGAGCGCAAAATCTGTATAGGGTCAGACTGACTCTATATATGTATTACAGAAACATTCTGAGGTATTCATAGTTAAACTGACATCACTAAAGATTTGTAGTCATTATAATGGATAAAAAGTATAACTAGAGAAGCAGATTTGTATTGTAGAAATCTATAGTGATATCTATCTATATATATCTATATAAAGTGTCAGACTGACTCTATACAGAGGCGCTCCTCTCTCTCCCCCCCCCCGTGCACTAAAAATATTTTCACTGTAACGCAAGATCATCACAAGCACAATGCACTGAAAAATAGGTGTAGTTATTTCTGGCGCTAAATCCCAAGTTGCTGTATCGAATCGGACGCTAACGACCATTATTTCCATTAACTCTGCCTAAACTCCTCCCACTGGAATGCTTAATGCTGAAGTTGCACACGCATTTGCGCTGCATTATTTATTGTGTGCGTTAAGGCCCTATCGCAAAATGATAAATGACCCTGTGAATTTGTTCCTGAGGCAATGGAGGGAAAAGTGACTTGCCCAAGGTCACAAGGAGTGGCAGTGGGATTTGAACCCCAATTTCTCTGGTTCATAGCCCGCTGTTCTAACCACTAGGCTACTCCTTTATTTGTATAGAGACAACTGGTTTATTCCTGTTCCTCTGACATTTTCATATATCCCATCAAATCCCATATGTAACAGTGTTATAGCAATATGCATCAGACTGGTGAATTTTCAGATTTACTAATTGTAACCAGTTAAGTTGTTGAGAGGCTGTTGGGGGGTGGGGGGAGGGGATGGCAGGGAAAAGGAGTAGGAGAGGGGTGTAACTTGTGGGGAAAAAAAAATCAACACATGACTACTTCTGCAGTATTGCACATTGAAAAATATTTCAGTCAAATGTGGAAAATATCCACAAATTCATGTAAATAAAAACAAAATATATATCTTTCATAAACAAAGCATACCTCAAAACTAAAGAGAACCAGCTTTTTAAAATTTTAGAGAACAGGTGTAAACAGTCATTATACCAAAGAGAAAATCTTTAAAATAAAAATAAAAGTGTACCAAGAGGAGAGAAGGAGACCAGAATAATCTAGAGAGTGCATAGCGACATCTGCAGTACAAATCAGCCTGAACATGTCTAATGTTACCCAGAAGTAATGCAGGAGGGTAAAATTAAAATCAAGATAACACAGAATATCTGCCTTGCATATAGCCTGAAAATTAACAATGTAAATTCACCTGCCCATCCATCTTGGGTTCAAAACTGACAAGTGACTAATTCACACAGAACACTGCTTCTTTCTTGAAAGGAATCACACATTTTTATTGGATTCCCAATGCACCACAGAAGAATAAAAAAAAAAAAAAGTGTCCTACACTTGTGTGCCAAATCTTTCAAAATGATGGCCCTCTGCATCACTTTCATTAATTATATCACTTACGAGGCTTTATGTCTCTGTCTGGCTAAGAATATACATAAGATCTCATAGGGTTTTGGTTTTTTTTCCCAGTTTAGATTTAGCTCATCCCTTTGCATTGGTAAATCAAGACAAGTTATCTGCTGTACATGAATGCACTTTCCTGAATTCAGGGGGCTTACAAATCTAAGTATGCACCTGAGGCAATGGAGAGAGTAAAGGTTCTTGCCGAGGCTGACAAAGAGCATCAGTGGGATGTGAACTCTGGCTTTCACGGTTCTTAGCCTGTTGTTCTTACCACTAGACTAATCCATTCCCGAGGAGATCTGAGTCATAAGCCTTTTTGCCAAGACTGACAACTTGTATACTATTGTGTATGTTGAATTGGGGTGGGGGGGGGGGGTAGTTAATGTCCTGTAACCTCATCTCACTGGGCAACAAATCTCTCTGGATCTTCGTTATACAAGAATGATTAACATCCCCATATAAAAAAAAATATATATTGATACATGAAGGACAGTCCCAAGTGATAGTCCCCACAGCAGCAGGCACTCTTTCTAGATAACTACCTGCAATACAAACAAGGAGCCTCACGCCAAAGGCCAGGGTAGCCAGCATAAAGGAAAGGGCAATTATCTAGCAGGAGAGCTTGCTCACGAGGGAATGATGACTATTAGAAAATGGAAGTAAAAATATTAGAAGATATTATTTTGAATTTTAGTAAAGAAAAAAAAATATAAAAACTACCACATCAGTAGAAAGGTTCAGTGGGCTACTACTGTCAGATCTGTCCAGTGGTCACCTGATGGGCATTTTCATACTTATCTCTTTATATTTGCTCTTTCAACACATATTTGCTATAAAATATAGCAGTTTTGAGGAAGAACTAAGTGCAATTTGTATCATCTCGGCTGGAATAAAGAAGCTACACAGCAGAAAGCATTAGGTGCTCTCACTATTTTCCATGAAATGGCATCGACTTAAAAGAAAGGTGAGTTTTTTCTACTGTTACATAGAGGCTATGCAAAATAGGGCAAGTGTTCTCATAGTTACTACATTTGCACTCCTATTCACAAAGCTGTGTTAAATGCTACTCTGCCAAAACGCACATTATTTAAACACAGGCCCTCATTATTTCCTATGGAGTTTGATTTAAATAATGAAAATTAATGTCCAACACTTTTATAAATAGGTGTGTACATATGTAAAATTAATTTATATGTCAAAAGTCTTTATGAAAAGTGCATGTGATTGTTAAAGAAAAATATTCACCTTGATGTTTGGATGCACTATTCTATACAGGACTAGACATTTGTGTTATATTTTGATGCGGAAACGTGTGTCATAGGTCAAGGGCAAGGATACGATCTGACCCTGGAAACAACACGCCACCTTTGATCATTTCTCCCAAGATGCACCCAACTGACCAAATGTCAACTGAAAACAAAATGATATGACATTAACAGAAAAGTAGTTCCTACAAAACGTTGTTAAAAATAAAATAAAATGTACCTATGCACATGCACATGTAGACGTACAGACACACACACATGATAAAAGGCGGCTGAGTGCAAGAGCAATGCTAGTGACAATGAGCGAAAGGGAAGACAGCCTGACCACCACCAGAGACTGTATGTCCTGCTGCTAGGTGCAGCCTATATGGAAAAACTAATAAGGTTATAGCCTGGAAAATTTACATTTTCTCAAAACATGTAGACATCAGAATTTTATATTTATTCAATGTAGTTGCCTTCCCACCCCTCCCCCCTAACAAAAGAAGTCGTCAAACTGCTGCAGCAGCACAAGGATACAGTCCCTTCCTGGGAAGAGGATTTTGTGGCAAACCATCTCTCCCATAATGCACCCCACAGACCATAAATCCACTACATGTGTCGCAGCAGAAAAGGAAACAGCATAGCAAATAAAGGTCATTGGAAATGAAAGAAGCAGAGCAGAGCGGAATCATCACAAACTGCAGAAACGTCATTCACAGCAGCAGGAATCTTGTCACCAGCTACAACATGACAACCAAAAACAGATTTTCCTTGGGGTTGTTTTTTTTTTTTTTTCCATCATCAGCGGGTGGCTCACAAGTTCTAAAAGGATTTCTGCTATTCTAACTGAATGCAAAATTAAAAAAAAAAAAAAATGGTTTCAGTACTCAACAATGAAATACTGACAAATAAAAGGACTCTGGATCACCATCATGATTCAACTCACAAAGTATGAAAGGAAGCATTAAGCTTTTTCATCTCAAAACAACATATTTAAAAATCTGAAGCCTTAAGCAGACTTAAAAAAAATCACTGAATTATTCTTCTGAGTCAAAATGAATTTATTCACAATATCAAAGGCTTATTGGGAATGCTATACATATAGATTTAGCTTTAGATGGTGAATATTTTGAAGAATTTTGAAAAAGAATGTAAAATTGGAAAATAAAAAATACCCCCTGAGGATATAGGAATATTTATATCATCACTCACAGAATTAAAGAATGGAGTTTTAAAAAAGTGTAAATGTATACCATTGCAGAGTGCAAATATGGAAATATTTTTAAATGTTAAACCTTAAAACAGACCTATGCATTTGTAATAGCAAACCCTAGAGATGGAGCCTCAAATACTTAAAGCCTGATTCTCTTATCACTTCAAGGTGTAACTGGAGAACTGTGGGAGTACAGATTCCCCAGGTGGACCATGTAGGGATGATGGTGGAGAAAATTACAGATGGGCTTGACTTCGATTCTTTTTTTTTTTTTTTTTTTTAAACACAAAAACTGTAGTGCAGATAGGAGACTCTTGCATGTGAAGGCCTTCCTCCCAGTACACCACTCTGCAATGCCCACACTATCTTCAATTTCATTAATGCTTAGCAGAGCTAACTAATGAAAATGTGGTGCTGGCATTACAGAGGGAACGGCATTCTGTGTGTGTGTAGCTTGCCAGGTGACTGGAAGATGCAGAATTTTACTAGGATCCTCTGCCCCCACCCCACCTCCAGGTTTTTACTGGCACCCTCAACCCTTTTCCTGAAGGAAGGGGTTCGGCATGCCAACATCTTCTTGAGAAATGCTGTGGGTTTGTTTTTTTTGTTTTTTTTAATTTTGCCAAAAGTAGTGCTGACCCCTGACAGAGTTTTGGTTGTCATGCTTTGTTCATAGCACACATTCTGTGGATGAAGAGAGGAAAATATATCTTTTGGTGGTGTTAATCAGGTGCCTTTTACCAGCACTAAAACTTCACAAGATAAAAATAATACAGAAAAGCCACATGATTTAGTTCAAAAAGGCCTTTGAACAGACTAAAAAAATTGTTAGAGACACTGTAAAAACATGTTCCAATTCCTTTTAAGTACATATGAAACAGTAAAAAAAAAGTACATATGAAACAGTAAAAATGAATTGAGAAATTATACTTATCTGATAATTTTCTTTTCTTTAGGATAGTCAGATGAATCCAGAACAAGTGGGTTATGCACTCCTAATAGCAGATGGAGACGGAGCAAGCTGATGTCACAGTACATACACCCCCCCTGCAGTGACCTCAGCCCACCAGTATTCTCTTTGAAAGCAACTGTGGATGGACTACCAAAAAACTTGATTTAAAACAGATAACCATGTCAATACTCAGTCAACAGTCAACACTGAGCACAGATAAGAACATAAGAACACTAGTCTAAGGACTGGAGTAACACTTACCAATATTCCCTGTAACATGTGGTCACACAGGAGAAGCAATACGCAACCATAAGGCAGCCAAGAGAGGGAAGCTGGATTCATCTGACTGTCCTAAAGAAAAGGAAATTATCAGGTAAGTAGTAATTTCTCATTTCTTAGCATCCAGTAGGATGAATCCAGAACAAGTGGGGTGTACCCAAGCTACTCCCAAATAGGGCGGGAAGCTGCCTGCGGTCTAGTCAAAAAAGGACGTGCAGAGGGCCTGAAAATCCAGATGATAATACTTGGAAAAGGTGTGCAAGGAGGACAACATCACAGCTTGGCAAATGTTGACAACAATCTAACTTCTGCCCATGACACAGCCTGAGCGCTAGTGGAATGTCCCTAACCTGACTAAGTAACGGCTTTCCAGCATCCACGTATGCAGCTGTGACCACCTCCTTAATCCAGCGAGCTATTGTTGCCCACTGAGGCTGGCTCTCCCTTTTTAGAACTGCCATGAAGGACAAACAAGCGATCAGACTTCCACAAAAGCTCAGTAACCTGTAGATACCTGACAATATGTCTCTTGACATCCAAGGGTCATAACAGACGATACTCCTCTACATCTCTCTCTGTGTCCAGAGACGGCAGGGAGATGGACTGATTCAAGAGAAATTAAGTGACCACCTTTGGTAAAAAGGAAGGAACAGTACACAGCTGTACCACCCCTGGAGTCACCTGGAGAAATGGCTCAGAGCTAGACAAGGTCTGCAGTTCAAAACCCTACCACACAATTGCCTCAAGAAACACCATTTTCAAGGTCAGCAACCGCAAGGACAGTGTTCGTAGTGGTCTAAACGTAGGGCCTGCCAAAAATTCCAAAACCAAATTAAGACTGCATGGGGGCACCAGAAACCGCAAAGGAGGATGAAGATATTTCACTCCTTTCAGAAAATGAGCCACATCAGGATGAGTTAATAAGGATCCACCATTTACCTGATCCCTGAAACAGGCAAGAGCTGCTACTTGTACCTTTAAGGAATTGAGAGCCAAGCATTTATTCAAGCCATCCTGCAAAAATTCCAAAATGAGCGGAATCTTGACCAAAGAAGGAAGAGTACCTCGATCCTCACAGCAGGCCTGAACACTCTCCAAACCCGCACATAGGCCAAGAAATTGGAGAACTTTCTAGCTTTTAAGCAAGGTGGAAATCACTGCTCCAGAGTATTCACGTTTCAGCAAGTGAGCCCTTTCAAGGGTCATACCATAAGACAACATCGAGTTGGATCTTCATGAAGAACAGGTGCCTGCTGCAATAGTTTGCTGTGCACTGGAAGTCAAAGAGGCGAATCCACCAGGAGCCTTCGCAGATCTGCATACCGTGGTCTCCTGGGCGAATCTTGAGCGACCAAGAGCACCATCCCTCTGTGTTGTTCAATCGTTCATATCAATCTGTCCAACATGGGCCATACAGGAAAGGCATACAGCAATTTGTCTTCCGGCCACTCCTGCACTAGTACATCCATTCCCAATGACTTTGGATCTCTCCTCCAGCTGAAGAATCATGGAACTTTCACATTGTGCAAAGTCACCAACATGCCTAGAAACAGGAGACACCAGCAATCCCTAATCAGCTGAAACGCCTCATCTGACAATGTCCACTCTCCTGGTCCAGGCTCTCCCTGCTGAGAAAGTTTGCTTTTATGTTGTCTTTGCCTGCAATGAGCAAGACTGAGATCATCTGGAGTTGCACCTCAGCCCATTCCATAAATTGATCTATTTCCTGTGACTCGTTCGCTCTTGGTACCTCCCTGCCAATTGGTGTAAGCCACAGTCGTTGCATTGTCTGAAATTATTTGGACTGATCAACCCTGCAGTCTGTTGCCAATCTGTAAATATGCCACCGAACCACCCTGGCTTCCAGTTGATTGATGTTCTAGAGTGACTCTTCTGCACTCCAGTGCCCTTGCGCTGTAAGCTCTTGACATTGAGCTCCCCAACCAAGGAAACTTGCGTCCGTTGTCAATACTAGCCAGTCCAGTGGATTAGGAAAATTTCGTCTGTAGATGATGCGCCTGAAGCCACCACTGCAGTTGGGAAGAGACCTCTACCAGCAGGTGGAGCCGAATCAAACGGTCCTGAGACTGCGAGTTCTACTGAGACAGCAGCAAGTGCGCCGAAGAGGACGCATAAGTGCCCTCACCCACGGTACCTCTTTCAGGGTCGCCACCATTAAGCCAAGTACCTGCAGGTAAGACCAAGAGTGTTTAGACAACAAACGGAGATGAGCTAGCAACTTCTGAATTTGAGCTTCCAGCAGGAACACCTTTGCCCTACTTCGTGTTGAACCAAACACAGAGGTATTCCAGCAAATGAGTAGGTCAAGACTGCTCTTGGCTAGGTTCACCATCCAGCTGAGCTCCTGCAACAGTGTAATCAGCTTGTGAGTCACCAGGTGGCTTTCTTCCAGCGACTTGGCTCGATTCAACCAGTTATCCAAATACAGGTGTACTAGGATTCCATCCTCTCTCAACTCTGCTGCAACTACTACCATTACCCTGGAAAAGGCTCTGGAATGGTTGTCAGACCAAAGGATAGCGCCCGAAACTAAAAAAGTGGCGCCCCACACCTGCGAATCACAGAAAGCACTGATGTTCTAGTCAGATGGGAATGTGAAGATACAAGTACAGGGAGATTAGAAATTCCCCCAACTGCACAGCCATTATCACCAAGTGCAAGGTTTCCATGCACAAATGTTTCATACGCAGCTGACTGTTGACACCTTTGAGGTCCAGGATGGGACAAAAGGAGCCTTCCTCCTTTGGCACGATGAAATAAATGGAACATCACCCTGTATTTTCATGAGACGTAGGGCACTGCAACCACAGCCCTCGAACTGAGGAGCCTTGACAATATACTCTCCATTGCCTGTTTATTCTGCAGGGAGTGGCGAGGAGACTCCATGAACACATCCCGATGAACACTGCGAAACGTCATCGCATATCCTTCTCATATCACTTCCAGGACCCATTGATCTGATGTGATTTCGACCCACCTCTGATAAAAGAGAGAGAGGCACTCCCCTATCTCCTCTTCCTGGGGGGTGGGTCAGCAAACCTTCACTGGGAGGCTCTGGAGGTTCCACTACCGGGTTTGCCTGGGACGAATGGACTGAGACCTACAGAAAGATTGAGTCCTCTGAAGGTCGCTCCTCTATAGAATCGAAAACACCTGGATCCTCTAGCACGATCTCTCACGTTAAAGGAGTGCATCTGCTTCTTATCCTCCAGGAAACAAAGAACCAGAGATTTGCCCCTCTTTCTGGCCAGTTTCTCCAATTTGCTCCCAAATAAAAGCAAATCATTAAAGAGAATTTTGGTGAAGTTAGCCTTGGAGGTCACATCGGCCGACCAATTTCTCAACCATAACTGATGCCTGGCCACTACTATAGAAGCTACTCCTCTAGTTGAAGTGTGGATCAAATCATAGCCTGCATCTGCCAAGAAGGCAAGCTGCTGGTCCCAAAACTGCCCTGGAGCTTATCCCAGAGTCATCAACCTCCTGGGAGGGAAATAAACAAGAGCAAGCCACCAAGGAACAAGAAGTGATCTGCAAGGTCATTGTCACTGTTTCAAATGCTTGCATAAGGATAGACTCAATCTTTTTATCATGAGCATCCTTTAAGGCCATGCCTCCTTCCACAAGAATAGTGATCTGATGGGAGACTGCACACACAATTGCTGCTACCTTCGGAAAACGAAGGTAGCAGCAATTATGCGTGCAGTTGGATACAGAGGGTACAGCCCTTCCAAAATCTGACCCCCTTTGAAATTGGGCTATGAGGCATCCCACTAAAGATCTATCAATTCTTGAATGGCCTCCATCACAGAGAAAAAACAAAGAGGATTTAAGCAAGGAAACCAAAATTGGGTTTCTCTACGTCTCAGACCCAAAATCTGCCCCAGGAACCCCGAGCATTTCAAGGTCTGGGAGATCAGAGCTGGCAGTCTATCTAATCCTAGAGGAATTTCACCATCCTCAAGAGAGTCAGGCTTGGCGTCATCATCCATGCCCATCTCGATCTCTATCAGGAGATTCTGATGCCACTCTAGGAGTACTCCAGCACTTAACAGAAGATCTCTGCTCTGGGATCATTGGACAGGGTTGAAGACAACACCTGAAGAAAAAAAGACTGCAACCCCAACTGTTCTACTAGGAGGCACCTGAGGCATACTCATTGAGCTACAGTCCCCTGCTGAGGAACCAGTTAGGTGAGTTCCAAATTCAGGCGCCCCACCTGCGTAATTTCTACCCAGACCCACATCCAGCTGGGAAGAAACAGGATTAGTGAAATTAGAGGAAGATAATTCTCCCTGAGCCTTCAAATAGTGCTGGCACAAGTTAGCAGGCATTCCTGGCTGAGATGCCCTAATATGACAGGCAGTGTAAAGAGAAAGGTGCTTAGGCTTCTTAGGTATAGGCGCTATTATGGCCGACAGTGTGTATATATATATGGATGTATGTATATATACACATACATACATCCAACACTAAGGTGACCCACACATACATCCAACACTAAAGTGACCCACAACTAGACACCTAACTAGGCATCCAAGCCTTAGGCGTCCCAAAAACTTAAGCGCACAGTACAACTTGTGTGGTCACATGTTGTACTGTGCGCTGTAAGGCCCGACTGTATGTCCAAAAACTGGGCGCACAACCTGGACGCACCCGCCAAATTGACAATCCTATAGAGGGCAGCCTGAGAAAGTGCGTGAAATGCTGTTGCGGCCTACCATGTTGCGCACAGCGAAAGCGCCTCGGAGCGGGACAGCTTAAGGAGGCTGTTCAACCTACTAGGCTACTCATGTCCCACAATCTCCCATGGAGCAGGAGGAATGTAAGAATAGAATGCAGAGCATGGAGACCGGAGGAAAGAGGAAACCCTACACAACAAAAGCCTCCTTCTAAGTCTCTGTATATTACTTTTTTTTTTTTTTTTTTTTTTTTTAAACTTACCGGAGCTCAGCCTTACCTGGCTGAGCTCAGAGACTGTCTCCGGTTGCAGGGGAAGAGGGCATGTGCCCTCACAGCCGCACTTGGTTTCCTGCATCCGCTGCCTTTCAGCTGCTTAAGCAGCTAAGTCCTCGCCGGCTGAAAACCAGCTAAGCACTCATCTGAGGGACCATGGAAACCACCTCAGGAATTCTCAACTGTGGGAGGGACCATTTGGTATCATCTCAGGAGAGTGGGGCAAATTCATTTTCTTTTCTCCTTTCTCAAAATGAAACAATCTCCATTAGGGAGATGCACGTCCACCATCTCCTGGAGACAGAATACTGGCAGGCTGATGACACTGCAGGGGTATATATACTGTGACATCAGTTTTCTCCATCTCCATCTGCTGGTAGAGGTGCATAATCCACTTGTTCTGGCTTTATCTGACTGGACGCTAAGAAATATATTTGTTTATTCATGGCTTTGTAAGGGCCAAGCCCACACCCATTACATGGTACAACAGGCCATATACCACATTGGTTCGGCAAGCAGCGTATTTAGGAGGAGAGAAGGGACTGAGGGAGTGAGACTGAACCCCCTGCCGTAAATGTCACTGCACTGTTTGGGACAGATATCGAGGGAAGTGGTAGGAAAAAGTTTGAAGTTCAAGTAAAAGACACAGAAACTGAGGAAGCAGTATGGGAATTTATAAGCGAAGGATAGTTAACTCCAGTCCTTGAATGACACAAACCAGTTGGATTTTCAGGCTCTCTGCAATGAATATGCATGAGTTACAGTTGCATACAATAGAGGCAATATAGCATGAATATTCAATCTTGAAAACCTGGCTTGCTACACTCAAGAATCTGTATTGCCTACTCTTGTTACAAGTTCTTCTACCTCAAGTAGAAGAATAACTACTAGGCAGACTAAATGGGCCAATTTGGTCTATTATGTTACCATGTTTTATGACTTGAAAAATCATCTTTGTATATATTTTTATGTGCTAAAAATGGTTAAAAGTACAGGATGATCAGATAACGTCCTGGTTTCCACTTACCGTTCTCCTTGTACCCCATGCCAAGGATGACCTCTGGTGCTCGGTAATAACGTGTTACTACATACGGTGTCATCATAAAGCTTGTCCCAGCCGTTCTTGCCAGTCCAAAATCCAGAATCTTCAGTGTGCAGTCTGATTTCACAACTATGTTACTTGGCTTCAAATCCTGGTGAGGAAACAAATATCAGCATGCAAAAACACTCAAGTTTTTTATTTAGTACAAATAAGAAAAATACTTTAAGTAGTTTATATTTCTGGAGATTTGATAGTGATCCTAAGATCTCTAGCTCAGGAACTCAAAAAAATCCACCAGCTAGATTAAAAAAAACAAAACAGAAAAAAAGAAAAAAAAAGAAATGATCTTGGAACTGGAACTGAGCCTTAAAACTTCTCTCTAACAACAGTTTAACTTCTGAAATATATTGAATTTTGGGAATATCTGCCATCCCCTGGAACCAGACAAAACTAATCTTCCAAACAGAACATATTCACAACAGAAATGTATTTCTTGCCCTGAGTACTAGCATCTCATTATATATTGTTACAGAATAAAAGCAGTAGCAATATATGCAATACAGTGCTCCTGTTCACTGTGGAATTTGTCACAACTTGCAGCAGTGCAATGCTGGCAGTCAAACGACTGTATTCTTATGGCAAATCAATATATGAATTTTGTGAGTAAATATGCCAAAAACAATAATAATTCACAAAATGTAACTTGCACAGTTTTACACTGCATTACAGAAAATGAGAAATTACTACTTATCTGATAATTTCCTTTTCTTTAGGACAGTCAGATAAATCCACAAGTGGGTTATGCACCTCTACCAGCAGATGGAGACGGAGCAAACTGACATCACAGTATATATAATCCCTGCAGTGACATCAGCCTGCCAGTATCCTCTTCAAATACAACTGTGTATGTAACGAGGACCACGTCGACGGGAGACAACAATTTCACTTCCGCCCATGACACTGCTTGAGTTCTAGTGGAATGAGGCTGACCTGAGTAGGTAATGACTTCCCAGCATCAACATATGCAGCCGTGACTACCTCCTTAATCCAACAAGCTATTTGTAACTCATGAGGTCGGTTCTTTCTGCCTGGTACCATTATGGAGAACAAACAGGCAATCCATCTTCCGTAAAAGCTTAGTAACCTCCAGATACTGGACAATATGTATGTTGATATCCAAGGGTCGCAACAGACGATAATCCTCAACATCTTTCTCTTTGTCCAGACAGGGCAGGGAGATGAACCGATTCAACAGAAAGTCAGTGACCTTCTTTGGTAGAAACGAAGGAACAGTATTGCAGCTGTATTGTACCTGGAGTCACCCGGAGGAATGGCTCCTGGCAAGACAAGGCCTGCAGCTCGGAAACCCTACGTGCAGAACGAATTGCCACAAGAAACACCATTTTCAAGGTCAGTAACCACAAGTTCAGGTTATTGGTCTAAGTGTAGGGCCTGCTAAGGAATCCAATACCAAATGAAAACTCCATTAAGGGCACCGGAAACCGCAAAGGAGGGCGAAGATGTTTCACTCCTTTCAGGAAGTGGGCCACATCTTGATGAGCCGCAGGGATCCACCGTTTACCTGACCTCTGAAACAGGTGAGAGCTGCTATTTGTACCTTTCAGAACTAAATGCCAAGTCCTTGTTCAAGCCATCCTGCAAAAATTCCAAAACAAGCAGAATCTTGACCGAATAAGGAAGAGTATTTCGATCCTCACACCAGGACTCAAACACACACATAGGCCAAAGAAGTGGAGAACTTTCTAGCTCTTAGCAAGGTAGAAATCACTGCTGAAGAGTATCCACGTTTCAGCAAACGAGCCCGTTCAAGGGTCATACCGTTAAGACAATATCAAGTCGGAACTTCGTGAAGAATAGTACTCGGCCACAACAGATCCCTGTGCGCTGGTAGCAGAGGGGCGATTCCACCAGGAGCCACCACATACCACTGTCTCCTGGTCCAATCTGGAGCGAGAGCACCATCCCTCTGCGGAGCTCGACCTTTCAAACTAATCTGCCCAACATGGGCCATGATGGAAAGGTGTACAGCAACTTGCCTTCTGGAAACTCCAGCACCAAGGCATCTATCCCCAACAGCTTCAGTTCTTTCCTGCGACTGAAGAATCACAGAACTTTCGCATTGCAAGAAGTAGCTAGCAAGTCTAGAAATGGGAGACCCCAGCGATCCAGAATCATCTGAAACGCCTCGTTTGATAGCGCCCATTCTCCTGAGTCCAGACTTTCCCTGCTGCAAACGTCTGCTCTTACGTTGTCTTTTCCTGCAATATGCAAGGCCGAGATCATCTGGAGATTAGCTCGGCTCATTCCATAAGTTGATCTATCTTCTGCAACACTTGTTGGCTCTTTGTTCCACACTGCCAATTTATGTAAGTCATATGTAAACCATTACCTTGCGTTGTCCGACATTATCCGGACCACTCGACCCTGCAGCCTGTCACCGAACTGCAAACATGCAAGCCGGACCGACCTGGCTTCCAAACGATTGATGTTACAGAGAGACTCTTCTGCATCCCAGCGCCCTTGCGCTATCTGCTCCTGACAGTGAGCTTCCCAACCATGGAGACTTACATCCGTTGTCAGTACTAGGGAAATTCCCTTCCTTAGAAGATCCGGTTGTAACCACCACTGCAGTCAAGAGGAGACCTCCATCAGCAGATGGAGCCGAATTGAATAGTCCAGAGACTGTGGGTTCCACCAAAAAAACAGGAAGGGCTGAAGAGGATGCATATGCACTCTCGCCCATGGTACCACTTCAAGGGTTACCGCCATTAAGCCAAGAACCTGCAGATAGAACCACACAGTTGGATGCAAAGTGTTCATCAATAGATATAGCTGTGCCATCAACTGAGTAAGAGCTTCCAGCAGGAAAACCTCACCCTGCTTCATGCTGAACCGAACCGCAAGGTATTCCAATGATTAACAGGCTGAAGACTGCTCTTGAACAGTTCACAACCCAGCCAAGCTGCTGCAACAGGGAGATCACCTTACAGGTCACCAGGCAGCTCTCCTCCAGTGATTTGGTTCGAATCAAAAAGTCATCCAAACACCGATGTACTAGGATCCCATCCCTTTGTCAACTCTGCTACAACTACCACCATTACCTTGGAAAAGGTCCTGGGAGCAGTGGCCAGACCAAAAGGCAGTGCCAGAAAATAATGGCATCTCAGGACTGCAAACTGCAGAAAGTGTTGATGCTCTAGTCAAATGGGAATGTGAAGATATGCTTCAAACAGGTCCAAAAGAGGTCAGAAATTCCCCTGACTGAACAGCAATTATCACAGAGTTCAAGATCTCCATGCAAAAATGCATCGCCTGCAAGTGATGGTTGACACCCTTGAGATCCAGGATGGGATGAAAGGATCCCTCTTTCTTGGGCACAATGAAATAAATTGAATATCGCCCTGTATTTTCTTGAGATGTGAGCATTGAAATCACAGCCCTCAGACTGAGGAGCCTCGCCAATGTATCCTCCACTGCCTGCTTCTGTGGGAAGTGACAGGAAGAGACCATGAACACATCCTGAGGAATACTGCGAAACTCCAGTTAATATCCTTTGCATATCACCTCCAGGACCCACTGATCCGATGTGATCTCGACCCACCTCTGATAGAAGAGGGAGAGGCGAGCCCCTATCGCCTGCTCCCACGGGTGGGTCCACAAACCTTCATTGGAAGGCTCAGGAGGATCCACTACCCAAGCCTGCGCCCATTCTGGCTGTCTAGGATGAAAGGACTGAGACCTACCAAAAGGTCTAGTCTTCTGAAAGGTTGCTCTCCTCTACAGGGTTGAAACCGCTTGGATCACCTAACATGACCTCTCATGCTAAAGGAGCATGGCATCTGCTTCTTATACTCCAGTAATCAAGAACCCCATGATTCGCTCCACTTACTAGCCAGTTTCTCCAACTCACTCCCAAATAAAAGCGAGTCTTTAAAGAGCAATTTCATGAGATTAGCCTTGGAGGTATGCATCGGCCGACCATTTTCTTTTTTTTTTTAATTTTTTTTATTTATGCAATTTTCATATACATTTCAAGAAAACACTTGAATTGCAATCCAATATAAACAAACATAACGAAAAGAAAAAAGGAAAAAAAATTGCTTGTATATCTCATGTCCTCAATTTAGGAGATTCCAATATCACAACTTCAAGAAATATTTCACAACAAAAGAAAAAGAACTAGCTTGAGAGGCCAAAATCATGAACAAACATCATACAGACATATACATCCTGATTAGACATTAGGAGAGGAACACGTTATAGAAGGAACTTTATTACTTAGAAAAGCAGACAACTGTAATGGTAAAAAGAAAGTATAGGAGGCATTCTGGTACTTAATACATTTGCAAGGAAACTTTAAAATAAAAAAAGCTCCTAGTTCCAGAACGTTAGGTCTAAATAATAGAAACTGCCTCCTCCTTTTCTGAGTATGCTTTGCAGAATCTGGATAGGCACAAACTTTCATATTTAAAAAAAGTTCCAGACGATGACAAAAAAACATTAAGGATCCAATCCTGATCAGACTCTATTAAATAAGGAAACAATCAAGGCAGTTGGTTTATCCAAATCTTTTAGAGAGTTTCCAAAATAGCTGTAATGTCCCATGAAGACTTCTCAATTGGAGAAAGAACCTGCATGTTGTTAGGCTCCACAGCTCCTCTTTTGAAAGGTGGTATATAATAAACTCTAGAAACAAGTGGAAACGCCTGTTCCAGAATATTCAAAATATCTACCAAGTATTTTTTCCACATCTTACCAACTTTAAAGGTTGAATAGTAGGTAACTCCAATGTTAAATCTCCAATATGCCTTAAAGCAACACTGTCTGTGCACACCTGAGTTCTTCAGTCAGCTCTGGATGGGAAACCGTTGGACCTGTGATCTTGATGCGGTCCCTGACATCTTCAGTGTCCTGGACCTATGTCCGTCCCTGCTGCAGATCCAACGCACGTGCCTCTGCCAGGTTAGCAGGGCAAAACATTCCTCCGGAGAAAGAGATTAAAAGCTCAGAGAGGGGTTCGGGTAAAGCTTCTTCCCAGTCAGCGTCCAGTGAGTGAACTCCCGGAGCTGAGCCTCCCCAATGAACATGAGTGTCCATCGGGCCCGAAATAGCAAGCGGGGAAAATTCAGGTAGTACTTCATGCTTTCTGGCTCTTCTTTTCCTGCCAGAGTGGGGCATAGTGAAACAAATTGAAGGAGCGATCTCAGGCAAGTCAGGCTATCTTGGAATTTCCGGCTGGCCGACCATTTTCTCAACCATAACTGTCGCTTGGCCACTATTTCCGAAGCCAACTCTCTGGCTGAGGTGTGGACCAAATCGCAGCCTGCATCTGCCAATAAAGCAGCATCTGGCTCCATATTTGCCCTGGAATTCACCCCAGAGTCATCAACCTCTTGAGAGAGAAGTAAACAAGAGCAAGCCACCAGGGAACAAGAAGAAGCTATTTGCAAAGTTATTGCCACTACTTCAAATGCTTTCTTAAGCATAGTTTCAAGCCTCCTATCACGTACATCCTTCAAGGCCACTCCTCCCTCCACGGGGATAGTCATCCGCTTGGAGATTGCACACACAAGTGCATCCACCTTCAGAAAATGTAAACGCTCTCTCAGCACCGGATCCAGAGAACACAGGCCATCCAAAACCTTACCTTCTTTGAAATTAGCCTCTGGGTAGCACCACTCATGATCAATCAATTCTTGAATGGCTTCCAACAGAGGGAAAAAACAAGAGGCTTTACGCAGAGAAACCAAAATGAGATTTTCTCTTTGGCTCAGACAGAATCTGCTCCAGGGACTCCCAGCATTTTCAAGGTCTTGGAAATCAGGGCCAGCAGTTCATCTCTATGGAAGATCCATAGCATAGTCCTATATGGTTCTAACTCTGGAGGAATTTTACCACCCTCAAGAGAGTCTGGATCGGTGTCATCATCCGTGCCATCCAGATCTCTATTAGTTATTCCCACTGCCGCTCTAGGTGTACTCTGGCACTTACCAGTAGGTCCAGGCAAGGTTTGCACATGTGACTCTGACCTGGGGGCATTGGATGGAGCTGAGGAAAGCGTCTGTAGAAAGGATTTCAATCCCTGGAAAAATGCTACCCATGAAAATGTAGAAATATCCAGACCAGGAGGTACCTGAGGCATACTCACTGAGCTGCCTTCCCCTGCTGAAGAACTAGTTAGGGGTGTTCCAAAATCAGGCACCCCACATGAAAAAGGTCTTTACCCAGACCTACATCTGTCTGGGAAGAACCAAGCTTAGCGGAATCAGAGGAAGATAATTCTCCCTGAGCCTCCAAACAGCACTAACACAAGTCAGTGGGCACTCCTGGCTGAGATGCCTGAAAATGACAGGCAGTACAAAGAGAAAGGTGCTTAGGTTTCTTAGATATAGGCGCCATTAGACTTGAACATGGCTTGAAAGTGGGAGTCAAACTTTTTTTTTTTTTTGGGCATCTAGAAATTCTAGGCATCCAATCTAAGTGTCCAAAAACTAGGCATCCAACAACAAGGCGACTCATGTCTAGGCACCCATAGAATAGGCATGTTACAAATTAAGCAAACAGCAATGCTCAATTTATGCGCACAGGTAAGTGGAAGTCCACTTAAGGCACTGCTTTAACTTGGACGCACAGACTACCAGACCTGCCTAAGCGTCCAAAAATGGGACACACAACTTGGACGCACAGCTAGACTCACACACCGAACTGACAATCCTATAGAGGAAAGCCTAAAGAAAGCGTGTGAAATGCCGTTGAGGCTCACCATGCAGTGTGCAGCGAAAGAGCGGGACCTAGCCTACAGAGGCTGCTCAACCTGCCAGGCTGACCATGTCCTCGACCTCCCACGGAGCTGGACAAACATCGCAACGGCATGCTGAGCAAGGAGACCGGGGAAAGTAGGAAGACCTACAGCAAAACTCCCCTCCTTCTCTGTCTCTGTATTTCTATTTTTTTTTTTTAAACTTACCTGAGCTTAGTCTTACCTGGTTGAGTACAGAAATAGTCTCCGGCTAATGGGGGAGAGGGCATTTGCTGTCACCACCGCACTCAGTTTCCTGCACCACTGCCTTTCAGCTGCTTAACAGCTAAGTCCATGCTGGCTGAAAAGCCAGCTACTGGACCAAGGCACGCATCTGAGGGTTCATGGAAATCACCTCAGGAATTCTTAACTGGTTGGGGGGGGGGGGAGGAACGACACCTTTGGATTCACTCAGGAGAGCGGGGCAAATTTATTTTCCATATTTCTCTTTTTTTTTTTTTTTTTTTTTTAAATTGAAGTAATCCCCAGTAGGGGAATGCACATCCACCATCTGCTGGAGACAGAGAGCATACTGGCAGGCTGGTGTCACTGCAGAGGTATCTATACTGTGACATCAGTTTGCTCTGTTTCCATCTGCTGGCAGAGGTGCATAACGCACTTGTCCTGGATTCATCTGATTGGACGTTAAGAAATGGACAAATAAAAATGAAAATGTATTCTTCTCTTCTCTATTGCTTATTCTCAACTCTGTGCTTTCCACTTTGCTGCACTGTATAGCAAATGTTGCTTACCTGATGTAACAGGTGTTCTCACAGGACAGCAGGATGTTAGTCCTCACAAATGGGTGACATCGAGGATGGAGCCCACCACGGAAAACTTCTGTCAAAGTTTAAACAGAACTTTGACTGGCCCCTACTGGGCATGCCCAGCAAGGCACTGACCCTGCAGCCAGCAGGGGTCTCCCTTCAGTCTGATGTTCAAAGCTACAGGCAGTGCCTAAAAAGGAAAAACAAAACAAACCCAACACCGCGGGGTGGCGGGCGGGTTTCGTGAGGACTAACATCCTGCTGTCCTGTGAGAACACCTGTTACATCAGGTAAGCAACATTTGCTTTCTCACAGGACAAGCAGGATGGTTGTCCTCACAAATGGGTGAGTACCGAGCTGAGGATGTCCTGACTTGCACCAAATGCACCCAACGACGTGCAACAGGCACTACAACTGGGGTGGAATTTGGTAAAGGGCATCCGCACCCTACCGGGAAGGTGGAAGGGTGTTGGTACATCACGTTGGAAAAAGGTTACGCAAGACAGATTGGCCGAAGATGGAGTCCTGTCTTCCAGCTTTGTCCAAACAATAGTGGGCTGCAAAGGTATGGAGAGAACTCCAGGTTGCAGCCTTGCAGATGTCAGGAAGCGGCACCGATCGAAGGTGTGCCACTGACGTAGCCATGGCCCTCACAGAGTGTGCTTTGACACGGTCTTGAAAAGGGATGCCCGCTTGCTCATAGCAGAAAGCAATGCAGTCCGCCAACCAGGAGGAAAGAGCCTGCTTACCCACAGGTTGTCCTAACTTGTTAGGATGGAAAGAGACGAATAATTGAGTGCTCTTCCTGTGAGAAACTGTACGGTCTAGGTAAAAGGCTAGAGCCCGTTTACAGTCTAGGGTATGCAGGGTCTGTTCTCCAGAGTTGGAGTGGGGCCTGGGAAAAAAGATAGGTAGTATGATGGATTGATTAATATGAAACTCAGAAACTACCTTAGGTAAAAATTTAGGGTGAGTGCGGAGTACCGCCCGGTCCTGCAGGAGCTTAGTGTAAGGCGGATAGGTAACTAGGGCCTGTAATTCACTAACCCTGCGAGCTGAAGTGATAGCCAAAAGGAATAACACTTTCCATGTGAGATACTTTAACTCACAGGAGTGCAGAGGTTCGAAAGGAGGTTTCATTAGACGACCAAGAACCAGATTAAGGTCCCAGGATGGGGCCGGAGGCCGTAAGGGTGGCTTCAGATGGAGCAAGCCTTTAAGAAAACGTGTTACTAGGGGTTGTACTGAAATAGGGACACCCTGTACATCTTTATGGAAGGCGGCTACCGCACTGACATGCATCCTAATGGAAGAGGTTTTAAGACCTGATTCAGAGAGATGCCATAAATAGTCCAAGAATTTGGAGATTGGACAGGAAAGGGGATCAAGGGACTGAGAAGTGCACCATGATGTGTACCTTTTCCATTTGTATGAGTAAGACTTTCTTGTGGAAGGCTTTCGTGAAGCTATCAGGACTCGAGAAACGGAATCTGAAAGGTTGAAAGGCTGAAGGACTAACCTTTCAACATCCATGCCATCAGGGACAAGGCTTGGAGGTTGGGATGGAGGAGGCATCCGTCGTTTTGAGTGAGCAGATGCGGGTCCTTTCCCAGAGGAATGTGCCTGCGGATGGAGAGATCCTGGAGTATTGGAAACCATACTTGGCGTGGCCAGTAAGGTGCTATCAGGATCATGGTTCCTCCGTCCTGGCGTAGCTTCACGAGAGTCTTTGACACAAGAGGAAGTGGAGGGAATGCGTAGAGCAGACCGGTTGTCCACTTGAGGGAGAATGCATCCCTCGGCCGAGAGTGCTGGCTCCGAATGAGAGAGCAGTAATCGTCCACTTTGTGGTTCTGAGGGGACGCAAAGAGGTCTATGCGGGGAGAACCCCACTTGTGAAACAGAGAGGTCGCTATCAGAGGATCGAGTGACCACTCGTGCGGTCGGAAGACACGGCTCAGCCGGTCTGCCAATACATTGTCTACTCCCGGCAGGTAAGTGGCCCTGAGGTACATGGAGTGGGAGAGGGCTTCCGCCCAGATCTGCGCAGCTTCCTGACACAGAAGGAAGGAGCCTGTGCCTCCCTGCTTGTTTATGTACCACATGGCCACTTGGTTGTCCGTCTGGATTAAGATTATCTGATGAAAGAGATGATCTTTGAAAGTGCGGAGCGCATAGCGGATTGCTCGAAGTTCCAGGAAATTGATCTGGTGTTCGGCTTCCTCGTTGGACCATAACCCTTGGGTTTGAAAGTTGTCCACATGGGCTCCCCAACCGATGTGAGAAGCGTCGGTGGTTAGGATTACTTGCGGATCCGGTGGAAGAAAGGGTAAGCCCTGAAGGAGGTTGACCTGAGTCGTCCACCAGGTTAAGGATAGGCGCAGCGCTTGTGTGACTGTGACTATAGAGGACAGAGGCTGAAAAGCTTGAA
Source organism: Rhinatrema bivittatum (assembly GCF_901001135.1). Taxonomy (NCBI): domain Eukaryota; kingdom Metazoa; phylum Chordata; class Amphibia; order Gymnophiona; family Rhinatrematidae; genus Rhinatrema; species Rhinatrema bivittatum. The sequence continues at coordinate 187,163,199 of NC_042621.1, forward strand.
TCCATTGGTGTCGTAGAGTCCATTGTGTTACTCTCATGGCTAGTCGGGTCATGGGAGTGACTTGAACCGAGGATGCCATGTGTCCTAGGAGAATGAGGAACTGGCGAGCCGTGGCCGTATCTTGAGACTGGAGCTGGTGAGCTAGGGACATGAGAGTTTGGACCCGTTGAAGCGGAAGGTAGGCCTTTGCCTGTAAGGTGTCCAAGTCTGCCCCAATGAAAGATAAGGTTTGAGATGGGACGAAGCAAGATTTCTCGTAATTGACAAGAAACCCTAAGGAAAGGAGTGTGTTGATTGTCAATTGTAGGGAGGACCGGGCAATCTGAGGGGTGGAGGCCCTGATTAGCCAATCGTCCAGATAGGGGTATACGTGGACACCTTCCTTCCTGAGGAATGCTGCTACAACTACGAGGCATTTGGTGAAGACTCGTGGAGCAGATGCCAGACCGAAAGGTAGTACTCGGTATTGGTAATGGTCGCGGCCTACTAGAAACCGCAGATATTTGCGATGGGATTGTGTTATCGCAATATGGGTATAAGCTTCCTTGAGGTCGAGGGAGCATAGCCAATCCCCTCTTTGCAGCAGAGGGAGTAACGTGCCCAGGGTTACCATCTTGAACTTTTCTTTTTGAAGGTACTTGTTGAGGGCCCGAAGGTCCAAAATTGGACGTAGCCCTCCTGACTTTTTTGGAATTAGGAAGTACCTGGAGTAAAATCCCTTGCCTCGTTGAGAGGGAGGGACAGGTTCTATAGCATTTGATTGCAAAAGAAGGGATACTTCCTGTTGTAATTGAGTCAAGTGGCTGGATAGACTCCATGCTTGAAGAGGCGGGGAGTCTGTCGGAAGAGTTATGAAATTGAGGTGGTAACCCTGTGCGATAATTGCCAGCACCCACTGGTCTGAGGTAATCCGTATCCAATGCTGCAAAAAGTGGCACAGACGACCCCCTACAGGGATGTGGGGGAGTGGGATATGGCATGTGCTCCGTATCGGGAAGTCAAAGGCCTGCCGCAGGCCCGGGAGGTGGGGCTACAGCAGGTCTTTGTTTCCGAGGTTGGCGTAGCTGAGGTCTGGTGGAGGATCGAGCCGGATGAGGCCTAGTCGACGGAGGGTAATAGCGACGTGGCCGAAAGAATGACTTTTTAGAGTCCTTCTTAGGTGGTGGTTTGGAGGATACCTCAGATGGAACAGACGAAAGTTGTTTCAACGTCTCGTGGTGATCCTTCAATTCCGCCACAATCTGTTGAATCTGTTCTCCGAACAGATTGTCCCCCAAGCAGGGTAAATCGGCTAGATGATCCTGGACCTCTGGGCGAAGGTTGGATGATTTTAACCAAGCCCAACGTCTGGCTGAGATGGCAGTAGCTGAGACTTTCGTGGAAGCATCGAAGATATCGTAGGCCGTTCTGATCTCGTGCTTCCCAGCTTCAAATCCTTTGTGAAGGAGGGCTTGAAGCTGTGGCTGGTATTGGTCCGGTAATGTGTCAGCGTAGTCCTGCATCTGTTTAAGGATAGCTCTGTTGTATTGAGTCATATAAAGTTGGTATGAAGCTATGCGAGATATCAACATAGCCCCATGATATACTTTCCTGCCCACACTATCAAGGAATTTGTTGTCCTTGATAGGGGGAGTGGAAGAGTGTGGTTTTAGGCGCTTGGCCTTCTTTTGCGCAGACTCAACTACAACAGAGCGATGATCCAGTTGAGACTTCTGAAATCCTGGTGCTGACTGAACGAGGTATGTTGAGTCAGCTTTTTTATTAACTGGTGACACAGATGAAGGTGATTCCCAGTTTTTCTTTAAAAGATCCAGAAAAACCTGGTGAATGGGGATGGAAGCGATGATTTTTGGGGCATCCAGAAATTGGAGCAGCTCCATCATTTGGTGCCTGTCATCGGTCTCAGATTGCAGCTGAAAAGGCACAATTTCTGACATCTCCTTTACAAAATTTATAAAGGAGAGATCTTCAGGAGGAGATCGTTTTCTACTCTCTGTAGGAGATGGTGGGGATGGTAAATCTGTATCTGAAGATGTATCATCACCCCAGGTATCATAAGGATCATGTAGGGCTTGCAGTCCTGAAGGACCTGGTAGAGGATCCAAAGGCATCGATGGAATCGGTGCTGCAAGCGGAACTGTGAACGGCATCGAGGGCTTCGGGGGGTACCGATGGAATCGGTGCCGATCTTGGAATCGATGGAGCCGAAGGATAAATCGGTGGAAAGGTATGTGAAGGCACCGATGGAACGACACCGGACGGGGGAATCCGGAACGGTGTTTCTCCTGTCGATGAATGTCCTTCCGGAGATGATGGTGTAGTCGGTGCTACTGGAATCACCGATGGAAGGGCGCGCATGAGTGCCTCCATACGATTTAGTATCGGTTGCCAACGATTCCACTAGAGGCTCGGTGGTCGGTTCCCTCCTCGGTGGCAGAGTCGGTGCTGAGGTCGGTGCCTGAGGCGGTGCCGGAATCGGTGCCGGAGGCGGTGCCGGTGGAGGCTGGAATCTTCGCATCGCATTCTCGATGGCCTCCTGGACCAGCCGGTCCAGTTCTGCCCGGAGACCAGGGGTAACCATACCCGGCTCGACGGGAGAGGGAGGCTGAGGCAGGGCCGGAAGTACCACCGTAACCGGTGGGATCACGGCCCCCGCACCCCGGGAGGGTGAGGGTTTCCTCGGTGCCTGCGAACGAGACGTGGACGGTGCCAGGTCTGACCGAGGCTTTTTCGTCGGTGGCTCGGCTTGTTCAGAGGTCGATGGTTGTGGATCCTCGACGGGCCGAGACTTGTGCCGTCGATGGCGATGCTTATCCTTCCGATCTCCTCGCCCATCCGGGGAGGGGACAGGAGTCGACGGCCGAGAAGTCATCGGTGGAGGACGGTCACCGGAGGGTTGACGATGGTGGTGCAACTTCGACGGTGCCGGTTCCGATGACGTCGATGCTATCGATGGCGTTGGGGTGGGTGCATGGAAGAGGAGCCCCATCTTCTCCATCCTGGCTTTACGACCCTTAGGTGTCATTAGGGCACATTTAGTGCAAGTCAGGACATCATGCTCACTTCCCAAACATAGAACACAGACCCGATGGGGATCTGTGATTGACATAGTCCGGGTGCAATCCGGACAACGACGGAACCCCGTCGCCATGGCCTAGGGCCAAATTTAGCCGCGGGATTGGTAAGTGCCAACAGGCCTCTAGGGCCAAAATCGACGGCAGTCGATGAAAATCGGCAAAAAACTTACCGGCTTTCGCGGAGGTGACAAAAATTTGTCGAAGGGAGACCCCTGAGGGGCAAATTTTCTTCGGAAAGAAAAAAACCGAATTCCTGTCAGGAACGTGGTAAGAGAGCTCCTTTCACCGCGTGGCAACTGCTGCGCGGAAAAAAGAAGACTGAAGGGAGACCCCTGCTGGCTGCAGGGTCAGTGCCTTGCTGGGCATGCCCAGTAGGGGCCAGTCAAAGTTCTGTTTAAACTTTGACAGAAGTTTTCCGTGGTGGGCTCCATCCTCGATGTCACCCATTTGTGAGGACAACCATCCTGCTTGTCCTGTGAGAAACTTGGAACAGTCTTTCTGAGCTGGTGACATGCTCCCTCTCTGGCCTTATTCAAATCTAGTCTAAAAACCCACTTTTGAGGCAGCTTTTACATTTTCACCCTGATTATCCCACTCATCACCTTATTGATTTTAACCTTTTTCTTAATAAATTAAATTCCCAACATTTCTTTTGCCAGCATGTTTATTAGATTAAAAGCTCTACCAAGCATGTGCTGTCTCTTAAGTGTTTTTGTATAGCACTGTGTACCTCGTGTAGTGCTATTATTAGTAGTAGTGTTGTGTTTTGCTTTTTTTTTTTTTTTTTTTTTTTTTTAACTCCTTAGACAGCTATGACACTAGTAAAGTGCATATGATTCTCCTACTGAAACATGGCACTAAGGCATCACACTTTCTAAAGTAATTCTTAGCAAGTCTTTTATTGAACCAACATAAGAATTATCCACAGATAGTGTACAAAGAGCTTTCAAGCCAGGCTAAGTCTCAAAAGCTCTTGTACAGCAGCATAAGAAAATTATTCCTTACCTGCTAATTTTTGTTCCTGTAGTACCATGGATCAGTCCAGACTGTGGGTTATGTCCCCCGTCCAGCAGATGGAGTCAGAAAAGGCTTTGGAGGGTGCTGCCATATTAACCAGTGCACCCTGTGTAAGTCCTCAGTATAGAGAATATCAAAGCCAGAAAAATAACACTAAGGAAGATGGATCACGTGTACGAATCAGAAAAGATTATCAGTAATTAAGGCCAACTGGTGCCACAACTTTAATTTGCAAAGAGAACTGTCGAACAGCCTCAAGAAGCGGAGGCAAACTTCAGAAACCACAATTGTAGCAGAACAGATCGAGCACGAGAACCCCAGGATCCCAACATTAACAGGGAGGGCGTCTGGACTGATCCATGGTACTACAGGAACAAAAATTAGTAGGTAAGGAATAATTTTCTTTTCCCTGTACGTACCAGGATCAGTCCAGACTGTGGGATGTACCAAAGCTTCCCTAAGACAGGTGGGCCCCTGAAAGCCCTGCTCGAATGACCCTGTCGCCAAAGTACCCAGAGGTTGATGACTGTAGGTGCAAACGATAATGTCATGCGAAAGTGTGTAGAGACTTCCAAGTTGCCGCCTGGCAAATCTCTTGAGAGGAGACAGACTGGGATTTCGCCCAGGATGCTGCCTGAGAATGAAGTGAATGGGCCTTGACACCCAACGGAGGAGTCCAACCCGCTCCAATGTATGCCGCCACTATGGCTTCCTTGAGCCATCTGGAAATCATTGTCTTTGTGTCCTGAGACCCCTTCCTTGGTCCTGACCAAAGGACAAACAAATGGTCCGAGACCCGAAGTCTTTGGTGACCTCCAGGTAGCGGATACATCCAGGAGACGGAGAGATCTGGACTCGTCGGCTGAGAAGGATGGGAGCTCCACCGTCTGATTGACATGAAAGGCCGAGACGACCTTGGGAAGGAAGGAAGGCACTGTACGCAAGGATACCCCGGCGTCCGTGAAACGGAGGTAGGGTTCTCTGCATGAGAGTGCTTGTAGTTCCGAGATGCGGCGTGCAGAGCAGATAGCCACCAGGAAGATTGTCTTTAGGGTGAGATCCTTGATGGTGGCGTTAAGCAGGGGCTCGAAGGGAGGACCTGCCAGAATCTTGAGCACCAGGTTAAGGCTCCAAGAGGGACATGGATCCTGAACCAGTGCCGTAGATGCTTCGCTCCCTTGAGAAAGCGAGCGATATCCGGATTAGACAACAGAGAGGGATGGTCGGTTGACTGAATGAGTGAGCCCAGTGCGGAAACTTGTACTCGCAGGGAGTTATAGGCGAGTCCTTTCTCCAGGCCGTCCTGCAGGAACGCAAGGATCTGAGGCACAGAGACCATTCTGATATGGGTGCCATGTGCGGTACACCAAGACTCGAAGACCTTCCAGACCCTCAAGTAGGCGACAGACGTCGAGGTCTTCTGGGCCTTGAGGAGGGTCGAGACTACTACATCAGGGTAGCCTTTGCGCTGAAGCCAGCACCTTTCAAAAGCCAGGCCGCAAGACAGAAGCGTTCTGCCTGATCGAAAAATACCAGCCTTTGATGGAACAGATGAGGGAGGTGACCCAGACGTACCAGGCCGTCCATTGCGAGGTTGAGTTAATCCGCACACCAAGGGCGTGGTGGCCATTCTGGGGCCATCAGTATGACAGGACCCTGATGTAGTTCTATTCTCCGCAGTACCTTGCCCACTAGGGGCTATGGAAGAAAGACGTATAGATGACCCGGCCAAGGGAAAACCAGAGTGTCTACGCCTTCTGCGCCGTGCTCTCGCCTGCGGCTGAAGAATCTTGATGCCTTGGCATTGTGAGTCGTTGCCATGAGATCCAGACGGGGCGTCCCCCAGTGACGAATGAGGAGTTGCATCGCCTCTGAGAAGGACCACTCTCCGGGATCCAATCTCTGTCGACTCAAGTAGTCCGCCTGAATGTTGTCTACGCCTGCGATGTGGGAGGCTGCAATGTGCGGGAGGTACCTCTCTGCCCACGACATCAGGTGGGCTGTTTCGAGGGACACGTGCCAGCTCCTCGTACCACCCTGGCGGTTGATGTAAGCTACTGTGGTCGCATTGTCCGACAGAATCCTTACCGCTTGGTTCCGCACAAGAGGCAGGAAGTGTATGAGCGCCAGACATACCGCTCTTGTTTCCAGACAATTTATCGGACAGGCTGCCTGTGCCTTTGTCCAGTGCCCCTGCACTGAGCTCCGTTGGCACACTGCCCCCCAACCGGTCAGGCTGGCATCGGTGGTGACTACCACCCACTCCGGGATCTCGAGAGGGGTGCCCTGTGCAAGATGCAGTGGATCCAACCACCAACACAAGCTGGTTTTGGCAAGCTGAGGGAAAGTGAGGACGAGCTGGTAATCCTGCGAGACCGGTTTCCAGTGAGAAAGCAGTGCCCTTTGTAAGGGACGCAGATGCGCAAAAGCCCATGCTACGAGATCAATAGTAGAACCCATGGATCCCAAGATCTGTAGATAATCCCAAGATGTGGGCGCCGGAAGTGCGACGAAGCGCTGAACCTGCTCTCGGAGGGATTGCGCTTTGTCCGGTCGTAGGAAAACCTTGCCGTATCGAAGCGTTCTCCCAAGAAATCCAAGTGCTGCGAAGGACCGAGACTGCTCTTGGCGAAGTTCACAACCCAGCCAAGCGACTGGAGTAGTTGAACAACCCGGGTTACCGCCACCTGCCCCTGGGAGAGAGACTTCGCTCGAATGAGCCAGTCGTCCAAGTAGGGATGAATTAGGATCCCCTCCCGTCTAAGAGCAGCCGCCACTACCACAATGATCTTCGTGAACGTCCGCGGGGTGGTCGCCAAGCCGATGGGGAGAGCCTGGAACTGGAAGGGCTGGCTCAGAATCTTGAAACTGAGGAACCTCTGGTGAGCCTTGTGAATGGGGATGTGGAGATAGGCCTCTGTCAAGTCAAGAGAGGCGAGGAACTCTCCCTGATGTACTGCTGCAATAACTAAGTGCAGGGTCTCCATTCGGAAATGAAGGACCCGAAGGGACTTGTTGACCTCCTCGAGATCCAAGATTGGACGAAAAGCGCCGTCCTTTTTGGGTACCACGAAGTAGATTGAATAATGATCCAAGCCCACCTCCCCAAAGGGGATAGGAGAGATGGCCCCGAGGTCCAGGAGTCTGTCCAGGGTCTGTTGAACAACCAACTGCTTGTGAATCGGTCCGCAAGGAGAGAGAGGAATCTGTCCCTTGGGATGCGAGCAAACTCCAAGGCGTAACCGTTCCTTAAGATGTCTAGGACCCACTGGTCCGAGGTGATGTGGACCCACTCCTCGTAGAAGAGAGCTATTTGTCCTCCGATGCGGGGGATCGAGGAGTGGGTGAGTCTGGCATCATTGAGGGGACTTGGACGAGGCCCTTGAGACGTCCCCTTTCGAGGTGGCCTGCGGCCGAGAAAGGAACGGGGCCACGACTGTGATCTGGAAGAAGGTGTCCGGGGCGCCATCTATCTGATGCCGCAATAGTGGCGTTGTGTGCGGGGCCGACTTCTGGAGGAATTAAACGATCTGGTGGTCCGGTCCGCTGGCGGTCCTCGGGCAGGTGATGGACCGCATTCTTCCCCAGGGACTTGATGATCTGGTCGAGATCATCACCGAAAAGAAACTTGCCCTTAAAAGGGAGAGATCCCAGGCTGGACTTGGAGGAGGAATCTGCCGACCAATTCCGAAGTCAGAGGAGGCGCCTCGCCGAGACCACAGAAACCATGGCTCTCGCCAGAACGCGGAGCAGGTCATACAGAGCATCCGCCCCGTAGGCTATGACGGCCTCTAGGCGGTCCGCCTGATGTGCTTCTTCCGGTGGCAGGTCCTGGGAAGTGAGGAGCTGCTGGATCCAACGGAGTCCTGCCCTCTGCGCTAGATGGCAGTGTGGACTCCCAGAGCCAAGACCTCAAAGACTCTCTTGAGGTAGACTTCCAGCTTCCTATCTTGAAGGTCCCACAGGGCCGTGCCACCAGTAACCAGTATTGTTGTCCTTTTGGTAACCGCCGACACCGTTGAATCCACCTTAGGGACCTTGAGAAGCTCCAAGAAATCCTTGGGGAGGGGATAAAGCTTTTCCATTGCCCGTCCTACCTTGAGTGAGGCCTCGGGAGTATTCCATTCCCTGGCCAATAGCTGGAGGAAGGTGGAATGTGTGGGAAAGGCCCGGGACAGTGGGTGCAGGCCAGCTAGGACAGGGTCCCCCTTCTTGCTGTATGAGGCGACGACCGGAGGGTCGAGGGGGGGCTCAAGGTCCAGCTCCTGCAGGATATGAGGAATTAGAGCATCTAGCTCTTCTCTCTGAAAGATGCGAAGAACCCTCAGATCATCTCCTTCCAGTTGCGCTGCCAGGAGAGGATCATCCGGATGTGGCAACGACGGATCCCCCCCCCCCCCCCCAATCCGGGAGAGAGCCCGCCCCTCCTGCCGGAGGGCAAAGTACACCCTGGGCGCCCCCTGTGGGGTCCCTGGCGCCCCCCGCGGGGTCCCTGGCGCCCCCCGTTGTGTCTTGGGCCCCCCAGAGGAGGCTCCGATAACCAGGGGGCCTTGGCTGGCAGTGGCCCCAGCGCGGGAGCCCTGGGATGTTCCAGTCGTTCTAAATAGGCATTGTGCATAAGAACAATGAACTCCGCCGAAAAAGCCGGGGGGCCCGGGGGGGGCAGGGAGGAGTCTCCCGGGGGGACCAGGGAAGGAACCGGAGTCAAAATCAATGGTGGCATCTCGAAGAAATCCTCCCCTTCACTCTGATGGCTGCTGCATGCGCTCCTCTGTGCCCAAGATGGCTGCCGTTCCCGCTGAAAGCGGAGACGGGGCCGGCCCCCTGATGTCTGAGGCGTGCTGAAGTGCGCAAAGAAAGTCTCTCCTGCGGCAAGGAGGTGCCCTCCCCACCAGGGAGACACCTAGAACATAGACCCTCGCGGGACAACCGCGACCCCGGGTCGCCGCATGCCGCACAACAGGATGGCCGCGGCATACTCTGAGGCGAATGGGGGAGGGGGGTGAGCCGCTATGGGGCTGGCAGAGAAATCGCACCACAGGGAGCGGAAAAACGGCTCCGCTACACCGCTGCCCCCAGTGATTGGCAGCAGAGGAATGAGACCTCTCTGCTGCAGCGGCCCCGGGGAATGTGTGTCTCGGGGCTGCGGGGCAGGACATGGCGAGGGGGGGGGGGGGGGAAGAGGCTGGCACCACCAGCATCCACCTCCCTAATAACAGTGAGAAGACCAGAACCTGTGAAAGGATTAAGAAATGAGAGGAAAATCACAAAGAACACTTACCCCACGGAGGGAGGAATGGGGGAGGGAGAGGTGACCGAACAGCACTACTTGCAAGTCACACACAACTCCAACTAGAGAATCTAAAACTTTCCTCTGTCCCTTTTTTTTTTTTTTTTTAAACTTGATCCAACCTTAGAGAGACAAGACGAATAAAGCGAGTAGCAGGGAGGAAATATCCTCCAGACAGGGGAAGAGCCAGGTTCCCCTACTCCTATCTGCTGGAGTCAGAAAAATACTGAGGATTTACACAGGGTGCACTGGTTAATATGGCAGCACCCTCCGAAGCCTTGTCTTATTCCATCTGCTGGACGAGGGACATAACCCACCGTCTGGACTGATCCTGGTACGTACAGGGAACTTTTGATAATTATTTTGTGGCCCGTCAGAAGGTATCACAACCTGCCAAAAACAGCTTTCTACAGGCCAAATATGGCAGGTAAAATTCTGCGCTAGTTTCATGGCATGTGAAAGGCTCCTGTTTCTCCTCACCCTGTGTATGATCCCAGCAGAATGAAGGTGCTTAATCCCACATAACATCTGATAGAGAAGATAGGACATACGTTCGTGATCCAGTTCCATCTGGATCACCTGACACAGATTAGCATCCATGAGCTCCATCACTATGTAACTGTTAAGAAACCAAGAACAATGCTTAACACCAATGCAGGAGGACTGGATTTAAACATCAATGCTTTCAACATATACAGTTTGCCCAAAGCGTCAGGACCTAAGAACAGTCTACATTTCCCCCAATAGCTAAGGGGAGGGTTCCCAAAAAGTTTCTAATTTTATGCTATTCCATACTTTTTCTCATCATTTGTCAGACAGCAGTATTCTTAATGATCTTTCAAACTTTCACTATTTTTTAATAGATGTGAACTCAGAAGCCCTTGGTTGATGACTCAGGACTCTCCACTGTCAAGTCAGAGGATTCTGAGCAATTCCTAATTTGGGCTCTTCCTTGTAATTTCACTGTCTTATCAAGTAGCACTCCTGGTCAATGATGAAAGAAGAAGGCAATGCCTTTGTGCCTGTAATTGTTGAACAGCCGAGCAAAGCCACAATTTCTCTTAAGCTATCACCTGCTCTTAAAATCAAGGAAGGCCACTAACATGTGGACTATCACAGAAAACACAAAAAATGAAGGCTAAAAATAAAATTTCCCTCATATTTCCTGAGGGAAAGTAAAGAATGTACAACAATGATATACAAAAGCTTTTACAAAGTGAATTCTCAAAAAGTTTAATCATAAGATATAAAAGATACAATCACGTATACATACAATCCTATTATAATAGCGCTGGAAATGTCAATCCCAATTTCCCCAAATCATAAAATCACACAATTAACCTGCATACACACACATACTCGCTCATACCAAACCCATACCAAGAATAAAATACAGAAGTACAAAGGAAAGCACAAGAGGAAGAGAACAAATCACAGTTTATCAAACTTCCGATAGTAATGTTCTTATTCACTTCTTTAAATTCTTTAACAACTGATATTGAACACTATTTCTTCCTTCCTCCTTCTCATACTGCACAATCCCTATACTCAATCGTTCCCGACAAAGAATTCTTAGTTTCACCCTCAAACACAGGGCTTCAAGGTAAACAAAGCATTTTCATACTTGTTCAGTACGATGACTATCCCGACTTGACCGTACCATATGCTACTGTTTATATACCCTCGATTCTAAATCCATGCCATAAAGAAAGCCACTTTACATCCAGCAATATATTTTATCAAACTTACAGCTCGCATAAACGTCGACCTCTGTTCATATACTCTGGTGTCAGTTTATGAAAAGCTTTAAATATTAACATAATGATTTTAAAAACTATTGTGGCCAAATACAATTTATTTATTTTAAAGCATCTATATGCCATGCCCTCCAAAGTACATAAAGCATACATAATATTAAAACAAAACCAGAGTTTCATACAAATATCAAGATGAGAATGCTGCAATAAACAGATTCTGTTCTACCTCTACTGACTGGAGTGAGGTAGCATACAAGACATCTGCACATTAAATCATAGCTGTGTATGCTCTCTCAAAGAGATGTGTTTTTGGTGCTCTTTTGAACTCTTGTTTCTTTTATGCTATGTAGCGAGGTAGGCAAACAATTCCACTAATTGGGCCCAGCTATGGAGATAGCCCTTTTGCGAGTGACAGTTGTCCAACACGTGGGGAAGGAATATCTAAAAGATTCTGGCTGTAGGATCCGAGAGCTCTAATAGGAATATAAAGACAGAGTTGAACTAATCCAAGGGGAAGTAACATTATGAATATTGTGTATTATTAGAGCAAATTTATATTGTATGAGCCATTATAATGGCAACCAGTGAAGTGAATGTAGAACAGGGGAGATATGATCATGAATATTAGTACCAGTAAGATGACGAGCATCTGCATTCTGAATGTGTTCTGCAGAAGACCTGTATATAATGACTTGTAGTAAACTAAGCCTTAAAATAATAAATACATACTATGGACTTTTAAATGGAAAAGGCTTGCTGCTGTCAGAGAAGAAATACAGTACAGACAACAAATTGCTTTAGAATTGGTTCTATTTTACTACATTTTACAAGTCTAACTTCAGAACGCGCAAGCTGTCAGAAACACTAAATCTGGGAGTATTCTACTGGAATTTAAAAGTATGGCAGGCATTTAGCAAATTTCTGCACATTGGTTGTAATGAACAAAGATACCATATGCAGAAATCAAGATTATGCCTGCTGAAATTCCAACATGCTAACATAAAAAATAAATACTTTTGAGCTGCAATTATACGTACAGATCCTGAAATTCTTCCAAGGATTTCTGTGGTGTGAATACGTTTAGAAGGCCAATGATCTGCAGAGGAAAAACACATGGGTAAATTCTGATAAGCAGATTCTAACCAATTTTTTTTGTGCTTCTTTCTGAATCCCTTCCATCAGCGGTTGTTGGGGGGGGGGGGGGGGGGAGATGAGAATTGCAGTCAACAACAAAGCATACAAATAAAAATCTTTAGTCTTCTATTTTAGGTGTCTCAATTTTTGATAGATTTCTGCTAAAAAAATAAATAATAAATACCCCCAAAATCTGCAACACAGAGAGCAAAGAAATAGTGACAAGAGTACAGCTATCTCAGAGCCCCTAAATTCCCATACTGCACAACAGGGAATTCTACCACAGTGCTTAAAGTTGCAGGAAGTATATACAAAATGACAGGTACAGAGGAAAGTACACTGCTACATTGTTTTGCCACAATAATTGAAATAGCAAAATTGCTTACCTTGTAATAGGTGTTATCCCAGGACAGCAGGATGTAGTCCTCACATATGGGTGACATCATTGATGGAGCCCTATTGCGGAAAACTGTCAAAGTTTCTAGAAACTTTTGACTGGCCCTGTGAGGCCACTGAGCATGCCCAGCATGCCAAGATATTCTCTGCCACAGGGGTCTCCCTTCAGTCTCGTATGTAGCAATAAGCTTTAGCAAAAATAAAATAAAACGTATCTGACCCAACTCCGCGGGATGGCGGGTGGGTTTTCTGAGGACTACATCCTGCTATCCTGGGATAACACCTATTACAAGTAAGCAATTTTGCTTTATTCCAGGACAAGCAGGATGCTAGTCCTCACATATGGGTGATTGGCAAGCTAGAGGCCGAGTCATTTTGTAGTGAAGCAACACTAAAGTATTGTTGGTGAAAATGAGGCAGCCGAAAATTGCAGCAGTTTGGATGTAGAAGGAGTTGGGATTATACAGGAAACAAGTTCTTTAAGACAGATTGTCCGTAGGCTGAATCTTGTCGTCCTTCTTTGTTTAAATAGTAATGAGCTGCAAAGGTGTGAAGAGAACTCCATGTTGCTGCTTTACATATGTCAAGAACTGGCACTGAACGATAGTGTGCTACAGAGGTTGACATTGCTCTTACTAAATGCTCCTTTACTCGCCCTTGGAGAGGAAGGCCTGCTTTTTCATAGAAAAACTGTATGCAATCTGCTAGGCAATTGGATAGAGTATGTTTACCCACTGCCTTACCTGGTTTGTTTGGATCATGAGATACAAAGAGTTGAGTGGATTTCCTGTGGACTGCAGTGCGGTCTAAGTAAAATGCTAGCGCACGCTTACAGTCCAAGGTATGTAAGGCCCGTTCCCCTTGGTGAGAATGAGGCCTTGGAAAGAATGTGAGTAAATCTATGGATTGGTTCAAGTGGAATTCCATAACTACCTTGGGAAGGAATTTTGGATGTGTTCGGAGAACCACTGTCATGTAGGAATTTTGTATAGGGTGAGTACGTGACAAGTGCTTGTAACTCACTAACCCTTCTAGCCGATGTAATGGCTATAAGGAAGATAGCCTTCCATGTGAGAAATTTAAGATCACAGGAAGTCATGGGTTCAAAAGAAGAATGCATGAGCCTTGTCAAGACCAGATTAAGGTCCCATTCTGTGACTGGTGGCCAAATTTGTGATTTAAGTTAAGTTAAACCTCTCATAAACCTACTAACCAGAGGTTGTACGGATATTAGTGCATCTCCCATCTTGTTATGGTAAGCTGAGATTGCACTTAGGTGTACTCTGACAGATAAAGTCTGGAGACCAGAGTCCAACAGATGGCAAAAATAGTTCAGCAGAGAGGTTGTGGGACAGGAGAAAGGGTCAATACCCTTTTGCATACACCACAAAGTGAACCTTTTCCATTTCGAAGAATAATTCTTTCGTGTTGAAGGTTTACGTGAAGCTATAAGCACTTGAGACACATTGGTTGAAAGATTGAGTGGTGGTAAAATCAAGCTTTCAACATCCATGCTGTCAAGGATAGGGATTGAAGGTTGGGATGGCGCAACTGACCCTGATCCTGAGTTATGAGAGTGGGAACTACACCCAGGCGAATTGGTTCTCTGATCAAGAGGTCTAGAAGTGTGGGAAACCATACTTGTCGAGGCCAATACGGGGCTATGAGAATCATGGACCCCTTGGTCCTGTTGTAGCTTCACTAGAGAGTTTTGGTTATGAGCAGTATCGGAGGATACGCGTATAGAAGGCCTGAGTTCCAAGGGCAAGTAAAGGCGTTCTTGGCTGGCTGGTGTTTCTGTCTGTGCAGAGCGCAGAACTTGTCCACTTTGTGATGCAAAGAGGTCTATTTTTGGTTGCCCCCAACATTGAAATATCCTGGTCACTATTAAGGGATCCAGGGACCACTCGTGTGGTTGGAACTGACGACTGAAGCGGCCCGGAGAAACATTGAGTGTGTTAGGGCCAGTCCCAAATCTGTGCAGCTTCTTGACAAAGGAGATATGAGCCCGTACCTCCCTGTTTGTTCAGGTACCACATGGCTACTGTATTGTCCGTCTGAATGAGAACAGTCTTGTGTGAAAGGCAGTCCTTGAACGCATGTAGAGCATAACGTATAGCTCGAAGTTCCAAGAAATTGATTTGAAATGTTGCTTCAAGTTTTGTACAAGTACCCTGAGTTTGGAACTTGTCTATGTGAGCTCCTCAACCTAAGGTGGATGCATCTGTAGTTAAAGTTATCTGTGGGACTGGTTGTTGGAAAGGCAGGCCCTTGCGCAAGTTGTCCTTGTTCGCCCACCAAAGTAGAGATGAACGCAGTTGGTGGGTTACTTGAATTGGAGAGGACAGTGGCTGAATGGCTTGGATCCATTGTGATCTTAAAGTCCATTGAGTTATTCTCATGGCTAGTCTTGCCATAGGAGCGACATGAACTGTGGAGGCCATGTGACCTAGTATAGTGAGAAACCGATGAGCTGTTGCTTGTTTCTTTGAGTGTAGCGAGTTTGCCAACAGGGAAAGTGTCTCTGCCCGATCGTCGGGTAGAAAGGCTTTTGATAGGACGGTGTTCAATTCTGCTCTGATGAATTGAAGCAGATGAGACGGAATGAGATGGGACTTTTGATAATTGATGAGAAATCCTATAGAGTGAAGTAGAGCAATTGTTCGATTGAGAGAAGTTATTGCTCCTTGTTGAGATTGACTTCTGATTAGCCAATCGTCCAGATAAGGGAGACATGAACACTTTCCTTGTGTAAGTGTGCTGTAATTACTGCCAGGCATTTGGTGAATACTCTGTGAGCTGAAGCCAGTCCGAATGGTAGTACTCTGTACTGGAAATGTTGATGACCCACCAGGAAACGCAGATATTTGCGATGAGGAGGGAATATTGGAATGTGAGCGCAAGCATCTTGTAGATTCAGAGAACAAAGCTAATCTCCTGTTTGAAGAAGTGGAAGCATGGTGCCTAGAGAAACCATCCTGAACTTTTCTTTCTTCAGAAATTTGTTGAGATTTCTGAGGTCTAGGATGGGACGTAGGCCTCCAGTTTTCTTTGGAATGAGGAAATAACGGGAGTAGAATCCTCTGCCCTGCTGAGTCCGGGGCACCGGTTCTACCGCCCTGGCTCTCAGAAGGGTGGATAATTCTGCTTGTAGATGAATTATGTGATTTTCGCTTAATGGAAGAGGTTTTGGAGGAGAATCTCTTGGAATTGAGACAAAATTGAATTGGTAACCTCGAGATATTATTGAGAGTACCCATTGGTCTGTTGTTATCTGTACCCAATGGTTGTAGGAGGAGGAAACTCGGCCTCCTACCGGTAGCTCCGGTTGTGGGTTGTGGAGATGGCTTTGGTCTCTGTGATGGCCTCAAAAGCCTGCTGCCGGTCCCGTCTGCGATGGAGGTTGAAGCCTAGCAGCTCTAGGTTGCCAGGGCTGAGATCTTTGCTGCGGTCTAGAAGATCTGCCCCTTGATGCTGGAGGGTAGTAACGCCGCTGCCTGTAGAAAGGCCTTCGAGATTCCTTCCTAGGAGGGCGGCGAGATGAAGATGCAGCAGAGTCCTGCGGAACTGACGACAGCTGACGCAGGGTTTCAGTATATTCTTTTAACTGGGCTACAGCATCTTGCATCTTAGAGCCAAAGAGGTTGTCCCTACATATGGCAAATCCACCAATTTTTCTTGGACCTCAGGCCTGAGGTCAGAGGCCTTAAGCCATGCCCAGCATGCTGGAGGCTGCTACCCTGGAAGCAGTTTCAAAATCATCATAGGCGGCTCAGACTTCGTGCTTGCCAGCTTCAAGTCCTTTATGTATTATTGATCGAGCTGCTTCTTGATACTGCTGTGGTAAAGAAGTTGAAAGATCTTGCATCTGTTTCCACAGGTTTTTCTGGTATTGCGTCATATATAACTGATATGATGCAATCCTTGTATTTAGCATGGCTCCTTGATAAATTTTCCTGCCCAAGGAGTCCAGGAATCTGTGATCCTTGCCCAGAGGTGTGGAGGAATGAGGTCTTCTGCGTTTTGACTTCTTTTGTGCAGACTCCACAACAACTGATTGATGTGGCAGTTGTGATTTCTGGTATCCAGGGACAGATTGTACCAGATAAGTGGTGTCCACTCTCTTATTTATAGATGGCACTGAGCACGGATGCTCCCAGAGTCTGTGCTGTAAGTCTAGAAGAACTTCGTGGACAGGTATAGCCAAGACTTCTTTTGGAGGGTGCACAAACTGAAGGACTTCTAGCGTTTGCTGTCTTGTGTCCTCCTCTGATACCAAAGTGAATGGTATGGTGTCTGCCATATCCTTAACAAAATTTGTAAAGCATAAATCCTCCGGTGGAGATTTCTGTCTGTCTTCTGGAGGAGAAGGATCAGACATAAACCCTTCTGAAGAAGTATCTGTATGTCTTTCTTCCCAGGTATCGTACTGATCATCGTGACGTGGAGACGTGGGAGAAGACCTTGGTTGTCGAGAAAGCCCTGAAGGACCTGGCTGTGGATCATCAAATGGTATCCATCCAGGGACATCTTCTTGTGGCTTGGTGGGAATTGATGGTAAAGCACCGACTATTTCGTCAAATCTGTTCATCAAAAGTTGGAACAGTGCTAATTCCGGCTGACCTGGAGCCCCAGATGGCATCAGCATCAATGGAATTGGTTCCGGTATTGGGCCGGGCATCGGTGATGGAATGGGCATCGGCATCGATGGCCGCCTCTGTATCGGTGCAGACTTCGGTGATGGCACCGGTCTCTGTGCAGGCTCCGGCATCGGTGATGGCACCGGCATCGGTGCAGGCACCGGTATGGACGCTGGCGAAGGCATCGACGGTTGCTGGTCCTTTAAAGCTTGAAGCACCGCTTGACGGATGAAATCCGTCAATTCCTCCTTGATAGCTGGTGGATGCAGAGCAGCTGCACGTGGTGGTGGTGAAGGTGTCGATGGTCCTTCCATAGGGCCCTGTGGAGGTTCGATGATCGGTGCATCGATGTGTGGTGAAGGCATCGATGTGCGGTGAAGGCCTCGGTGTCAAAAGCCTCGGTGTTTCTTGGAGTCAAGGTCTTTTCGCGGTAGACTACTCTGCGGAGAGAAGCGCCTCCGGGATCGATGGGTGTCGGTGCAGATGGGGATGCTTTGGTCTATGTTCTGCCGCTGACCTCGTCGGTGCTACGGAAGGGGTCGGCGATGAACGATCCCCCAAGCCTTCCGGATGATGCTTTTTAAGGATTAAACGCTTCGAGACACCAGCCAGAGACGATTGCATAGACGTCGACGGGGAAGGCAAAAGTTGTAGATGAAATAAATGCTCCATCTTTTCTTGGCGGGCCTTTCTACCCTTGGCAGTCATCTCAGCACACTTGGGACAAGTTGTTACGTTGTGTGTTTGACCTAAGCAAAGGACACACTCGAGGTGCGGATCTGTAATGGACATTGTCTGATTACAGTTGGGACATTTTTTAAATCCCGTGGCCATATTTTCGCCGACAGCAGTCGATGAAAATGAGAGAAAATTTGAGAAAAAAATTATGTTTACTCCAAGGAGTAAAGAGAGACTAATTTTACTCACCGGCCAGTGGTAAGATGAGAGACCCTGATGTGGGAGAGAATAAATGCTTTTTAGTCAGACAAACTGTGAGAAAAAACTCACACAGGCTCCTGCTCCGCTATGCCAACAGCAGCGAGGAAAAACGAAGACTGAAGGGAGACCCCTGTGGCAGAGAATATCATGGCATGCTGGGCATGCTCAGTGGGCCAGTCAAAAGTTTCTAGAAACTTTGACAGAAAGTTTTCCGCAATAGGGCTCCATCAATGATGTCACCCATATGGGAGGACTAGCATCCTGCTTGTTCTGGGATAATGAACTTTACATGTATGTCATTCATAATGTCAGCATTTTCAATAAGTATATGCATGTTATTCATAATGTACATGATTGACATACATGTACTTTAATTTCAAATTTATATCAAAATTTGTATATTTAAAAATTCAAAGGAAGCATCCAAATGAGACATAACCATTGCATTCAACACAAAATGCCCAGGCGACAAAGTTGAAGTCTTGTTTGAAAAGCAATGGAAGCCTGAAGTTTAAGTCAAGCGAGTTTTTTTAAGAACAGAATTACTGGCAGTTGTACAGGATGTTAATTTAGATATCTTAGCTTCTGGCTTGATACCAAGTATTTTGAATGGTGGACTACCAGATTATCATCAATATCCTTTATGGAGATTAACACATACTGGAATTTGATCTTCATTTTAGGTCCATATTCAGCTGCAAGCTTTCTATATAAGTTAACCAAATAAACTTTCCTCTTTAACTTAAACTAGATATTCAGCCAGAAAACTGCACCACTGAATATACCTGGTTAACACCAAAGTTAGCCGTAAGTTTATCCGGCTGACTTTAGGACAGCTTTTCAACAGAAATAAGTTATCCAGATAGCACTTAATATCAGCATTATCTGGCTAAATTATCCAGATAATTTAGCCCCACTCCAGAATGCTTCTGATTTATCTAGTTTTTAAATGGCTACAACTTACCCAGATAAATCATAGGCAGCCTGCTCAACGGAAGTTAAAAATCCTGACATTTGTCCAGCTAAGTTTCAAATTTAGCAGTACAATCTTTTTGAATATGGACCTGCATTGTTTCTTTGAATTTTTAAATATAATGCAGAAAGAAAAAGCTTACATGAAAAGGCATACATGAAAACTTATGAATAGAGCTCAGTCAGCTCATGGTTACTGTTTCTAGGATGTTTTTAAGTAAAACTTTCTGTTCTTTAAATTAGATTCATGTTTAAATCTATTTATTTAAACGTATTTATATTCTGCTACTTCCAAATAATACATTCAGCGCACATTACAATTGAACATCCACAATAAAATACAATAAAAAAGCCCATCAAGCCCAGCATCCTGTTGGAAACAGGATGCTGGGCTTGATGGACCCTTGGTCTGACCCAGCATGGCAATTTATCTTTAGCTATCTATAAACATATAAAACAAAATATACATTATTCTAAAAACGTGTTTTGCACGTACATTTTTATGGTTGACACACTTCATAAGAACAAGTTCTCTGTAGGCCCTTTTGGCATGGGTCTGATTCTGAAACGGTCGGCTCAGCTTCTTGATTGCAACATTTCTTTCAAGAATACCATCATAGGCTGCACTGTAATTACAAAAAAGGCTCGTTTTAACAAATATTTTAACAAAACAAAACAAAACAAAAAAGGTCTATATAGACATGTTTATGAATGACTGTGAGTTTTACAAAAAATTCTGGCAGAGGCTTAACTAGATGTAAGCAAAAATTTGTAATCACTAATAGCTTTTAAATCTTTTTGCAGGCTAAGCAATTTACTGACAAATTTAGCTATACCACCCTGTGTAACTACTTCAAATCAAGTGAAATGAGAAAAAAGAGAGGAATAAACACTAAATTATTAACACAGTTTCCTATTTTGTGACTGGATGCAACATGGTGATATGAGAAATCTTGTATGCTGAAAGCCATAATAAAGAAGCCCAGCTCATCCACTGGAAATTGTTTAAATGCTAATCATAGTACCACAAACATTGGAATCATGACCCGACAAAACTGCAGAAAATTTATTTTTTTTATACGCTGCTTTTTGGTACTTCAAAGCTGAATACATTCAGTTACTGTAAGTATGTTTTTATCCCCAGAGGGCTTACATTTTAAGTTTGCCTCAGGTTCAATGGAGGATAAAGCAGAGTTGCTCACTTGTATCAGGTGTTCTCAGAGGACAGTAGGATGTTAGTCCTCACACATGGGTGACATCATCAAATGGAGCCTGATGCAGAAAACTTTGACTAGGCTGAGTATGTCCAGCATGCCCTATACCATAAGTCCATGCGGGGTCCCTCTTCAGTCTCATAACACAGAATTAGCAAATGTTGCTTACTTGTAACAGGTGTTCTCACAGGACAGCAGGATGTTAGTCCTCACATATGGGTGACATCATCAGGATGGAGCCCAATCACGGAAAACTTCTGTCAAAGTTTCCAGAACTTTGATTGGCCCCTACTGGGCATGCCCAGCATGGCACTAACCCTGCAGCCAGCAGGGGTCCCCCTTCAGTCTTATTTGAAAGCTACAGGCAGTGCCAAAAAATAAAACAAAACATTACGAACCCAACATCGCTGTCCTGTGAGAACACGTGTTACAGGTAAGCAACATTTGCTTTCTCACAGGACAAGCAGGATGGTAGTCCTCACATATGGGTGAGTACCGAGCTGAGATGTCCGAACATGCACCAAATGTACCCAATGGCATGCAACAGGCACAACAACTGGGGTGGAATTTGATAGAGGGCATCCTGAACTCCACCGGGCAGGCGGAAGGGTGTAGGTACGTCACGTTGGAAATAAGTTACGCAGGACAAACTGGCTGAAGATGCAATCTTGTCTTCTGGCTTTGTCCAAGCAGTAGTGGGCTGCGAAAGTATGGAGAGAACTCCAGGTGGCAGCCCTGCAAATGTCAGGAAGCTGCACCGATCATAGGTGTGCTACTGAAGTCGCCATGGCCCTTACAGAGTGTGCTTTAACAAGGTCTTGAAAAGGAATACCTGCTTGCTGATAGCAAAAAGATATGCAGTCCGCCAACCAGGAGGAGAGAGTCTGCTTACCCACAGGTTGCCCTAATTTGTTGGGGTGGAAAGAGACGAATAACTGAGTGCTCTTCCTGTGGACAACTGTATGGTCTAGATAAAAAGCTAGAGCCCGTTTACAGTCAAGGGTATGCAGAGCCTGTTCCCCTGGATTGGAATGGGGTCTTGGAAAGAAGGTAGGTAGTATAATGGGTTGATTAATGTGAAACTCCGAAACTACCTTAGGTAAAAACTTAGGGTGAGTGCGGAGTACCGCACGGTCCTGCAGGAGTTTAGTGTAAGGCGGATAGGTAACTAGGGCCTGTAACTCACTAACCCTGAGAGCTGAAGTGATAGCCAAAAGGAAAATCACTTTCCATGTGAGATATTTTAGGTCACAGGAGTGAAGAGGATCGAATGGTGGTTTCATGAGCCGACCGAGAACCAGATTAAGGTCCCAAGAAGGGGCCAGAGGACGTAAAGGTGGCTTGATGTGGAGCAAGCCCTTCAGAAAGCATGTTACAAGGGGTTGTACTGATATAGGGACATTCCCAACACCTTTATGGAAGGCAGCTACCGCACTGACATGCATTCTTGATGGAAGATGTCTTGAGACCAGACTGACAGATGCCAAAGGATAGTCCAAAAACTGTGGGATTGGACAGGAAAAGGGGTCAAGGGACTTAGAAGAGCACCATGATGTGAACCTTTTCCATATGTAAGAGTAAGCTTTTCTCGTGGAAGGCTTCCGTGAAGCAATCAAGACACGGGAAACTGGATCTGAAAGGTTAAGTGGCTGAAGGATTAACCTTTCAACATCCATGCAGTCAGGGACAAAGCCTGAAAATTGGGATGGCGTAGGCTCCCATTGTTTTGAGTGATCAGAAGCGGATCTTTTCCCAAGGGAATGTGCCTGCGGATGGAGAGATTCTGTAGTACTGGAAACCACACTTGGTGTGGCCAGTGAGGTGCTATCAGGATCATGGTTCCCTTGTCTTGACGTAGCTTCACGAGAGTCTTCGAGAGAAGAGGAAGTGGAGGAAATGCATAAAGCAGATCGGTTGTCCATGAGAGGGAGAATGCATCTCTGGGCTGAGAGGGTTTGCTGCAAATGAGGGAGCAGTAATTGTCCACTTTGTGGTTCTGAGGGGACGCAAAGAGGTCTGTCTGAGGATATCCCCATTGTCGGAAGATGGAATTCGCTACCGAGGGGTTGAGAGACCACTCGTGTGGTTGGAAGACGCGACTCAGCTTGTCTGCCAACACATTGTCCACTCCCGGCAAATAGGTGGCCCTGAGGTACATGGAGTGGGAGAGAGCTTCCACCCAAATCTGTGCAGCTTCCTGACACAGAAGGAAGGAGCCTGTGCCTCACATGGCCACCTGGTTTTCCGTCTGAATCAGGATGACTTGATTTGATAAGCGATCCTGAAAAGTCCTGAGAGCATATCGCATTGCTTGAAGCTCCAGGAAATTTATTTGGTGTTTGGCTTCCTCTAGAGACCAAAACCCTTGTGTCTGCAGATCGGCCACGTGGGCTCCCCACCCGAGGTTGGAAGTGTCGGTAGTGAGAATGACTTGAGGATCTGGCACTTGAAAGGGCAATCCCTGGAGGATATTGTTCTGATTTTTCCACCAGGCGAGAGACAGACGGAGTGAGTTGGAGATGTGGACAATGGCTGACAGAGGCTGAATAGCTTGAATCCATTGTGACCTCAGAGTCCAGTGCATGAGTCTCTTGGCCAAGCAGGCCATTGGTGTGACATGGACTGAGGATGCCATGTGTCCCAGAAGGACGAGGAATTGGCGAGCTGTTGCAGTTTTCTGAGACTGCAACTGGTGAGCGAGAGACATGAGAGTTAGTGCTCATTGTTGAAGTAGAAAAGTTTTTGCCAGCAATGTGTCCAAGTCTGCCCCAATGAACGACAAGGTTTGAGATGGGACTAAATAGGATTTTTCATAATTGGCGAGAAATCCTAGTGAAATTAGAGTGTGTAGAGTCAAATCGAGGGACGACAGAGCAGTTTGCTGGGTTGAAGCCCTGATTAACCAGTCGTCCAGATAGGGGTAGACATGAACACCTTCTTTCCTGAGGAAAGCTGCGACAACTACGAGACATTTGGTAAAGACTCATGGTGCAGACGCTAGGCCGAACGGAAGCACTCAGTATTGATAGTGCTTGGGGCCTACTAAAAACCTCAGGTACTTGCGATGAGTTGGAGTTATCGCAATGTGGGTGTATGCGTCCTGGAGGTCCAGACAGCAGACCCAGTCTTCTCTTTGTAGAAGAGGTAGAAGCGATCCCAAGGTTACCATCTTGAACTTTTCCCGCTGGAGGTACTTGTTGAGAGCACGTAGGTCCAGAATTGGATGAACACCCCCCCCTCCCCCGATTTCTTGGGGATCAGAAAGTACCGGGAATAGAATCCTAGGCCTTGCTGCGAGTGCGGAACGGGTTCTATTGCTCTTGACTAGAGAAGGAGGGAGACCTCTTGATCCAGAAGAATGGAGTGGTCGGACATCCCCCACATCTGCAGAGGTGGGGAGTCCGGTGGCAGGGCGAGAAAGTTCAGATGGTAACCCTGAGCAATGATTGCCAATGCCCATTGGTCGGTTGTGATTGACTGCCATATGTTGTGAAAGTGGCACAATTGACCTCCCCCACTGGTATGCTTGGCAGAGGAATCTGGCTGCTGCTCTCCAAGCGGAAGTTAAAAACCTGAAGCAGGCCCTGGCTGGGGTGCTGCTTGTGGTTTTTGTTTTCGGGCTTGGCGAGGCTGAGGCTTTTGATAAGGTCTGGTAGCACGGGACCTTGCTGGTGGCGGATAGGCCTTCCTTGGATGGTAGAACGACTTCTTAGAGTCCTTCCTGAAGGGCTGTCTTGAGGAGAAGTCAGAAGGCAGCGAAGAGAGCTGTTTGAGAGTCTCATAATGGTCTTTTAATTCAGCCACCATTCGTTGGATCTGTTCTCTGAACAGATTATCTCCGATACATGGTAGGTTGGATATCCGTTCTTGCACTTCTGGGCGAAGGTCAGAAGACTTGAGCCAGGCCCACAGTCTTGCTGAAATAGCCGCTGCAGACACTCTGGTAGAGGTGTCAAAAATGTCATAAGATGTTCAAATCTCATGCTTGCCTGCCTCAAATCCTTTGTTTACAAGGGTTTGTAGCTAGTCTTGGAATTGCTCAGGTAGGGACTCTGAGAAGTCCTGTATCTGCTTAAAGATGACCCTATTATATTGGGTCATATAAAGCTGATAGGCAGCAATTCGGGAGATGAGCATGGCCCCTTGGAATACTCGACGACCAATGTTGTCTAGGAATTTTTGTTCCTTAGCAGGCAGGGTAGATGAGTGAGGTTTTGACCTGTTTGCCCTCTTTTGAGCAGACTCTACCACAACTGAGTGGTGGTCAAGCTGGGATTTTTGAAAGCCTGGGGCTGACTGAACTAAATAAGTAGTGTCAGCCTGTGTACTGGAGCAATTGATCCAGGATTTTCCCAGTTCTTTTTGAGGAGATCAAGAAGGACCTGATGAACAGGAATAGAGGTGATCACTTTGGGGGCATCAAGGAATTGGAGTAACTCCATCATCTGGAGCCTATCGTCCTGTTCCGTCTGCAGTTGAAAAGGAACCAACTCAGACATTTCCTTCACAAAATTTATGAATGAGAGGTCCTCTGGAGGAGAACGCTTTCTACTTTCAGTGGGAGAAGGTGGTGAAGATAAGTCATCGGTGTCTGTTGAAGTATCATCACCCCGAGTGTCATAAGGTTCAGCAGCCTGTTCTTTAGGAAGTGAAGGGGGTTGGATACCTGAGGGTCCTGGTCTAGGCTCTGAAAAAAAATCGGAGGAATCACCGAAGGCACCGACGATGGCATCGAGGGCATCGGTGCAGGAATCGAGGGCATCGATGGATAACTCTGTGGCGAACGTATCGGCACCGATGGATGAATCGATGGTGAGGGACGCATCGGCATCGATGGCTGAGGCAACACACCCGATGGAGGGATGCAGAACGGTGTTTCTCCTCCCGATGAAGCTGTCATTGGGAAGGGCATCAGAGCCATCGGAGACCTGGGATACATCGGAGGAAGGGTGGCCATCAGCACTTCCATTCTGGATAGCAGCGGTGCCAGCGCTGCTGGAATCAGGTCAATGACAGGTTCCACAATCGGTGCCGGAGGAACCTGGAGACATTGCATCGCCTTGTCGATGGCCTCCTGAACCAGCCGGTCCAGTTCTTCTTGGAGACCTGGAGCAAGCAGCCCCGGCTCTGGAACAGAAGAGGGAGGCAGAGGCATAGTCGGAGGGACCATCTTTACAGGCAGAATCGCGGCTCCCAAACCCCGATTGGGTGAGAGTTGCCTCGGTGACCCGGTCGCAGGAATGGTCGGTGCCTTTCCTGGACGGTGGCGAGATCTATGATTTCGCTCCCTCGATGGTCCGAGTCTTGCGATGTCGATGGCTATGTTTTTCTCTGTGATCCCCTCGATCCTGAGGGGAGTAGAGGGTGGCGATGGCCGTGAAGACGTCCGATGACGGTCGATGCTGGCGCGAAGTCGACGGTGCCGGTTCCGATGACGTCTAGGCAATGGACGGAGTCGGGGTTTGAGCACGGAAGAGGAGTTCCATCTTCTCCATTCTGGATTTGCGACTTTTTGGTATCATGAGGGCACATTTGGTGCAAGTCAAGACATCATGCTCACGGCCTAAACACATTACACAGACTCCATGGGGGTCTGTGATAGACATGGTGCGAGTACAGTCCGGGCACCGACGGAACCACGACGCCATGGCCATTGAAAAAATGGAGCCACGGTACGGTCGACGGTCAGTACGCCGGAAGGCCCAAACTCGACGGTAATCGATGGAAAACGGTCAGATAAAAATTAGAGGAGGGACCCCTGTGGAGCAATTTAACTTTAAAGAATTCCGTGAGGAAAATTCCTGTCAGGAATCTCTTCAGAGCTCCTTTACCGCGAGGCTACTGCTGGCTGCAGGCTTAGTGCCATGCTGGGCATGCCCAGTAGGGGCCAGTCAAAATTCTGGAAACTTTGACAGAAGTTTTCCGTGATTGGGCTCCATCCTGATGATGTCACCCATATGTGAGGACTACCATCATGCTTGTCCTGTGAGAAATGATAAAATAAAAAATAGAAGAAACCCAACTCCACGGGGTGACGGGTGGGTTTCGTGAGGACTAACATCCTGCTGTCCTCGGAGAACACCTGTTACAGGTAAGCAACTCTGCTTTCTCCGAGGACAAGCAGAATGGTAGTCCTCACACATGGGTGAATCCCTAGCTATAGGCTGCTTCCCAACACAAAAGGAGGCCAATAGACACCTAACCATTGGTAACAGAGGGTGGAGACTGCCTGAACCCAAACAATAGGCCCTAGTTGGGAGAGTTGGATTCTAAACTTCAAACAGGTTCTGGAGGACAGACTGGACAAACCTGTCTTCGTGTCAACCATCCCTATATCCAGACAGTAATGTGATGTGTGGAGAGAACTCCACATCATAGCCTTGCAGATCTCCTCCATGGGAACTGCTCGAAAATGGGCCACGGACGCTGCCATGGCTCTGACAGAATGAGCTTTGACCCCAAGATGCAGTGCCTCCTGGATATAACAGAAAGAGATGCAATCTGCTAGCCAATTAGATATTGCCTGTTTGGCAACAGCAACACCCAACATATTATCATCAAATGAAACTAAATTTGGTGGACTGTCTATGGGCTTCTGTCTGCTCCAGATAGAAGGCTAAGGCTTGCTTGCAGTCCAAACTGTGCAGAGCTCGTTCACCTTGGGGTGCACGGGGTCTGGGAAAGAAAACTGGCAGGATGATTGACTGGTTATGATGGAAATCAGTCACAAATTGATGATAAAACTTAGTGGAAGGTGGATAGGTCACTAAGGCCTGGAGTTCACTGACCCTGCATGCTGAAGTGACAGTCACCAAAAATATGACATTCCAGGTCAGGTACTTCAGGTCACAGGTGCACAGAGGCTCAAAAGGAACTTTCATCAGCTAACACCACATTGAGGTCCCAAGGCACAGCAGGAGGCTTTAAGGGAGGCTTCAATCGAAGCAAGCCCTGCATGAAATGTACAACTATAGGTTGTACAGAGATGGGCATACCATCAACACTGTAGTGGTATGCACCAATTGCATTAAGATGAACTCTGACAGAGTTGGTTTTTTCTAAGCCAGCCTCTAAAAGGTGTAGAAGGTAATCAAGCAGTTTTTGTGTGTGGCAGTGGAATGGATCTAGGGCCTTCTTGCTCACACCACATGGAAAACGAGGACTTTCTAGGAGACCACTCGTGGGGTCTGAAGGCTTGACTCAGCCTGTCCGCCACCATGTTCTCCGTCCCAGTTAGGTACATGGCCCTGAGTAGCCTCCTTTGAGACAGGGCCCACGACCAAATCTGGACCGCTTCCTGACACAGGTGGTATGATCCTGTGCCTCTATGCTTGTTGACATACCACATAGCTATTTGCTTATTGGTCTGGATCAAGACAATTTTGTTGGACAGCCGATCTCTGAAAGCCCATAGTGTGTACCTGATCTCCTGGAGCTCCAGAGAGTTGATTTGATAAGAATGTTCCTGAGCACACCATAGGCCCAGGATGCCAAGCCCATATACATGAGCTCCCCACCTCAGAGTAGATGTATCCATGGTTAGCACAATTTGAGTAGGGAGACTGAGAAAGGAACTCCCCTGTTCCAGATTGGAAAGTACCTGCCACCAGGACAAGGATTCCATGAGAAACGGGGTGACTTGGACACAATCCTGGAGGCTCTAAGTGGCTTTGCGATACTGTGACATCAGGGTCCAGTGGGCGCTGCACATGTGCAAACGTGCCAAGGGAGTGACATGGACGGTCACGGTCATGTGGCCCAACAGCCTCAACGTGTGCCATAATAACATAAGACATGCCATACTGGGTCAGACCAAGGGCCCATAAAGCCCAGCCTCCTGTTTCCAATAGAGGCTAATCCCAAGTCACAATTACTTCTCAACTACATTAAACAGATCCCCAACTACTACTGCTTATTGATTAACAGAAGTTTATGGACTTCTCTAGGAACTTATCCAAACCTATTTTAAATCCAGTTATACTAAATACTGTAACCATATCCTCTGGTAATGAATTCCAGAGCTTAATTATGCTTTGAGTGAAAAAGAATTGTCTTTGAATAGTTTTAAATGAGCTACTTGCTAACTTCATGGAGTGCCCCCTAGTCCTATTACCTGAGACAGTAAATAACCAATTTACATTAACTTTTTCAAGTCCTTTCATGATTTTGTAGACCTCTATCTTATCCCCTCTCAGTCATCTCTTCTCGAAACTGAACAGCCCTAACCTCTTTAGCCTTTCCTCATAGGGCAGCCATTCTAGCCCCTTTATTAATTTAGTCATCCTTCTTTGTACTTTCTCCAGTGCTACTATATCTTTTTTGACATGCAGAGACCAGAATTGCACATAGTATTCAAGATGCAGTCTCACGATTCCCTTCCTAATAATTCCTAATATTCTGTTTACTTTTTTTTTTTGACAGCCACCGCACACTAAGCTGAGAATTTCAATGTATTATCCACTATGACGCCTAGATCTCTTGTCCTGGGTGGTAATTCCTAATATGGAGCCTAACATGTAACTAAAGCAAGGGTTATTTTTCCCAATATACATCACCACGCTCTTGTCCACATTAAATTTTCTGCCATTTGAATGCCTAATTTTCCAGCCTCACAAGGTCTTCCTGCAGTTTATCATAATCCACTTGAGATTTAACTATTCTGCAAACTTGTGTGTCATCTGCAAATTTGATAACCTCATTTGTCGTACCCCTTTCTAGATCATATATATATTAAAAAGCACAGATCACCGAGGCACTCCACTGTTTACCTTTCTACACTGTGAAAACAGACCATTTAATCCTACTCTCTGTTTCCTGTCTTTTGACCAGTTTGCAAATCCACAAGAGGACATTGCCTCCTAACCCATGACTTTTTAGTTTTCTTAGAAGCCTTTTAGTTTTCTTAGAATGCTTTCTGAAAATCCAAATACACCACATCTACCGGTTCACCTCTATCCACATGTTTATCCACCCCCTTCAAAAACATGTAGGAGATTTGTGAGGCAAGACTTCCCTTGGGTAAATCCATGCTGGTTACGTCCCATTAAACCATGTCTATATAAATGTTCTGTGATTTTATTCTTTATAATAGTTTCCACGATTTGCCCGACACTGAAGTCAGGCTCACCAGTCTATAGTTTCCTGGATTACCCCTGGAGCCCTTTTTAAATATCGGGATTACATTGGCCACCTTCCAGTCTTCTGGTACAATGGATGATTTTAATGATAGATTACAGATTAATTGCAATAGAT
The DNA here is from genome assembly GCF_901001135.1 of Rhinatrema bivittatum. Lineage (NCBI taxonomy): Eukaryota > Metazoa > Chordata > Amphibia > Gymnophiona > Rhinatrematidae > Rhinatrema > Rhinatrema bivittatum. The sequence continues at coordinate 187,192,887 of NC_042621.1, forward strand.
CTGAAATTTCATTTTTTAGTTCTTTCAGAACACTGGGGTGTATACCATCCAGTTCAGGTGATTTACTACTCTTCAGTTTATCAATCAGGCCTATTACATCTTCCAGGTTCAGTGTGATTTGGTTCAGTTCATATGAATCGTCACCCTTGAAAACCACCTGTTCCGAGATCTCTCCCAAACATCCTCTTCAGTAAACACAGAAGCAAATTTGTTTAGTTTTTCCATAATAGCCGTATCTTCATTAAATGCCCCTTTAATCCCTCTATCCAACCGACTCCCTTGCAGACCCTTCTGCTTCGCATATATTTTAAAAAGTTTTTATTATGAGTTTTTGTTTCTATAGCCAACTTCTATCTCATCAATCACTGCTATACAATCTAATTCTCCCATCTTACTTCTTATCAATGTCTTACATTTAACTTGCCAATGCTTATGCTTTATCTTATTTTCTTCTGATGGATCCTTCTTCCAATTTTTGAATGAATATCTTTTGGCTAAAATAGCCTCTCTTTCACCTCACCTTTTAACCATGCCAGTAATCCTTTTGCCTTCCTTCCATCTTTCTTAATGCCTGGAATTCATCTGGACCGCGCTTCTAAGAAGGTATTTTTTTTCAAATTTCCATGCCTGTTGCACACACTTAACCTTTTTAGCTGCACCTTTCAGTTTGTTTTTTTTTCTCATTTTATCAAAGTTTCCCTTTTGAAAGTTTAGTGCTAGAGCAGAGATTTACTTTGTCCCTCTGCCAGTCAATAATTCAAATTTGATCATTTTATAATCACTATAGCAAAGTGGTTCCACCACCACTACCTCAGTCACCAAATCCTGCGCTCCACTGAGAATTAAATTTAAAATTGCTCCCTCTTTTGTCAGTTCTTGAACCAATTGCTCCATAAAACTGCTATTTATTCCATCCAGGAACTTTATCTCTCTAGCATTTACTGATGTAATATTTAACTAGGCAATATTGGGGTAATTGAAATCTACAGAAACAATGGTGCAGGAAGAAGTTATCGTTTCCACAAAGTAAATGAAAAAGTGTATTTATTCAAAAAAATCACAAATTAGCAAAAGTTCATCATGGCAACTCCATCAATAATTACACAGAAGCTCTTGAAGTCCCCCGACACGGTCCCGTGTTTCGCACTTGCTGCATCGGGAGGGACCAATATGCAGTAACAGTCTTTGAAGTTAGTGTCCGGAGCGGGTTACTTTGTGGAAACGAGAACTTCTTCCTGCACCATTGTTTCTGTGGATTTATATATGTGCATGGGTATGCTTCTTTGGATTAATGGGTATTGGGTAATTGAAATCTCCCATTATTACTGCACCACCAACTTGATTAGCTTCCCAAATTTCTTTTACCATTTCACGGTCCGTCTCGTCATGCTGGCCAGGTGGATGGTAGTATACACCTATCATTATACTCTTCCAATACACATGGGATTCTACCCATAGAGATTCAATTATGCATTTAGTTTATTGCAGGATTTTTATCCTGTTGGACTCTATGCCATCCCAGACATAAAGCACCAACCCGTGACCAAGCTGCTCCTCTCTCTCATTGCGATACCACTGTCCCATTGGTTATCCTCTTTCCACCATGTCTCTGAGATGCCAATAAGGTCTATATCATCAATCACTGCTATACACTCTAATTCTCCCATCTTACTTCTTAGATTTTTGGATTAGCATACAAACATTTCAAAGTGAGTTTTTTGTTTGTATTTACATTCTGCATTTCAGTTGATAGAGATAAATTGGAATCATTTAGCTCAGGTGATTCTTTACTTATAGGCACATGTACTACATTTCTTATTATTGGAACTTCTCTGTTAGGATGTCCTAACTCTAATGCTTCATTAGTATCCTTCGAAAATACTTCCCTCTGAACCATGCACTGCTGAGCAACTGTCTGCTTTCCCCTTTGTTCTGGTTTAAAAGCTGCTCTATTGAACTTCTGCCACAATGGCGGCCCTATGGCATGGCAGAAAGGCTGTGGCCCGAGCTGTGTGCAGCAGGGCTCTGATGAAGTCCTATTGAGGTGACGGAGTGAGATGGGGCTTTGGATAGTTGAGAACGAACCCTCCATCACCTGGACAGTCAAATGCATGGACCTGGTGGCTCCTGCCAAGACATACTCTTGACCAGCCAATCATCCAGATATGGGTAAACATGCACTCCCAGCCTGCGGAGGTGTGCTGCCACCATGGTCAAGCATTTTGTGAAGACCCATGGGGCTGACATGAGCCCGAACGGCAACACCCGGTACTAGAAGTGTTTTCCCACCACAAATTGGAGATATTCCCTGGTCACAGGAAGTATCTCCATATGGGTGTATACAATCTTTAGATTGAGGGAGCACAGCCAGTCTCCTTTTTTCTAAAGGGGGATCAAGATGGCAAGGGAAACCATCTTGAACTTTTCTTTTTTTAGAAATTTGTTCAAGGCCCTCAGGTCTAGGATAGGACGGAGTTCTTCCTGTTCTTTTTGGAATCAGCAAGTACCTGAGTAGAATCCCCACCCTCTTTGCTCTGGTGGTATGGGCTTGATTGCTCTGGCTGGCAAGAGGGAGGAGAGCTCCGCTTATACCACCTCTACCGGCCCCCAAAAAGGTCAAGGAGAGAAATTTGGCAGGACATCCAATAGATTTAATTGGTACCCTTAGTGGATGATGAACAAAATCTATGGGTCCGAGATTAATCTGGGCCACTGCTTCGCAAAGAACCACAGGCTGCCCCTGACCATAAGTTCCATTGTCCCGGGTATGGGCAAATGGCTTACACTCCCTATGGCTCAGTCAAAACCTCATCCCCAGAGTTGACTGAGGAGCTGACAGAGGAGGTGGCTGGGACTTGGGAGCTCTCTAATGCCTGGGACGGACGGCAGGAGCTCCGATGTTGTGGATGGGATTGAGGAGGTGGAGGATAGTACTTCCTCTGGTGAAAGAAAGACTTCCTTTGACCCAACCTCAACAGCTTCCTGGGTCAGTAATGCACCGAAGAGCACATTGAGCTTCTCCAGAAGCAGAGATGGGCAGCACTGACTCCAGTGCCGTCGGTGCTACAGGACCGAAGCCCTGCAGCGCCCACTCCACCGACGAATGGACTTGAAACACCAGCTCTTCGAATGTTGCTAATGCCAATACCAACAGGGAAGAAGGAAGGGTGACCAGTTCTTCCTTGGACCCGTGAGGGGGATTGGTGACCAGGACCAGTGAAAACCATTGCGAACCCCGGACATTGATGGAGGAAGGGCACTCCTTGCCATAGGGTTTCAGGTGTATCTGGGCAAGCGCCAGTGCCAACCCGAGCCTGGCACCATGCATCGAAGGTGACTGGTGTTGATGCATCCTCTGCTTCCCTCTGTGCTTGGCCCAGTCTTTCCCCAGTGCAGAGGTCGAAGACTATGAACCTGATGTCCTCGACTTGGAAAAGACCGACAGGGACCGGTCCCCAGCACCCCTATCTGCTGGTGGCATCGATGGAGTGGATGGCTCCACCGGTGTCGATGGCACGGAATCTGTCAGTATGGCTCCATGGTCCTTTGGTGTTGAAGCCACTGATGCCGATGGCTCAGACTCTCTCTCCCCAAAGAGCTTCTCCATCTTGTCGAGGCGAGTTACACGTCCCTTCGGGGTCATTTGGTTACAAAGTCAGCACCTCCGAATTTCATGCAATGCCCCCAAGCAGAGGATACACACTTGTGTCCGTACTGGACACAGTCCTCGAGCACCGAGGGCATCGATGAAAACCCAATGAGGCCATAACGATATAAACTGAAAGGGGCACAAACGACAACAGAGGTGGCAGGTGAGTATCGAAGCACCACCACCATGGGGGGGGGATGGAAACAAAAGAAAACTTACTGAACTGCCAAAAAACCTGATTAAGAAACAAGAAGGAACTGGAGAGGGACCCGCACAGAGAGAGACACGAGAAAAAAAAAATATTTGTTGAAAAATTTTCACCAAGTTTCTTAACAAAAAGAGCATGAGCTCAGTGACCGCAAGGTAAAAGCTCCAAGGGGGCGTAAGAGACTGAAGAAATTTCTGCGTGGATGCATGGTATAGGCATGCTGGGCATGCTCGGTATGCCTAGTCAAAGTTCTAGAAACTTTGACATAAGTTTTCCATGCTGGGCTCCATCCGATGATGTCACCCATGTGTGAGGACTACCATCCCGCTTGTCCTAGGAGAAAAAACCTGTGTTAAGTTGCTTGAGAGAATAAACACTGGTGTGGGTCAGAGAGGGAGGGGAGGGTGAGGTAAGCAGGTATGTGTCTGGAGGGTATTGGGAACTTCTGAGGGATGTCAGACTCGGGGAGGGGAAGAGATGAGTTCTTGATAACAGGGAAAATAAAGCTACAAAAGGGGTAGGGGGGAGAAAGTACACAGCAAGATTAGGGTCTTCCAATCTTTTGCACCAAGTGTCACATATGTATGATTTTTTACCAGTTGGTGAGAGGTTGTATGTGCGCACTCAGTGCAAAGCCTGGCTCTCAGAGAATGAGCAAAAAACAAAGATTGATGTAATGGCAAAATTCTTTATTCTCACAGTACCCTCATACACCGATCTCTTTGTTTTTTGGTCCTTACAGAGCTATATTGGATCGGCTTCAGTTGTGTTTTTTGGGACCTCTCAGAGAACGAGTCCAATCTCTGGAGGCTAGAGTGGCAGACCCGAGGAGCAGAGCCAGAGAGGTATATAGAGGAGAACTTCAGGGACATAGTAGCCAAGTTCCAACTTAGTTTGGCAACGCCAGTTGTGCCTTGGAGTGTAAGGTCACCTGAATGGACAGTATCATCCTGGTATAGCAGGAAGTGAGTCTGTAGCAAAGTCCTGCTCTCAGGTGATGCATTAACATCTCACAAGGAGGACAAGTCTCCCAGAAGTATTGCCCAGGAGGGAAGGGTTAGATCAGCTGTCATAGCCAGTGATTCAGTTATTAGGAATGTAAATTACTGGGTCGGTGGTGGTAACTTGCTTGCCTGGTATGAAGATAACTTGTAGGAATGTGCATTCATTGGTCCATTAGTTTCGGCAGTGTGCACGTATCTCGCAAATGGAAGGTAGGCGCACAAAACTGATGGTATGTGCACATGTAGGTGGCCACCTACATGCGTGCATATCATCAGTTCTGTGTGGTTAAGAGTGTACAATGGCATGGACATGGTATTTTTAAACAATTTAGAAGTGCAGTCCAGATGTATTTCTCACATTAAAAAAGGTGGAAGGAAAGCCAAACAACTGCTAGTATGGTTAAAAGGTGATGTGAAAGAGGCTATTTTAGCAAAAATAATTTTTCTTCAAAAACTGGAAGCAGGATCCATCTGAAAAAATTTGGAAAAAGCATAAGCATTGGCAACTTGAGAAGCTGGCTGTAGAGGCAAAACTCATAATAAATACTTTAAAAAATATATCCGAAGCAGAAAGCCAGTTAGATGATTGAGGAGTTAAAGGGGCATTTAGGGAAGATAAGGCCATTGCAGAAAGACTAAACAAATTCTTTACTCCAGAGTTTACTAATGAGGATGTTGGGGAGATACTAGTTCTGGAGATGGTTTTCAAGGGTGATGTTTCAGATGAATTGAACCAATCATGGTACACCTGGAAGATGTCGTAGGCCACGTTGACAAACTGAAGAGTAGCAAATCGCCCGAACGAGATAGTTCTGAAAGAACTAAAAAATGAAATTTCAGATCTATTACTAGTAATTTGTAACCTATCAATAAAATCATCCATTGTACCTGATGACTGGAGGGTGGCCTATGTAACCCCAATATTTAATATTTAAAAAGGGCTCCGAGGTAATCATAGAAACATAGAAATGACTGCAGAAGAAGACCAAACGGCCCATCAAGTCTGTCCAGCAAGCTACGCACTTTATCCATTTTTTTTCCCTTTTTCTCTCTCCCACCTGTTACTATTGGCTTCCAGTACCCTCCAGCCCTAATTCCCCTCCACCCAATTTAGAGAGCAGCTCCGTATCTGCATCCAAGTGACATCCAGCTCAATTAGGGGTAGCAACCGCTGTAACAAGCAGGCCACCCCCTTGCCCCATACTCTTACCCACCCCTGTTTTTATTTATTTTTTTTTTTGGGAAATAGCAGCCCTCCATCCTTCCGCTCCGTGAAGGTGGAACACCAACTACTGGCCACTGGCATCCCGCTCCGTGAATGCCTCTGTGGCTACTGCCGCTCCGTGCAGTGTTTGAATGCCGCTGAGGCTACTGCCGCTCCGTGCAGTGTTTGAATGCCTCAGAGGCTACTGCCGCTCCGTGCAGTGTTTGAATGCCTCCACTTTATTCACGCCCTCTAGACTTGATGGATCCACAGTGTTTATCCCACGCCCCTTTGAAGTCGTTCACAGTTTTAGACTTCACCACTTCCTCCGGAAGGGCATTCCAGGCATCCACCACCCTTTCCGTGAAGAAATACTTCCTGACATTGGTTCTTAGTCTTCCTCCCTGGAGCCTCAGCTCGTGACCTCTGGTTCTGCTGATTTTTTTCTGATGGAAAAGATTTTTCGTTGTCTTTGGATCATTAAAGTTTTTCAAGTATCTGAAAGTCTGAATCATATCACCCCTGCTCCTCCTTTCCTCCAGGGAGTACATATAATCCAGGAAACTATAGATTTGTAAGCCTGATTTCAGTGCCATAAAAAATTGTAGAAATTATTCTAAAGAACAAAATCACAGAATATATAGACAGACATTATTTAAAGGGACATAGCCAGCATGGATTTACCCAAGGGAAGTTTTGCCTCACAAATCTGGGATTTTTTTTTTTTAAGGGGTTAATAAACATGTGGATAAAGGTAAGCCAGTAGATTTAGCGTATTTGGATTTTCAGAAGGCGTTTAACAAAGTCCTCCATGAAAGACTTCTAAGAAAATTAAAAAGCCATGGGATAAGAGGCAATATCCTTTTGTGGATTGCAAACCGGCTAAAAGATTAGAAAAAGGGAATAGGATTAAATGGTCAGTTTTCTCAGTGAAGAAAGGAAAACAGTGGAGTGCCTCAGTGATCTATACTTGGACTGGTGCTTTGTAATTTATTTATAAATGATCTGGAAAGGGGAACAACAAGTGTGGTATTCAAATTTGCAGATGATACAAAATTAGTTTAGAGTTGTTAAATCACAAATGAATTGTTATAAATTGCAAGAGGACCTTGCAAAACTGGAAGACTGAGCATCCAAATGGCACATGAAATTTAATGACGACAAGTACAAAATGATGCATAAAGGGAAAAGTAACTAGCGTTGGCTTCATAATAAACAATACATTGAAATCATCGGTTCAGTGTGCTGCAGAGAGCAAAAAAGCTAATAGAATGTTAGGAATTATTTGGAAAGGAATTATGAATAAAGGGGTAGATTTTAGAAAGGGGTCGGCGTGCGCAAGGGGGTGCACATTTGTGCATCTTGCGCGTGCTGAGCCTTGAGCGCGCTGCCCATTCGCTCAGAGGCCACTCCGAAATCGGAGCGGCCTCGGAGGGAACTTTCCTTCGGCCTCCCCACACCTTCCCCTCCCTACCCCCCCCTACCTTTATCGCGAAAGGTTACGCCTACCCCAGGCCCTGTGCCAGTTGCCCGCCGCCGCGCAATTCCCCGGCCTGGGAGCGATTTCAGAGGCCTCGGCCACGCCCCCGGAACGCCCTGAACGTCGCGCCGCCCCCCAACACGCGTCCCGGGGCATGCGCGCGCCGCCGAGCCTATGCAAAATAGGCTCAGCGCGCGCAGGGGGGTTTTTAAAGGGTTACGCACATAACTTATATGCGTAACCCTTTTAAAATCTACCCCAAAATGGAGAATGTCATACTATCTCTGTTTTGCTCCATGGTGAGTCTGCACCTTGAGTACTGCGTGCATTTCTGATTGCTGCATCTCAAAAAAGATATAGCTGAACTGGAAAAGTTTCTGGGAAGTGTGACTAAAATGATACAGGGGATGGAATGGCTAGGTTAACATATGAAGAAAGGCTAACGAGGTTAGGGCTATACAACTTTGAGAAAAGACAGTTAGGTGGGATTTGATAAAGGTCTATAAAATCATGAGAGGACTAGAATAGGCAAATGTGAATAAATCGATAGGCGATTTTGAGACCAAAATCCAGTGAAATGCATTGACCCGTGTATAAGTTAATGTTTACAATAAACGATCTATCAGGAAGATAAGTACTCAAGAAAATCCTTGTTTGTATTAAAAAAAAAAACTGTCACATGGCATGCTAACTTTAGATCAGTTCAGCGGCATGTCTAGAATTTGCCGCACGAGTTAATCAGATAACTGCGAATATCAGAGTAAGCTAATTAACATTATTTATTTTTTCTGGCAACTCTACCACGCAGCCTATTTTTGTTCAAGTATTTCCTTGTTGTGCACACTGCTTTGTTTCAGGGAAGCCTGTATTTCAGTAGAAGTTGCTTGTGGGCTTTTCTTTGCATTCCAACAAATTTTCCTGGCAGTTGTGTCTGAAATCTTTCTTGGTTTACCTTGGTATTAACAGAACCCATAATTTTCCACTGCTTGATCAGAGTTTGAACAGTATTGATTAGCATTTTCAAATCTTTGGATATATTTTTATATCCTTTTCTTGGATTTATAAAGTTGAATTACTTTTGCTCACAGATCCTTTGACAGTTCTTTTTCTTTCCCCATGCATCAAAGTCAGTGCAACCCTGGATGAAATGCACAAAGTTTTTTCAAAAGCTAAGAAACTCATTTGACTATTTATACACAGATACTAATTACAATCAGACAAGGCATAGGTGGATACCTACCTTTCATTGCCATCTCAATCTGAGTATGTCAATTTGAGTGTATATTATTAACCCAAACATTCAAGGGTATGCAAACTTTTCAACAGGACCATTTCATTTCCCTTATTGCTATGATTTGTTTAAATGATTGTGCTATGATTTGTTTAAATGATTGTGTTATTCTGTGATGCATAATAGTTTTAATTTAAAACATTAAAAATAACAGATGTGTTTTGTCTGATCACTCATGTTTTCTTAAAATGCTACAAATCTTATAAATTCTGCTAGGGGTATGTAAACGTATGAGCACAACTGTAAATCTCTTTAGTAGGGCCAGTTCATAAATAAAAATTTACATTGGCAATAGATTTTTTTTTACTCCTTTAAGAAAAACGAAAAGGAAACAGCTTACCATACTATCCCTTGTGCACCAGAGCCTATTGGCTTTAGATTCTGGTATCTTTTCAGAACAGTAAAAGTAGAATCCCCGATCTCAACACTGCAGAAGTTACTGTCACGCTTCCCTCGACTCATGATTGCAATCATTGATATCCGATAGCTTAATCAAAAAGAAAAAAAAAAAACAAAAAACAAAAAACACACATAAATACTCGACACATGGTACATACCTTAAAGCACAAGTATGAAACTAATCAGCAGCAGTGCTAAGCCTTGACAATTTGTGCTGCTGCTCACAAGTTCCAAACTTGTGCTAAGTTAACTTTTTGTATGAGAAAATATATTTGTTTTTAATCTTAAAATTTTTAAATCATGTTCTAATTATACCTCAAGGCGGTTTACATCAAAATGAGTTTTATTGTTACAAACATAAAACCCAAACAATAATAAAAAAACAAAAAATTACTGAACTCTTATAAAACAGAGCATTGTAGTAGTCATGAATAAAAAATCATAACTTAAAATATGCATGTACCTGGGTAGGAAAGCTATTTCACCATCAACCAAGTAGCCAGGAAGAGAAACCTGCTACCTAACTACACTCATACACCAATACCATGGCACTGAAGGAAGTATAAACAGTAGTCAACACTCTCCTCATCTATACTTAATATTTTATAGAAACATGAAAATAATTTTTCAAACAGTATTAAGTATATATATTTCATTTATTTTTTATATACTTCCTTACCAGGTAACAAAATGTGCCCAAGGCAATGAAACTTGATAAAACATTTTAAAATAAGAAAAAGTTATTCTTAAAATATAAATGTCTATGATTTTAGCTAGTATGTTCCCATAAACACAGAATGGGAGAAAATCTTTAGTATATAAGAATCCAATACGTTTTACAAGATAAAAACAATGAAACCTGTGTTCCATATCAATAACCTTTTCTTATTTGCAAATTAATTTCCAATGCCATTCTTCTTCTCCAGGACTCATACTACCTTGTCCCAAATGTGACCTCTCTCTGGGGTTCAGGTGCTCAGTTGGTCCAGTGTTCTGCAGCCTGTTTTCTGATCATCCAATTTTATCTTCAAGCACTGGGAAGGAAAGCAGCAATTAGACAATACTGCAGAGCAGAAAAGCTCTGGGAGGATAAGGGTCATATTCAGCAGAAACACCAGGCCACTAAAAGTGAATAGTTAAACGCTAGTGGAAATATGGCATATTTAGTCAGACATGCCACTAGAGCTATCTCTGAAAGCTTTTAATCTCTGCACAAGTAACTTTCTTTAGTGTGTGATTTAAACTGCTATACACACAAAATATACAGATATACAATACACATCTTCTGAAATGTTTGCAAGCTGCTATCTTTGCAGCAATTCCCTCTATTAGAGATCTTACTCAGAGCACGTTATACACTGGATATCTGTGTATCCGTAAAGAATTCACTTCTTTACCCATGTCTATCTAAAATTCTTTAAACACTGACTGAAGGAGTCAAATTCCTTGAGACCTCAGTTGTGAATACATACTTTAGAGTTTCAAGTTTAAAGTGTCTTTATTAAAATCACTCTATATTAAATTCTATAAAAAAATATTTTTTTAGATTATTTCTGAGTCTACCCTCTTTCACACTGACCCATGACCTCTATTAAACACCTTCCATTCCATTGCAACAGGCCTGCCTCCTGACCGTTGTAACCTTGGAGGTATTTAAAAGTCTAGCTCATCTACCTATCCTGACTTTCTTCTAGCGTATACATATTTAGATCTTTAAGTTTGTCCCCCATATGCTTTACAATGAAAACTACTGTTCATTTTAGTAGCCACCTTCTGGACAGACTCCATCTAGTTTATAATTTTGGTATGTACAGTCTCCAGAATTGTACATATATATTCCAAGTGAGGTCTCCCCTAATTTTTTTTTCTGATCATTGCTCCCCCTACACACTCAAGCATCTTTCTGGCTTTTGCCATCACCTTCTCCACCTTGTGGTCAAATATATTCACCCCTAGATTCTGCTCTTTTTTTGTGCATAGAAGAATTACACTTCCTATACCAGTGTTCTTCAAGGTAAAGCCCAGAGGCCAGTGGAGGCTCCTGTGGACCCCTAGGATGGGCCCCCAATTAATCCAATGCCTCTGGGGAAAAACATATTCGGAGCATGCTCCATCCATGATTAAAGGCCTCTCCACTCACTGCACATCTGGAGAGGAGCAGGCAGACAGACTGCAATGGCGAGAAGAGCCCAGCCCCAGCCATTAGCTATAGTGGAGAAGGGGAGGCAGACCATGTCAGATACCCGAAGTGAGTTGGAGAGGCGTATGAAAGGCAGGATGCTGTGCTGAGATGACTAAACCCTACTCCCCTACCTCCCTTCCAGAACTGACCCCACAGTGCACTGACAGCCAGGATCAATGGCCACAGAAATTGGAAGGTCCCCTTCATTCCAATGCCAGAGGAACAGGAAACACAACATAACCAGTAGTAGGAAAAGCACAGCAGTGAGGGAGGAGATTGACTTCAGTATAGTCAACAGCAGGAAGAGCACCCCAAAGGGAGGATTGAAGCTACAGAGCTGCAAACTGGGTACACTTCTTCAGGGTCTTAAGCTGTTGGGAAGGGGGAAGAAGGAATATGAAATGAGGAGGAAGGCTGGAGGTGGAACCCATACAGCACACTAGCAGCAAGGCAAGCTATTGTAAGCTACAAACTCACTCGCATACTGGCCCACCACAGAACAGATACAACATGGCAGCAGCAATGCATTCCACCTGCACACAGAAACACACACTAACTGAAGAGTTACATGGAGGGAAGGACAGAGGAGGTAGCAATGGCCAATGGGAGGTTACGAGGGGACTCCCCAGATTAACTGCAACATTGAATGGGAGACTGGGGCCTCTGGCCCAATCATTGGCCAGAGGCCCCAGTCTCCCCAACTCAGCTCTGCTGCAGTCCCATGGGATCCAAAGTGGCTCTCACATAAAAAATAGAGAAGATTACTGCTCTACACTGTACCGCTCCCTTGGGTCTTTGCAGCCCAAATGCATGAATTTATGCTTTTTTTAGCTTTAAATTTTAGCTGGCAGACTGTAGACCATTCCTCAAGCTCCATTAAACCCCTCTCCTCATGTTTTCCCCACCTTACTGGATATCTACCCTAATGCAGATTTTGGTATAATCTGCAAAAAGACACACCTAGTCAGCTAGACCTTCCACAATATTGTTTAGAAAGTATTGAAAAACAATTATTTACCTGTAACAGGTGTTTTCAGAGTCAGCAGGATGTCAACCTTCACATATGGAGTAACATCAACCAACATACCACAGCCCAGAATGTTTAAATCAAAGTTTCTAGACTTTGATTGTGTCTCACCGACCACACCTAGCATGCCACTATACTACACGTCACATGGGGCCCCTTCAGTTTTGTTCCTTAGCATTATAAAGAGAAACCAACTCCAAGGGGAGGTAGACTGGTTTCATGAGGACTGATAACCTGCTGTCCAACAAGTCTATTTTCCATTTTAAGCCTTATCTATGAGGAGCAGACTAGAACAAAAACAAAAATGGGCCCTAGAGGAAGTGGCATTGGGTTCTACACCTCAAACAAATTCCCCAGGACAGACTGGCCAAAACTGCTGACACGTCAGGAGTCTCTGTCCA